>NW_028234434.1:26133149-26138149 GCF_977035675.1 Penaeus japonicus
CCTTGTGGGAGAGAGAGAGAGAGAGAGAGACTCGAACGCCCATTGCGAAACCCTGAAATAAGGTATCTCAGGTGTTTACGGCCGAGGGAGGAGCGCCGATTGTGCAACCCTGAAATAGGGCGTCTGAGGTGTTTACTGTTGAGGCTGTGGCGCTGGCCTTTCCGTTCGGCCGCTAATGGATGCCCCTTCTATGCCCCTCTGATAACCTTTACATACGGGGTTATCGGTTGAAAAGTTACCGTATTTAGTTTTTAGTTTTCTTTTCTTTTTTTGTATTGTAGTCTATACTATTATTCCTATATTGTTGGTAGATGGTATTTCTCATATTATTTATATCTTATATCTTTTATGTTGTCGCTTTAAAAGTTATCGTATTTAGTTTTTTTTCTGGCGTTGTGTCTAGAATGTATTTCTGTATTTTCATATGATCTATTTCCTATATACAACAACAAAAACAGCCATTAGCGATGGTCGTGATGGTTATAGTAACGATGATAAAATAGCAATAATCTTTATAATGTTGATATGAAGAATGACTATAGAGCCAATAAAGATAATAATAGTAATCATAACGAAAGTTATAACAACGATATCAATCTCGATAACAACCACTTTACAACTACAAACAATAAAACCAAAAATACCAATAAAAAAAAAAAATAAAAAAAAAAAACGAAACAAAAAAA
Source organism: Penaeus japonicus (assembly GCF_977035675.1). Classification (NCBI taxonomy): domain Eukaryota; kingdom Metazoa; phylum Arthropoda; class Malacostraca; order Decapoda; family Penaeidae; genus Penaeus; species Penaeus japonicus. Next base: position 26,133,836 of record NW_028234434.1, read on the forward strand.
TAAAGCCATAATTCGAACCCACTATTTCCGACTTGCAAACAAGCGACCCTCCGAAACACCACAATGCGAAGCAAGCCCAGAATCTCACCCTGATTTAAGCTCATTCTGTCATTGTGCTTTCCCATGCTTACCCATATTTGCAATAGAATGCAAGCGGTGGTTATTTTCTTCCTTGCATTGTACCTGTGCTTGTTTGAAGACGGTTTTCACTCCTTGTCAGACGATGGGGGTGGGAATGTGTGTAGTGTGCGTGTGTTCGTGTTCGTGTGCGTGTGGATGGGAACATAGGTATGCGTGTATAAGTTCACGTACATATATATGTAGGTGCAGCATATGCGCTAACGCGAGGAATTCTACATGTTGATAAACGAGCAAGCACAGAGTAACAAACATAACGGCATCAAATAATTAGCTTGATATAAGAGTGAGTATGTTGACTAACTTAAGGTCTGTCTGTGCAACCCTTCGTGCTTTTGCTCGTCTATCTGTCTAGGTTTCCTTTGTGTGTATGTAAATAAGTTTACAAGTGTGTCAGAGTAACAATAATGTTGGATTTTCCATTGGGTTTATCTATAAACACTTGTCTGATTATGTTTTCTATTAACATCTTTTTTATTATTATTATTTCTATCATAAGTGGGTATATACTAAAGATGATTAACATCAAAATACCTTTCCCACCTTTGTCATAATGTTTTACATTTTATCATTCGTATATGCCTTCCCCTCTTCCGCAATCTTCCCCTTTTCTCTTGTCACCTCATTTTTCCCTCTCTATCTTCTCTCTCTCTCCTCCCCTCTTCCTCTCCCTACATTCTCAGATCCCTCCCCTCCCTTCCTACCTTTCCTTACACCCCTCACTTCGTCCCCCAATCTCCCTCCCCCCTCCTTTTCCTTCTCTTTCTCCTTTTCCTTCTCCTTCTCCTTCTCCTCCTCCTTCTCCTCCTACTCCTCCTTCTTCTTCTTCTTCTTCTTCTTCTTCTTCTTCTTCTTCTTTCTTTTTCTTTTTCTTTTTTTCTTCTTCTTCTCTTCTTCTTCTTTCCTCCTACTCCTACTCCTACTCTACTCCTACCCCTCCTCCTCCTTCTCCTTCTCCTCTCCCCTGCAAAACCCACACAAGGGGAGCGAGTGGAAGGAGCTCCGGCTCCAGTTCTCGAGGCGGCGCGGCGTGAGGGCGGCGGCGGCGGCGGAGGTGTGTTTGGCCGGCGTACGGGCCTCGCTGCACAACAACAATGGGCGCTGTCGACGGGGCTTGCAAAGCATGTCTTGCCATTCACACAGGGCCCTGTATCCAGCCCGGGAGTAAGTCCGTGTGTGTGAGAGAAAGAGAGAAAAGGTACTCGTAGCAGTTATGTAGGGCTTTGTTGTTCTATTCACTACTGAAGCCTTTTCTTTTATCTATTTAGTATATGATATGTATGTATATCTATCGATCTATCTATCTATCTCTCTCTCTCTCTCTCTCTCTCTCTCTCTCTCTATATATATATATATATATATATATATATATATATATATATATAGATATATACACACATTCCTACACATATACACAAACATTTGAATTCCAGAGGTAGCTTTAGGTACCTGATGTTGATTAAGAATTTTATGAAAAACAGAAAACTTAGGACCGCTTTTGGTAAACTTGAGGACTTAAGCAACACTATGTAGACGACTTTCTTCATTTTCAAAATCTTGACCCTCTACCTTTCAGAGGAAGTTGGTTATCGCCAGCCAGGGGTCAAACACGAATTCCCAAGAAACTAGCCGTTCGTCCGTTCCCATGACAAACATCCAAGGTCCACCTCCTCCTCCTTCTGGTCCTCGTCTACACTCCAAGAGAATCTCGAGTCCCACTTATCTCGGGAGGAGCTCGAGAAAAAAAAGATGAAGTCACTGAAACAATAGTAATTCCTCCTTCCCCCTCCCCCCTCCCCCTTCCCCCCAGCCTCAAAAGCCCTACCCAAAAAGGCGGAGAAAGGAACGAAAGCGGCACCCACACATGGGAAGACAAACCCACGTAAACAAAAGAGGAGGTGCTGGAGATTCCGTCAAGACTCGAATACTTAGAGCGCAAACTTGACGCCCAGTACAGAGGGAGAGAGGGGAGGGAGGGATAGGGCGAGGGATAGGGATAGGGATAGGGATAGGGAGAGGGGGGAGAGAGGGAGAGGGGAGAGGAGGGAGAGGGAAGGAGAGGGAGAGTGGGGGAGAGGGAGGGAGGAAAGGATGGAGGGGGAGGGAGAAAAGGAGGAAGAGAGGGAGGGAGGAAAGGAGGGACAGGAGGGAGGGAGAGGGAAAGGAAGGACAGGAGGGAGGGAGAGAGAGACTGAAACAGGCAGACAAACACAAAAAGAGAAAGAGAGACAAACACCGAGAGATATTCAAATAGATGACCGGAGAGAGAAAAGTAACGACTCTGCCCAACACCATAACAATGAAGCACACAGCTCCCTAAGCAGCATTCACCTCCTCACGTTTCAACACAAAAGCTAAGCGAAGCCGCCGATCTGCTCCCCCCTCCCCCCCGTACCTCCCTTCCCCTCCATTCCTCCCTCCTTTTCCTTTCTTCCCTCCCTACTTTTCTCTCATTCCTCCTTTTCTTCACTTTTCTTACCATCCCTCCCCCCCCCACCTTCTTTTCCCTCCTTCCTTCCCACTCTTCCATCTTCCCTCCTTCCTTCTCTTCCTCCTCTCCTTCCCTACCCTACCTTCCTACCTTCCCTCCCTTCCTCCTTCCTACCCTCCCTTCCATCTTCCCTCCTTCCTTCCCTTCCACCTTCCCTCTTTCCCTCCCCTCCCTCCCTTCCACCTTCCCTCCCTACCCTCCTTCACTCCCTTCCTCCAAGGGCCCACGGAACTACGCGAAGCACCCACCAACCAGAATGTTAATTAAGATAAGATCAAACAATATAAACAAACGGCGATGACACGTCGCTGCGGCGCAAGAAGGGGCGAGTCATGGCCGCGACGGAAAAGTAGCAGCAACTCAGCCCCCTCCTTCCCCCCTTCCAACAACACCCCCATTCCCATCCCCCATCCCCCACCCCATCCTACCCACCCTCCACCACCCGGAGAAGCCCTTTTGATTAATCGGGGGTTCCTCTCCAGGTGATTATCGCTGGCTCTAGGTGCTCGGCGACCTCAGACTGATCAAACCTATTTATTCACCTGCCGCCCAGCCAACACCTAGTGATTGGAGAACACGATAGGGCCCGTAAGCACGAGGGGGGGATAACTTTATCCCCGTTGCGCCCAGAGTGGAAAGTCATCTTCGTCAATATAGACTATGGAAATCATAGAACTTTGGATAACTTTATAAGGTGTTTTGAGGTTTGAGTTTAATCAAAGTGCCTTTCTATAAAAAAAATACGGTGACTGTTTTTAAGCTTTTTTTTTCAAATATACATGTGTATGATTTTTACGTGAAAACTCGAAACAAAAGCAAAAACAAAAAGCAACTATCAACATTCCAACCCAAATACAATAGAAAAAAGAAAAAAAAACTAAAGCCATCTTTCACAACCAAATCCTAAAAGAATCCCATACCATTTGCGAACAATAAAACAAAACAATGAAAAAAAAAACACACACAAGCGAAACAAAATAATCAAAAGAAAATAAAATAAAAGAAAAAAAAACATTTACAACGTTTCCATAAACTTTTCGTGCGTGGACGTCAAGTATCGAAATACCTAGGCCTATAGCCGGCATGGGTCGTGAGATGCCGTGCAGAGAGGAGGCCTATGCTTTCAAACGAGGCTGGCCAGAGCTGGATGGTTAAATATTTAGCATGGGTTATCTGAATGCTAGTTTCATATTTTATAAATGTTTATTTTTTTTATGATTAAATGAATTCAGTGAATAAATCATAATGGTTATGAGAGACAAGACTGTGATAATGATGAATATTCAGTAATGATCATAATAATTATAAATGTAACAATTTCGATAATGATAATTATCGTTATCATCAATACTGTATTAAGACTAATGAGATAATTTAGAATAAAAAAGAACATGGCAATCAAGATAAATAAATCACAATATCATCATTATGATATTGTATTAGTACTGTAACTGCAATAAATATATCAATAATAATATAATAATAATAATAATAATAATAAAAAAATACAAGTTACAATAAAACTAATCCTTATGACAAAAATAATAATAATGTAAATTAACGAAATTGTAATAATAATCATTATCATCATCAATGAAATTATCACAACAAAAATCACAGTCTGAATATAAAAATCATTACAATCATAATCATAATCATTACATCTATCATCACCATCATCATCA
>NW_028234434.1:26145649-26150649 GCF_977035675.1 Penaeus japonicus
TACTCTTGTGTGTTGCATTCGTGTGCTTTTACTCTTGTGTGTTTTATTCGTGTGTTTTTACTCTTGTGTGTGTTTTATTCGTGTGTTTTTACTCTTGTGTGTTGCATTCGTGTGCTTTTACTCTTGTGTTTTCATTCGTGTGGGTTTACTCTATGTGTGTTTTATTCGTGTGCTTTTACTCTTGATGTGTTGTCGTGTGTTTTTTCTCTAGTGTTGGTGTGTTGATTTATTCGTGTGCTTTTACTCTTGGTGTGTTTGCTATTCGTGTGCTTTTACTCTTGTGTGTTTGTTATTTCGTTTTCTGTGTTTTTACTCTTGTGTTTCCTCGTAGCTGTTTTATTCGTGTGTTTTGCCTCGTAGTGAGTTGTTCCCTGATAGCTGTTTACATTCGATGTTTGTCTCTAGATTGTTGTTTCTTTCGTGTGGTTCTTTCTCGTGTGATGTCTATACTTATGTTTTCGATATTGTGCGTTGCTTGTCGTGCTTTTACTCTTGTGTGTTGCATTCGTGTGCTTTTACTCTTGTGTGTTTTATTCGTGTGCTTTTACTCTTGTGTGCTGCATTCGTGTGTTTTATTCGTGTGTTTTCCCTCGTATGTGTTTTATTCGTGTGTTTGCCTCTCGTGTGTTACATTCGTGTTGGTCTCTCGTGTGATCTATACTTATGTTTTCGATATTGTGTGTTGCATTCGTGTTTCCTTTCGAGTGTTTCATGCGCGGCTTTTCTCATGTGTTTCATTCGTGGGGTTCCTCTTGTGTGTTTCATCCGTGTGCTTTTACTCTTGTGTGCTGCATTCGTGTGCTTTTACTCTTGTGTGTTTTAATTCGTGTGCTTTTACTCTTGTGTGTTTTATTCGTGTGTTTTTACTCTTGTGTGTGTTTTATTCGTGTGCTTTTACTCTTGTGTGTTGCATTCGTGTGCTTTTACTCTTGTGTGTTTTATTCGTGTGCTTTTACTCTTGTGTGCTGCATTCGTGTGTTTTATTCGTGTGTTTTATTCGTGTGTTTTTACTCTTGTGTGTTGCATTCGTGTGCTTTTACTCTTGTGTGTTTTATTCGTGTGTTTTTACTCTTGTGTGTGTTTTATTCGTGTGTTTTTACTCTTGTGTGTTGCATTCGTGTGCTTTTACTCTTGTGTGTTTTATTCGTGTGTTTTTACTCTTGTGTGTGTTTTATTCGTGTGCTTTTACTCTTGTGTGTTTTATTCGTGTGCTTTTGCTGTTGTGTGTTTTGTTCGTGTGTTTTTACTCTTGTGTGTTTTATTCGTGTGTTTTTACCCTCGTGTGTGTTTTATTCGTGTGCTTTTACTCTTTTGTGTTGCATTCGTGTGTTTTTACTCTTGTGTGTTTTATTCGTGTGCTTTTACTCTTGTGTGTTTTATTCGTGTGCTTTTACTCTTGTGTGTTTTATTCGTGTGCTTTTACTCTTGTGTGTTGCATTCGTGTGCTTTTACTCTTGTGTGTTTTATTCGTGTGTTTTTACTCTTGTGTGTGTTTTATTCGTGTGCTTTTACTCTTGTGTGTTGCATTCGTGTGCTTTTACTCTTGTGTGTTTTATTCGTGTGCTTTTACTCTTGTGTGTGTTTTATTCGTGTGCTTTTACTCTTGTGTGTTGCATTCGTGTGTTTTTACTCTTGTGTGCTGCATTTGTGTGCTTTTACTCTTGTTAATGGAGAGAAAGAGAAAGAGAGAGAGAGAGATATCACCGGGCTTTATGTGTGGATTAAGGAGGAGAGAATGCAAGCAGAGCGAAGCCAAAGCGAAGCCAAAGAGTGATTACAAGTCTTAGAAGGAAATAAAAAGAAGTTGGCGATCTCTGCAGACTTGGATTGGATCATTTTATTATCATTATTATTACTATGATCATTTATTGGCATGGCAATACTTTTCTCGTATTTATTATTATCTTTATTATTATTGCCCTTGTTATGATCGTTATAATCAGTTATTTTTTCTAATACCATTATTATCATTGTTATTATGATTAATACCGGTATCATCATTATAATCGTCAATTTTATCATTATCATTGTTATTATCATCATCGTTATCAGTATCATTACCCATCATCATCATCATTACTACCATCATCATCAATCTCTCAACTTATTCTATTTTTTTTATTATAAGAAATAATCGCGCGATTGTGATGCGCCTTCCACACCCTTTTTGATATAATAATGCCTTTATTTTTCTTCTTTTCTTTTCTTTATTATTATCATCTTTTTTTGGGGTACCACAGCATATTGTACCTCTAACGGTAAAGACTTCAAGATGGCGAGCCCTCTTTTTTTTGTGTTTCACTTTGTTGCCGCAAGAGCATTTTTGAGAACCCGTATGGAAGAGTCAGGGTTGGCTGGGCATTTTAGTAGCTTACGGATTTCCAAGAAACAGAATACTTCCTACTTCGCTTTTAATATTGAGTATGGGAGTAAGTAAGAAAGTAAGGAAGATAGTAGGTATTTACCTATGCATCTATCTACCTATCTATCTATCTATATCAATCTATCAAAAAAAAAAAAAATATTTATATAATATATAATATATATATATAATATATAAATATATATATATATATATATATATATATATATATATATTATGTGTGTGTGTTGCGTGTGTGTGTGTGTGTTGTGTGTGTGTGTGTGTGTGCTATCTCTCTATATATATATACATATATATATACACATATACACACATCTTTATATGTATATGTATATATATATATTATATATATATATATATATATATATATATATATATATATATTTATATATATATACATATAATATATATATATATATATAATATATATATATATATATATATATATTTATATGTATATATATATATATATACACACATCTTATATATATATTATATATATATATATATATATATATATATATATTTAAATATAATATATATATAAATCGATCCTTAACACCAGCCAAGTCCCTCCCCCCTTCCATGTTTTGATGTGAACACGAGATCGAACACGACTAAATACCACAGGAACCTCATCAATAAACAATGAAAGTCTTTTTTATACCTCGATTAGTCTGTGTCTGTTAAACACGGGCCTTATCAATCACTCGCCCAAACACCACGCATGCGAGTGTTGGATAATCATTTCACGAATCTTAATAATCATCGAAGAATCCTTGATCGGTATAGCCTCTAAACCCAACCCTACCCCTACCCCCCTCCCCTCCCCACCAGTCCAATCCCTTCCCCTTCTTTCTAAATCCTCTCATGTTATTTTTATTTTTATTTTTTTCTGTCGATGTTTCTTCTTCTTCTTTTTCATCCTTTTTTGTGTTCGTTTATTTTCTGTATGTCTGTTTGTCTGTTTGTCTGTCTGTCTGTTTGTTTGACTGTCTATATGTATACAAATTTTACCTCCCTGACCGGAAGGTAAAATTTGTATTTCTATTATATTTCTATTTGTATTTGTATTATAAATGCGTTACTGCATTCTACCATCTTTCTCATATATATATATATATATATATATATATATATATATATATATATATATATATATATATATATATATATATACACATTTGCCTTTGCTTTTGGCTCTCTTCCTCCACACCCCCTACAACTTCCCCCCTTCCACGCACATCCTTATCCTTAACTCTCCCTCTCCATCTCCCCCCTCTTGCTCACCCTCACCCCCACTACTCCCTTCCCCTTCCCCTTCCCCTTCTCCTTCCCCTTCCCCACCTCTATCCCCTTCACTCCCTTCCCTTACCCTTCACTCCTTACCCTTACCCTTTCCCCTTCACTCCCTACCCTTACCCCTTCCTTCACCCCCGTCCTCTCTACCCCCTCTACCCCCTACCCCTTACAAAACATTCCGTGATCAATGAGGAGGAAGGAGTAGGCTTAAAACTTCGCTCCATCGCATCCTCGCATCCTTTACTCTCTCCATCGCCCTTTCCCACCATCTCTCCCTCCCTCTTGCCCTCTCTATTCTCCCTCCCTCTTTCACTCTTTTACTCTCTCCGTCGCCCTCTCCCATCATCTTCCCCCTTTCCACGCACACCCTTATCCTTAACTCTCCCTCTCCATCTCCCCCCTCTTGTTCACGCTCACCCTTACCCCCACTACTCCCTTTCCCATCCCTATCCTCCCTCCCTCCCTCCCTCCCTCCCATCCTCCCTCTCCTCCCTCCTTCCCTCCCATCTTCCCTCTCCTCCCTCCCTCCCTCCCATCCTCCCTCCTTCTCTGCCATCCTCCCTTCCTCCCTCCTTCCTTCCCATCCTCCCTCCCTCTCTCTCCTCCCTCCTTCCCTCCCATCCTCCCTCCCTCCTTCCCTCCCTCCTTCCCTCCCATCCTCCCTCTCCTCCCTCCTCCTCTCCGCCGGGATACAAAATGCTCTGAGGGAGGCTGTTCAAACATCTACTTTGCGACGTACACATCGGCAATTAGCAAGTCCCTTTTTCTCCCTCCCGTAAATCACACGACTTGACGTCCTAAGCTGACCGACGTCTTATCAACGCCGCCCCCCCCCTCCCCCATCCCCCTCCTTCCCTTCCCCTCCCCTCCTCTCTAATTCCCCCTCTATTACCCCCAATTCCCCCCGCTACACTACCTCCTTCCCCTTCAAATCCCCCCCATTTTCTTCCTCCTGACCATCCTCTCTAATCCTATACCCTTAATAGGAGATTCGTTCTATCCTATACCCTTAATAGGATATTCCCTCTATCCTACATCCTTAATAGGAGATTCCGTCGTCCAAAAATCCGTTACAAATGACCTTCGATATTGTCAGTATCGAATAGCATTCTCTTTATATTCTATTAGGCATTCCGACTCGGTATCATCTGTCAATCACGCCGTGTCATCCTCACGCCATCTGTTACGTACTTTTACCCCTATAATTCGATCATCCTTAACATTCCAGAGTCAAATTACCCCTATATGCCTATAGGTTTTCGTGTTTTTTTTATGATTTGCTTCTTGTAAAGATTTTTTTTTTCTATCCATCCAC
>NW_028234434.1:26155649-26163149 GCF_977035675.1 Penaeus japonicus
CCCCGTCCTGTCGAAGATGCAACAGAGAACCATACCGAATGCAACATAAATAACACGCAGGCAAAATGCAACACTGTAACGTTACTGTAACTCACCGGTTGATAATGGACATTCGGACAACAATACGACTGTTAAACATCACACACGACACACCACGTAGATATTACATCGCTGGTTTTATCTCCCGCGTAAGGCCACGCCTCTTGGAGTACGAGGGAGAGGGAGAGGGAGAGGGAGAGGGAGAGGGAGAGGGAGAGGGGAAGGGAGAGGGAGAGGGAGTGGGAGAGGGAGAGGGAGAGGGGGAGGGAGAGGGAGTGGAAGGGATAGAAGACAGGAGAGAGGGAGAGGGAGAAGGAGGGGGAAGGGATAGAAGACAGGAGAGAGGGAGAGGGAGAAAGAGGGAGTGGAAGGGATAGAAGACAGGAGAGAGGGAGAGGGAGAAAGAGGGAGTGGAAGGGATAGAAGACAGGAGAGAGGGAGAAAGAAAGAGAAAGAGAGAGAGGGAGAAGCCGAGAGACTGGGGAATAGCGGGTGTGGGGGGAAGGGGAGGGTAGACTCTTAAAGACCAAGAAAGGAAGCGAAAGAGACGGAGAGAAGAAAGGAAAAGAGAGGGAATATATCTATCAAAATCAGAAAATAGAAAAAAAACTCCGACTCAAAATAATAATAACAATAATAATAAAAATAATAATAACAATAACAATAATAATAAATCAACCAAAGACACAACTCAAAAGACCACAGCAAGGATAGAACTTTAGTGTTATTGCCTTTTTTTGTTTTAAACCCATCTCGCGAGAAGCTGTGGTCTCTCCTTACTGGATCCCCAAATTGGTATAGAAAACGGAGGGTTAACATAACTCAGATCTTAACAACCACTCACTCAACTACTGGCTCTGGTCTTGTAGGTTTTGTTTTTGTTATTTCTCTTTTTATTTTTCTTCACTAGGTTATCTTTCTTCAATCGTGTTTTTGTTTATTTGTTTTGTTGTTGTTTTGTATATATTTTTTTTCCTTTCCATTTGCAATTCTCCGCTGATTCTCTTTACTGCGTCGTCTTCCTTTGTAAATTCTTCCTCTTCTTTTTCCTCCTATGCTACTCTTCTTCTCCGTATCTTCTCCGTCTTTTTCTTTCCCATCTTCCTTCCTTTTTTCTTCCGCCTTTAATCTTCACAACCGTTATTACCCCTCTCCCTCTCCCTCCCTTTAAATTCCTAGCTCGACCACAACACCACTTCTTCTCCTTATCCTCCTCCTCTTTCTCCTTCTCCTTATCCTCCTCCTCCTCTTCTTCCTCCTCTTCCTCCACCTTCTTCCACACCCTCCTCTTCCTCCACCTTCTTCCACCCCCTCCTCTTCCTCTTCCTCCACCTTCTTCCACCTCCTCTTCTTCCACAACCATCCCCATCATCCTCCCCCTCCTTCCTCCTTCCACCCCCTCCACCTCCACCTCCACCTCCACCATCACCACCATCACCAGGCAAAGAGAAACCCAAACGGAAACTCACCTTTGACGAGATCCTTACAAGAAGGTCAGCCAGTCAGTCATCGGAATTACCTCGCTAGACATCTGTTGCTTTTGGCCTTCAAGTACGATCGGTCACTGAGGCAAGAGACCTTTTGGCTGACGGACATCTTATTTCCCCCCTTCAAGGAGGCACACGCGTTTTACGTAACGTCCAGGAGGCAGGTTGGGGAAGAGATGGGAGGTGGGAGAGGGGAGGGAGAGGGGAGAAGGGAGAGGGAAAGAGATGGGGGAAGGGAAAGGGGATGAGGTGGGGAAGGGAGAGGGGATGAGATGGGATGTGGGAGAGGGGAAGGAGTGGGGAGGGAGTGGGGAGGGAGAGGGGAGGGAGAAGGGGAGAGATGGGGAAGGAGAGGGGAGGGAGAGATGAGGGAAGGGAGAGGGGATGGAGAGGGGAGGGAGAGAAGGGTATAGAGGGAGGGAGAGAGGGAGAGAGGGGGCATGATGAAAGGGAGGTGAGTGGAGAGGAAGGAACAAATACAAAGGTGTTTTGATACTATCCACGGGTTGAAGGAGAGGGAAAGGCGAGAGAGGAAGGGAGGTGGAGAGGAGAGGAGAGGAAAGGAAAAAGGGGGAGAACGGGGAGGAAGGTATCAACACTAGCTAACGCCATCTTGTGTTTGTCGGGGATCGGGGGCGAGGGGTAAACACCATTATTTAGCTATCCTGTATAGATGTTCTAATTTCCTCTATCACGTCAAGACATGTAATGTACTCGCCGAATAGACTGCACTACCTGAACACAAGCAGGGAAAATATTCGTCCCAAATCAAATGGCAAAAATACGCTCATCCTTATTATCAGGAATGCTAATCCCCATCGTCCCGTACATAGTTCAACCTAAATACTCTTCGAGATCGTTAAGATCTTCTAAGAAATACTGGAACAAGACGGATCCGGCAGCAACGACGCCAGCTGCAGGAGATTGGCAGATTACACGAGCGGGAACCGAGATTAAACGCCGGGGAATTTATTAAGCGGCGATAAACAATGACGCGACGCAATGCGCAAGTGTGATGTTTTGGCGCGAAAATTATTAGCCGTCGCGGCGCCATCTTGCGTTGCTCTCTAGGTCTCCTTATTATCTTCTTTTAATTCTATTGTATATAATGATTTTTTCACGTTTGGTTAATGTGAATACAATTTGGAAGAATGGAAATGTTCCATCTAATTAGATATTTTGATTTTTTATCTAAAAAGAACAGTTCACAAACTTATTTCGCAATATGGTTATCAATCACGTACAACATACAGAATTCACCAGAACAAGTACATCCACTTACAAACTTACCTCCTAACATAGCCAGTAATCATGAACAACTTACCTTCTTCCTTACCAACCTCAACTTAGCCAAACTTAAATATCCACCCTGAACTTAATGGCCTAAGACCAAACAGCAATTCCAACTTTCTATTCCTTCCTTAATAGTCAAAGTCTCCCGATATTCGTAAATGCTAATCCAATTACCTCGCCGCTTCCTAACATTCCGACTAACCTCATTAAATGCATACTTACGTCACTATCCCTTGTGCGTGACTACCTGCCTACCTACATACGGGAGATCGTGCGGACTTACGAAATGGACGAATGCCGATGCTGATTGCAGTTTCCAGCCTCTGCACTCGCTATCTTTTTTCATTACGTAAGAATTGCACGCGCACACACAGACACACACACACACACACACTCACACACACACACACACACACACACACACACAATGTATGTGTACGGATATAAAATATATATATATATATATATATATATATATATATATATATATACATACATACATATATATATATATATCAATATATATATATATATATATATATATATATATATATATATATATATATGAATAGATACACATATGGTTATCTACCCACCCAATCTATACATAAAAAAAAAACTTTCATTTCCTCTCATCGCACACACCCTAATCATCCATCTCTAAACCCCTACCCACCAAACAACCATCCACACCCACCCCCATCACCTATCCACCATAAAAATCTATCCACCAACCCACCCACATATACCCAACCTAAATCCACGGGAGAGGCGTCGGGGCGGAGTGGGAAGCAGAACAGTAAATAGTTTGGGAGGTTAATTAAGGGGGAATTAAGAAGCAGGGTGGGTGGGGGTGGGGGTGGTGGGGGATGTAGGGGGTGGAAATGGGCGGTGTGTGTGTGTGTTTGTTTGTGTGTTTGTTTGTGTGTGGGGGGGAGGGGGAAGGGGGATACGCGACTGGAGGAAAACACGGGAAGATCCTGGTGGGTAGGGGTACGGAAACAGTGTGGGGGAGGGGGGAGGGGGAGGGGAGGGGGAGGGGGAAGATAGGGGGGAGATCAAGGGGAGATCGGGTGGGTATGGGAATGGAAAAAGGGGAGAGGGGGCATGGAGGGACCGGGGTGGGGTTCGTAGTAAGGGAGAGTGTGTAGATACAGCACAGGTGAGGGAGAAGAGAGGAGGTAAAGAGTGGAGAGTGGGTAAAGAGAGAGAGAGAGAGAGAGAGAGAGAGAGAGAGAGAGAGAGAGAGAGAGAGAGAGAGAGAGAGAGAGAGAGAGAGAGAGAGAGAGAGAGAGAGAGAGAGGTAAAGAGGGGAGATGGTGGAACATAGATAGTGAGGTGAGGTGAAAAAGGAGTGGAAAGAAGGATAGACAAAGGGGAGGGTCTGTGGAAACAGGGATAAAGGGGGGGGGATAAGAGGAGTAAGAGGAAAACAGGGGAAAGAACAGGAAGGCACGGGAGCAAGGAGGAAGAGGGAGAGACAAAGAAGAAAGAGGAAAAGAGAGGTACAAGGAAGAGGGAGGGACAATGAAGAGAGAGGAAGAGGGAGGGACAAAGAAGGAGAAAGAGGGAGGACCAAGGAAGAGAGAGGAAGAGAGAGGGACAAGGAAGAAGGAAAAAGAGAGAGGCACAAGGAAGAGGGAGGGACAAGGAAGAAGAAGAAAGAGAGAGGTACAAGGAAGAAGGAGAAAGAGAGAGGTACAAGGAAGAGGGAGGGACGAGAAAACCTCCCACCCTGAGAATCAGAGCCTCCAGAGAGAGATAATTACACCTTAAGTACACACACCTTTCTCTTCCGAGGACTGATTTTCCTCAAAAAAAAAGAAAAGAAAAAAAAAGAAAGGAAACGGAAATCGATCGAACGAACTTATCAACGTGATAGTTTGTGTGTACATATACTTACATATACATACATTATATATATATATATATATATATATATATATATATATATATATATATATATATATATATATATATACACACACACACGCACACAATAAAACTAATTAATGGATGTAAAGTAAATGAGAAAAAAATATAAAAAATAATGAGTAACAAAAGTAACAAAAACAGAGAGAGAAAAGAAGAGAAGAGAAGAGAAGAGAAGAGAAGGGAAGAGAAAGAGAAGAGAAGGAAAGAGAAGAGAAAAAGAACAGAAGAGAAGAGAAAAAGAAGAAGAGAAGAGAAGAGAAGAGAAGAGAAAAAGAATAGAAAGAGAAAAGAGAAGAAAGAGAGAAAAATAGAAGAGAGACGAACAGGAGGTTGTTTACGAACAGATAATGACAGGCCGCCTTCTGGTGGGCGCAGGGAAAACAAGGAGAGGAGGAAGGTCGCCGAGATGGGCGTGTAAGGGAGGATGGCGTCCTGTCTGGGTGGGGGTGGGGGTGGGGGTGAGGGGAGGAGGGGGGAGAGGGTATTATGGGCGGCGTCCCAGGTCATCTGGTTACTTGGTCATCTGGTCGCGAGGAATGGGCTCGTGGAGGTAGCATCTCGTTGTTGGCTTCCTTCTTCGGTTTAGGATTGTTTGCTTCTGTTTACTTGTCTGTCTATTGGTCTCTCACTGTGTCTCTTTTTCTTTCTCTTCATCTCCTTCTCCCTCTTCTTCTCCTTCTCCCTTTCCTTCCCCTTTTTTTTCTCTCTCTCATTCCCTTCCCCCTACTCCCTCTCTCCGATCTCCCTCTCCCCTCTCCTCCCTCTCCCTCTCCGTCTCCCTCTCCCTCTTCCTCTTCCTCTCCCCTCTCCTTCCCCCTCTCCAACCACATCCTAAAGCCACAATGCCATCCATCACCACAATATCCCTGCTCACAGCACCCACGACCGACACCGGCACTGATCACAGGTTCACATGTCGAGACGGCCATGATCACAGGTCCGCGCGTCGACACCAGCTGTTGATCAGGGATGCTGGTGTCGGATCTGGGTGTCATGTGTGTCGGATACCGTGTCGATGATCGCAACTACCCAACCGATGACGTGTTTGGTTCCCGACACAATCGCGGTTGCAATAATAGAAACAGCTGTCGGATTAATACCCATTGAACACTGGGGCTAGGATCAAACATCATAATATCTATCTATAATATCTATCTATTGCAAACCTATATTACGTAACTGCTTATCAATTCGGGCGTCCAGTTCATGGTGCTCATCGCATCACCATACAATCGACCCAGAGTTCATCATATAGTGCAGATCCACAAACTCAGGCATCGAGACTGCAACAGAGCTAACACAATCTCCCCCCCCCACAAGCAAATGAGATTAGACACCGCAAGCTCAGCGCACCGTGAGAACCAAACGCATCGTTAGCGTAGGGAAAGCGAAAGGGTGGGAGGGAGAGAGGGTGGGAGGGAGAGAGGGTGGGAGGGAGAGAAGGTGGGAGGGAGCGGAGGGAAATGAGAAAGAGAAAGGGAGGGGAGGGGAGAGGATTATTAATACTAATAATAAAGAAAAAATAAATAAAGATGAGGAGGAGGAGTAGGGTTCAGGAAGGGAGTGAAAAAGAGGGAGATTTAGAGGGAATGAAGGGGAAAATGGATTGATTAAAAGGGGGAAAGAAAGAGAGAGAAAGAGAGAGAAAGAGAGAGAGAGAGAGAGAGAGAGAGAGAGAGAGAGAGAGAGAGAGAGAGAGAGAGAGAGAGAGAGAGAGAGAGAGAGAGAGAGAGAGAGAGAGAGAGAGAGAGAGAGACTTATCCGCAAACAAAAAAAAAAAAAGCAAAGAAAACGAAGCAAAAACACCTCCGCTAACCCATTGACCCCAACAAGATAACCCTTAAGACTAAATCGATTGAGAAATCCGAATTCAGAAGCCCCAACCCCCTACTGCAACATATCAACAACTGCAACATCTCAACAATCTGAGAGCAACAGCCTTGTGGGGAGAGGGGAGAGGAGCAGGGGGGAAGGGGAGAGGAGAGAGGAGCAGGGGGGAAGGGGAAGGGGGAGAAGGGAGAGGAGAGAGGAGCAGGGGGGAAGGGGAGATGGGGAAGGAGCAGGGGGGAAGGGGGGAAGGGGAGAAGGGGAAGAGGGGAGAGGAGCAGGGGGGAAGGGGAGAGGGGGAAGGAGCAGGGGGGAAGGGGAGAAGGGGGAGAGGGGAGAGGAGCAGGGGGAAGGGGAGAGGGGAGAGGAGCAGGGGGAAGGGAGAGAGAGGGGAGAGGGGAGAGGGGAGAGGAGCAGGGGAGAAGGGGGAGAGGGGAGAGGAGCAGGGGGGAAAGGTAAGGGGGAAAGGGGAAGGGCAGGGGATAAGAGAGAAGGATGAGAGGGGGTGGGAGGAGGAAAACGAGGGGGAGAGGGCAAGGGGTGAGAGAGAAGGGGTTAGAGAGAAGGGGGAGAAGGGGTAGGAGGACGAAGAAAGGAGAGGGCAAGGGGTGAGAGAGAAGGAGGAGAAGGGGTAGGAGACCAAAGAGGGGAGAGGGGAGAGGGGAGGGGGAGGTGAGGAGAGAGAGAGTTGACGGGGTGGTTTGGGGAGGTTGCTGAGGAGAGAGAGAGTGGACGGTGTGGGCTGGGGAGGTTGCAATGCAGTGGATAGCCAAAAGCATATGGGCGCCATAAATCACCTTTGACGCGCTAATGCAAGGCTTTTGTAACCTACATAACCGAAGCTATAATGAATTCCGAAGCTGGGAGGAGAGAGGGAGAGGGAGAGGGAGAGGGAGAGCGAGAGGGAGATGGAGAGGGT
>NW_028234434.1:26168149-26178149 GCF_977035675.1 Penaeus japonicus
CCCCTTCCTCTCCCTCTCCATCCCCCTCCCCCTTCCCCACCCACTACCCCTTCCTCTCCCTCTCCATCCCCCTCCCCCTTCCCCACCCACTCCCCCTCCCCCTCCCTCTCCACCACCCATCCCCTCTCCCCCTCCCCCTCCCACCTAAATCACCATCACTCTCATTCCCCCCTAAAAAAAAAAAAAAAAAAAAGGGCGACCCATTCCTAGACCCAGCAGCGCACAGCATAAAACGTAAACAACACCTTGGGTTCGGCGGTCTGGCTTTCTTTCCCTCGAGATCATCAGAGGGCGCGCCGCCGCCTTCCCGATAGCAGGATGGAAGCGACGGGGGAGGGAAACAACAAATAATAAAATTGACAATGGGTGCCCTCAGCCCTCCCGCCTTCCCTCCTTCCTTCTTCGTTACACCTCTTTCACTTATAGTTTCTTCTTCTTTTCTCTCTCTCTCTCTCTCTCTCTCTCTCTCTCTCTCTCTCTCTCTCTCCCTCTCTCTCTCTCTCTCTTTGTCTCTTTTTACTCCTTTTACTTTCTTTCTTCCTCCCTGTCCCTTTCTTCCTCCCAACTCTTCTTTGTTTCTGCCTCCTTTGTTTTCCCTTCCTTCATTCCATCTTCTCTCCCTCTTTCCCTCCTCTTCCCTCCTACCATTCCTCGCTCCTACCTCTTCTCCTTCTCTTTTTACTTCTTCCCTCTCTTCCTCCTTCTCTCCTCTCGACCTACCTACCTACCCTCTCTTATTCTCCCTTCCATTCTCCTTCTCTCCATCTCTCTCTCCTTTCCATCCTCCTTCCTCTCTCTTCCATCCTCCTTCCTCTCTCTTCCATCCTCCTCCTCCCTCTCCCTTCCATCCTCCTTCCTCTCCCTTCCATCTATCCTCCTCTTCCCTCTCCCTTCCATCCATCCTCCTCCTCCCTCTCTCTTCCATCCTCCTTCCTCTCTCCTCCTCTCTTTCTTCCTTCCACCTCTCCTCCATCCCCCTCCCCTCCCCCCCCTCCTCCCCTGATCTTCTTCCTCCTTACACACCCTCTCCAAAAGTTCCGCGCTGACCGAACTTTACAGCTCCTGCATGTTTAATTTTTGGCGCTTCTTGTGTCGCGAGAGCCGCGGCGCCTCCTGTTGGATATTGCTGTTGTTCCGATTCTATACGGCTATCGTAAACAAGAAGAGAGAAAAAAATGAAAGGAGAGATGCGCCTGGATAAAAATAATGGCGGCACAAGGTTTAGTATAAGCGCAATCGCCGTTAAGATCCTTTACTTTACGTGGCTATTTAAGAAAAAAAAAGACTACTTGAAAAAAAAGAAACACTTTTCCTCATCTCTATCAAACACCAAGCAGCTTACCTAATAACTCGCCTTCCTATCACACTATAACGAACTTCCCGGACACCAAATTGTCGCCGACGGAACAAGTGAGCATCGGCAAGCGCAACCAGAGATCATGGCGGGGGTTCAAATGCCAACAAGACCGCTTTAACTTCGATCTCCTTACAAAAGCTTGCCTTCCGCCCCTCTCTGCAGGACGCCTACTTAAAAGCCTCCCTTTCATTCCCTCCCTTCCTCCCTCCGGCCCTCCTTCCCTCAACCTCCCCCCCTCCCCCCTTTGTTCCTATTAATTATCTTTTACTTCCTCCGTTTCTGACAATCCTATTTGTCTTTTTTCTCTCTTTCTTTCTCTTGTCTCTCTGCCTGTCTCTTTTTTTATTTATCTCTTTATGTTTATTTCTCTTTCTATCTGCCTGCCTATGTATTTCTTGTTTTCTTGTTTTCTTTCTCTTTCTCTTTCTCTTTCTCCCTCACTTTCAACCTTACCCTCACCCTCACCCTCTCTCCCTTATCCTCTAAAAGGAACCGTATCTACTTGTCAATCTACCTCCTCCTGTTCACTCTCCCTCACTTCCTATCCTCTGTCCTCTCTTCTATCCTCTACCTTTCTACCTAAAACTCCCTCTCCCCCCTCCCTCCCCCCCTCCCTCCCTCTCTCTCTCTCCCTTCCTCCCTCCTTCTTAATCCCCCCACCCCCACCCCCTCCCCCCCAGCAACGCCACCATGTGACGTCTGTCCCCTTAAAAACGTTAGAACAGCCGACTAATTTGCATGTGAAAGAAGCACGCCGTATCCTTCGGTATCCTTCGGTATCCTTCGGTCTCCTACGGTCCCCTACGGTCTCCTTCGCTCTCCTTCTTTAAGGAACCGCCAGCCATAGAGGGAAGGAATCCGTAAAGACGCATAATTTTTTTTTATTTCTCCTACCAGTTTCGGCGTGCAGTAAAATTAAAGTGTGTATATAGCAGTTCCGAAAGTCTGACCGTGTTAAGTTTGCATGTGCTCGAGAGAGAGAAAGAGAGAGAGAGAGAGAGAGAGAGAGAGAGAGAGAGAGAGAGAGAGAGAGAGAGAGAGAGAGAGAGAGAGAGAGAGAGAGAGAGAGAGGGAGAGAGAGGGAGGAGAGAGAGAGAGGGAGAGAGAGGGAGAGAGAGGGAGAGAGAGGGAGAGGGAGATGGAGAGGGAGATGGAGATGGAGAGGGAGAGGGAGAGGGAGAAGGAGAGAGTGAGAGAAAGAGGAGGGGGGAGGGAGGGAGGGAGGGAGGGAGGGAGAGAGAGAGAGAGAGGGGGGGGGGCAGAGAAAGAGAGAAAGAAACAAACAAAGAAAGAGTAAAAGTGTGTGTATGTGTATGTGTGTGTGTGTGTGTGTGTGTGTGTGTGTGTGTGTGTGTGTGTGTGTGTGTGTGTGTGAATATATATGCATACATGTGTATGTATGTATGTATATATGTATATAAATATCCATGTACATATGTATGTACACATGTATCACATCAAATACACAGAAAAACCCACACTTACATAAAAAAAAAACATACATCGGTGAACTTAGTCCCAAACCCGGGCAACACACGGCTGTACTTACGTGGCTTGCAGATCACGTTAAAGCTTATTTCCTCGCTCTAGCAACACATACCTGTGGAAGAAATAAGGATGTTATATTACCACATAAAATTAGTCATTAAGCTTTTTATATCTTGTGATAAGGTCTAACAAGACTAAACATTAGTATTTAATTTATCTTCTTATTATGTTTGGTTCTTTGTTTGTTTGTTTTATTGGAGGGGAGGGGAAAGTCCGTGTGTCTGGATGTCTTTTGGATTTTTACTCTTTTATGATTGTAATTTTGAAGAAAAAAAAATTGTTAGAGATATAAAATAATAGTAACGTATATTATAGTGTACTATATTGTCTAGGCTCTCTCTCCCTCTCCCTATCCCTCTCTCTTTCTGTATGTATGTGTGTATACATTTATTCAATCACTCAATCGCCACACACATAAAAAAAAAACATATCACACAAACTCCCTCTCTATGTCTCTGTCTCTCCTTTTCCCTCTCCTTCCCCATCTCCCACTCTCCCATTCCCATTCCCTCTCCCTCCCTCTTCCTTTCCCACTCACACTTACTCACACTTCCTCACCCACGCCCTCTCTCTCCCTCTCCCTCTCCCTCTCCCTCTCCCTCTCCCTCTCCCTCTCCCTCTCCCTCTCCCCCTCCCTCTCCCTCTCCCTCTCCCACCCCCCTTCCCTCCCCCTCTCCCTCCAACGCAGCCACTACAGCCAATCCCAGTGACTCCCCGCGGCCTGTGCTTAACAGATATGAAGTCCCTTGATGGTGAATGATCACATCATCGCCATCACCATCATGGTTGTCATCACCAGCAGGGGGGACTTCGCCGCTCCACCCTACCCCGCTTCCTCCCCCTTCCCCCATACTGTCACCTCCCACTCCCCTGACCCATCTCACCCTTACCCTCTCCCCTACTTTCCTTACGGCCACCCCACTTTTCCCTATCATCTCCCTTTCCACTCCACCCCCACTTTCTTCATCCTCTCCCTTTCCATTCCCCCTTTCTTCACCCTCTCCCTTTCCTTACACCCATTTCACCCTTTTCCTATCACTTCCCTCTCCCTCCTCCCTATCACAACCCTACTCCCTCCCTTCCCCTCCCACTCCCACACCTACACCCACACCCCCTACCCTTCCCCTTTTCCCCCATCACCTGCCCCTTCCTTGCCCCATCCCACACCCTCCCCCGTCCCTTCCCTCATCCCACACCGACACCCGTCCCCCTCCCCCTCCCCCTTCCCCTTCCCCATCTCACACCTTCCACACCCTCCCCTCCCCTCCCTTCCCCCATCCCACACCCTATCCCCTCCCCATCACCTGCCCCTTCCTTCTCACACCCGCCCCCCTTCCCTCTTCCCCCACCCCACACCCTACCCCATCCCATCCCACACCCTCTCCCCTCCATCCTCCCTTCCCCCGTCCCCCGCCCCCCCTCGCCAGCGCCAAGTCCGGAGTCGGCGCCTGTCTCTCCCGACGATGGATCGCGCTCATCGCTATTCATGCATTCCGTCTTCATCATCGGCGACCGACAGCCAGCTCCTCTTTCGTGGCGTCCGGGGCGCTGTTACACAACCCCTTAATTCCGGGTAGGGAACGGCCGGCCTAACACCCCCCACCCCACCCACATCCCCCTATCTCCACCCCTCCCCTTTTCACCCTAAATATCCTCCCCCTTTTTCTTAAGGGAGCCCCATCTCCACCCTAAATATCCCTCCTCCCCTTTTTTTTCTTAAGGGAACCCCATCTCCACCCCTCCATCCCTCCCCTCTCCACCCTAAATATCCTCCCCCCTTTTTTTTCTTAAGGGAACCCCATCTCCACCCCTCTACCCCTACCCTCTCCACCCTAAATATCCCTCACCCTAGGAAGAACTCTCCTTTTAAGGGAGGAGTTAGCCCCCCCCCCCTTTTTTATTTGGAGTAGATAACAGTTCTCTTTTAGTGTATTCGTCCAGGTGAGAACTTCTTGCCTTGTTTTGGTAGGTTAATACTCTCCTTATTTGTGTAAGTAACAATCCCCCCCCCTCTCTCCTCTGGTTTCCAGCATGTAACAACCCCCCCCATATTCTAGAAAGTAACACCTCCTCTCACTATTTTGGTAAGTAATAGTAAGTAGCTTACAACCGGATTTAGTAAGAACTATCCTTTTTTATTCTAGTAAGTCCCCCAATTCTTATAAGTAACAACTTTTCGAGTAATAAGCGTTAGCATTCCTTAATTCCCATTAGTAAATGCTCCCCCCACCCTTCTTATTCCAACAAGTAACAGTTTCCACAATTCTTATAAATAAAACAAATTATCATATTCCCATATGCTCTTCCATTTTTTAAATTTTCTATAAACATTTTCTTTTTATCTCTGGCAACATTACTCCCGATTCCGATAGGTAAGACCCCCTCCCCTCCTCTCCCCACCCCTCCCCCCCACCACCCGCCACCCTACCTTACCCCTCCCCCTAACGCCTAGATGAGCTCCAAGATTATATTTTCTTGTCTTGTGTCGAGGCGGCGGATACAGTAGGCCTATGTGGAGATATTTTCATTATGGTTCTGAGAATCTGGCCTCTCATTTTAGGAAGACAGAAAAAAAATAATAACCCTAGTTTTGTCGAGGTCCATTTGTTTGTTTGTAAATAATAATGACTTTTTTTTTTTTTTTTTTTTTTTTTTGCAAATAATAATGATTTTTTTTAAGAACACGAAAAGGAGAAAAAATATCTGAATTCAACACAATAATCTGGAATAAGAAGAGAAGCCAGAATGTTGAATAAAACAAATACTAAAGGACAAAAGCACCGGAACAGGAACACAACGAGGACAGGAAATGCATTACACTTTTGTTTAAAGAAAGAAAAAAAAGAGAGAAAAAAAAATGAATAAAGGAAAAACAACAGGAGAAAAAAAAACACATAACATCATTCATAACATCAGCACGTCAACCAGCGCGAATGGGTTAAATAAAAAAATAAGAAATAAAAAAAATAACAAGACTACAAAAAAAATACTGGACTATGAACACCGCAAAAGCAACCCCGACACCTTGAGAGGAAGGAAGGGGACAGACAACACGGGGTCTCAGCGTCTCCCATCTCCAAGAAGGTAATCACCTTGATCTTCTTAAAGCACTTCGCTCCGTTAAGATAGATAGATAGATATCCCCCCCTTCCTCCTTCCCCCTTCCCCCTCGGCCGAAAACCCATCAACACTCCCCCTATCCCCCCGCTCCCTCCGTCTTCCTTCAACTGCCCTAAAACCTTGGAATCATGAGTCATTCTTCTCTCAGCCCCCTTCAACACCCCCACCTCCCCTTCACCCCCCCACCCCCCAACATCCTCAACATCCTAACCCACTCCTCCCCCAAACACCATCAACCTCTAGCACCTCACCCCCCTCCCCCTACAACTCCTCCCAACCTCCCCAACCCCGAACCCTAAAGCCCCCACCACCCGCAACCCACTCCCACCCCACCCCCCAAAAAAAAGACACAAACCACTCACAAACTCCACCCTAACACACACGCCCTCCTCCCCTCCCACCTCCCACCTCCCCCCAATCATCCTCAGGACACTTTTCCTCCCCCCCTCCTCCTCCTCCCCTCCCTCCTCCCCCAATCCCCCATCTCCCCGCAAAAAAAAGAGGCTCGAAATCCCTCGAAAATCCTTCTTGATCCCCTTCATATAAGCGTCACTCGCCTTGACCATTAGAACAATAAATGGCAACGCGTGGGGATTCGCCCCGAGATTTTATGAAGAAATATCAAGAGAGAGAGAGAGAGAGAGAGAGAGAGAGAGAGAGAGAGAGAGAGAGAGAGAGAGAGAGAGAGATGGGGGGGGGGCGAGGGAGAAGAAGGAGAGAGAGAGAGGAATGGGGGAGGGAGGGAGAAGGAGAGCGAGAGGGAGAAGGAGTAGGAGAAGGAAAGGGAGAGAGAGAGATAAATGGGGAAGGGAGGGAGAAGAAGGAGGAGAAGGAGAGAGAGAGAGAGAGAGAGAGAGAGAGAGAGAGAGAGAGAGAGAGAGAGAGAGAGAGAGAGAGAGAGAGAGAGAGAGAGAGAGAGAGAGAGAGAGAGAGGAGAGAGAGAGAGAAATGGTAAAGGAAGGGAGAGGGAGGGCGAGAGACAGAAAATAAATAGATACCATACGTCCACAGATAGATAAAGAGTATAAGTCCTTTAAATCATATAACACACAACAATGGCATCTAATCTGTAGATATATAGGCGGGAGAAATTCTTATAATTTCAAAAGCATTCATAAATAATAGGATTTACTCCCTATAGGCCTACCAACATCGCAATCCAACTCGGCCATAATTCAATTTGATTTATTTATCCACACAAACGTATCATCCATCCATCCATCCATCCAATTCCAGCCATACATAATTCCAGCCATACATAATTCGAACTTCATGCATGTGTAATTCCAGGCCATTCATAATCGCAGCGTTGTCCATTCATGCGTAATAGGTTCGTTCATTCATAAACATTTACCAACACCGGGAGTAAAAACGGAATCCCTTCAAGCTTTTACAAATAACGTACAGGATTTGGAATAAGATATTTTTTCTCTGGGGTGTAAATGGGAACACTTTTGAACTGTCATTGTGTCACTCTGTCTGTCTGTCTGTTTATGTCTGTCTGTCTGTCTGTCTGTCTGTCTGTCTGCCTGTCTGTCTGTCTGTCTGACTGTCTGTGTCTCTTTACATGTTAATTTCAAAACCTGGTTCAACACAAAATGAGTTATCAACTTCACACAGCAGACAAGTGTGGAGAGAGAATCTTGAGTAATGCTTTTGACTGTTCTCTCTCAAGTCTTCACTTTCACATCTGTAATTCCTCAATGCAGCATTTTTTTTCGTTCTTAATAACAGTTTAATAACAGAAAACCATCATCCCGATCGTCTTGACACGAAGCACAGACAATACAATCGTGTTATTATAGAATCCATGCACAGTTCGATTACAATGAATAGAGAGACAGATAGATAAATGAATAAATAAATAAATACTTCCGTAAACAAACCAAACAAAACGAAAAAAAAAAATCAACAAAACAAACAAAGAAGAGCTCATTCGCACGATTTCCCAATCCAATTTCAACCCATTTGCCCATTTTCTTCGTCACACAAGTCAAACAGGTAAGTGTTTTCTTGGGGGGACTGAATTTGCCCGATTTTCTTAAGGGTCACGACACAGCTTTCCGATCAACAGAACCGATATTTGTCTCTTTATTTACGAATCATTGTTGCAGCCGGGCGGTTCTCCGTTGGTTCGTCGTTATTGCAAGGTGCGCGTGTGTTATGGCTTGGATCGGCACCGTTGCAAGTTGGCTTTTATTGCAAGCTCGTGTTTTTGGATGGCTTTGGTACGATATACTTGGTTTGGGAAACTTAGTTTATGTCATTATATTACTTCGTATTGCAGATACAAGTTGCTTTTCTGATGGAGATGGAGGCGGAGGGAGGGAGGGAGGGAGGGAGGGAGGGAAGGGGAGGTGAAGGATCCCCTTTCCTTAAATACAGGACATTCCCTCTTTAAAGCTTCTCCTTTTACAGCCACACACATACATATTACAGGACCCTACGTTCACCCTACGGTCCACCCTCCCGGTCAATATACATCTAATTGTCCCTCCCTCCCACCCACCCACCTCCTCCTTTCTTCCCTCCCTCCCTTCCTCCCTCCCTTCCTCCCACCCTCCCTCACTCACTCCCTCCCTCCCTCCTACCCTCCCTTCCTCCTCCCACCCTCGCTCCTCCTTCCTCCCTCCCTCCCTCCCTCCCTTCCTCCTTCCCTCCCTCCCTCCCTGACTCCAGCACCTTCAACCCTTCCCTCTCAACCCTTCTTGACACCCTCACCCATCACACCCACCTACCCATAACCTCCCCACCCACCTACCTGCCCACAAACTTCCTCCTTACAACCCAGCCGTTCCATACCTTCGCCAGCGCCCACCCAAACCCACCGTAGAGGATTCCTGCCAAACCACGCCCACTCAAACCCACGTAGAGGGTTCCAGCCCACCCACGCCCACTCTAACACACGTAGAGGGTTCCTGCCAACCCACGCCCACTCAAACCCACCTAAATCTTCTTCCCCTCCACGAAGACCAACCAACCCACTTACCCACCTAGAAAATTCTCCACTCCATGTCCCTTTACCCAACCCACCCTCTCAAACCCTACACACAAGTCCACTAAAACCCTCTTTCAACCCAAGCCCTCTACCCACCCACTCAAACATATCCAAATCCACTCAAACCCACCCAAACATTCCAGCCCATCCACTCGACTCCACCATAACCCTCTCCACACCCACTCAAACTCATCCAAACATCCACACCACTCAATCCCTCCCACGCCCTCTCCCAACCCGCCCATCTAAACCCACTCAACTAACGCCGAGTCTTCCCCACACCTCTCAACCCCACCCAAGCCTTCTCCCTACCCACCCACCCAAAACCAACCCAAGCCCTCTTCCCACCCACTCAACCCCACCCTCTCCTCACCTGAACCCTCTCACCCGAACCCACCCACCTGAACCCCCTCACCAGCAAGCGAGTGAGTGAATGAGTGAGTGAGTAAGCGAGTGAGCGAGCGAGCGAGTGAGTGAGCGAGAGAGTGAGTAAGTGAGCAAGCGAGTGAGTGATTGAGTGAGTGAGTGAGTGAATGAGTGAGCGAATGAGTGAGTGAGTGAGCGAATGAGCGAATGAGTGAGTGAGTGAGTGAGTGAGTGAGCAAGCGAGTGAGCGAGCGAGTGAGTGAGTGAGCGAGTGAATGAGCGAATGAGTGAATGAGTGAGCAAGCGAGCGAGTAAGTGAGCAAGCGAGCGAGTGAGTAAGTGTTCACCCGGCCCAAGAGTACATTCCGCTGTCTCTCCATTCCCAAAGTCTTCCATGGACATTAGGCATGAGAATCTCGACCTTTTGGGTTGCGCGAGTCTACGGTAACGCACCCGAGGTCAAGGGTCAGCGGGGAGGTCAGAGGCCGCGGAAGTCTAATATTCCAGCGGTGGAGAGCGGGAGGGGGGGGGTAGGAAGAGGAGGGGGGTAGGAAGAGAGGGGGGAGAGGTGTATGAGGAAGAGGAGGGAGGGAGGGAGGGAGAGAGGGGGA
>NW_028234434.1:26195649-26200649 GCF_977035675.1 Penaeus japonicus
AGAGAGAGAGAGAGAGAGAGAGAGAGAGGGAGGAGAGAGAGAGAGAGAGAGAGAGAGAGAGAGAGAGAGAGAGAGAGAGAGAGAGAGAGAGAGAGAGAGAGAGAGAGAGAGAGAGAGAGAGAGAGAGAGAGAGAGAGAGAGAGAGAGAGAGAGGGAGAGAGAGAGGAAAAAGAGAGAGAGAGAGAGAGAGAGAGAGAGAGAGAGAGAGAGAGAGAGAGAGAGAGAGAGAGAGAGAGAGAGAGAGAGAGAGAGAGAAGACAGCAGCCTCCTCCTCCTTCTCCGCCTCATTCTCGCAACCTTCCGAGGGAGCCAAGAATAAGGCACAAGAATAAGGTCTTAAGCTGCCCACAAATCTGCATGAGAGTATGGCTGGTCTGGCGTCATCATAGGTGGTCTACAGGAAAGAATAAGGAGGAGGAGGAGGAGGAGGAGGAGGAGGAGGAGGAGGAGGGGATGGAGGAAGAGGAATTAGAAGGAAAGGAAAGAACTA
The DNA here is from genome assembly GCF_977035675.1 of Penaeus japonicus. NCBI lineage: Eukaryota > Metazoa > Arthropoda > Malacostraca > Decapoda > Penaeidae > Penaeus > Penaeus japonicus. The sequence continues at coordinate 26,196,140 of NW_028234434.1, forward strand.
GGAAGGGACGGGGAGAAAGAGGGGAGAGGGAAGGAGGGGAAGAATTAGGAGGAGGAGGAGGAGGAAGGGTGAAGGAAAGGGATGGAAGAAGAGGAGATAAGAGGGAGGAAGAGAAAGAGGTAGGAATCAGAAGAATATGTAGGAGGAAGAAAGAGGAAAGAGGGGAAGAGTAAGAAGGAAAAAAATAAGGACTAGGAAAGAAGGTGGGGGGAAGACCGAAACAGAAGAAAAAGAAAAGAAAAGAGATGAAAGGGAGATCGAGACAAAAGAAAAAAAAACAGAAAGAAGAGGAAGGGAGAGAGAGCGAAAAACACGGCAATGAGCTATCTCCTGGGGCAGGCAACCAACCACCAGCACGAGGCAAAACGACCACTGTTGTGATGGAAGCGGGGGAGGGGGGGAGGGGGGGAGGGGCAGACCAAGGCGGGGAGGCAGCCATATTAGTTGACCAATCCGTCACCAGATGTCCGCGCCTGCCAACCTCATTTGCGGTCGGCGGCCATCTTGGGTTTCGGGCGAGGCGCGGGCGGGCGAGGCGAGGCACGGGCGGGCGGGCGGTTATGGAAGTACAACGAAGGTAATCGGAGTCTCAGAGATTTACTTCTAGGGAGGGAGGGATGGAGGGGAGGAGGGAGGGATGGAGGGGAGGGGGGAGGGATGTACTACGTGTATTACATAAACGGGAAGTACATTTGCATGTGTTGTCGGGACGAGGGTAATGTAACTTTGTTTGGAAGCTGGGGAGGGAGGCGAGAAAGTTTTTTTGTTTTGTTTTTGGTGTGTTTGTGTGTGTGTGTGTGTGTGTGTGTGTGTGTGTGTGTGTGTGTGTGTGTGTGTGTGTGTGTGTGTGTGTGTGTGTGTGTGTACGTGTGTGTGTGCACGCGCGTATGCGCCCGCACTTGAAATGCGCAACTAGTCTAGAAACATAAAAGCCGAAAAAATATAACAACTATATGGCATGACACACAAACAAACAAAGCCTTGCCTTAAATAGAAAACAATATACCCAAAATGTCTTTTCCTTTAGGGGATAGAGTGGGAGTTAAATTAGACAAAGTGAGAAAGAGAGAGAGAGAGAGAGAGAGAGAGAGAGAGAGAGAGAGAGAGAGAGAGAGAGAGAGAGAGAGAGAGAGAGAGAGAGAGAGAGAGAGAGAGAGAGAGAGAGAGAGAGAGAGAGAGAGAGAGAGAAATAGAGAGAAAAAAATATATATAGAGAGAGAAAGAGATTAAGAGAAAGAGAAAGAGAGAAAAAGATAGACCGAAGGAGAGAAGAAAAAAGACATGGAGAGAAACCGAAAATAAGAGAAAAGGAACGGAAGGAGCGTGGAGGCTGACAGTCATCCGGCGATGCCAATGAGCTCAAGCAGCATCCACGTGCTCACTAGCCAGGAAGAAATGCCAGCTCATGTCCCAGTGTCTCATCTGGGCACCGAGCTCATACCGGGCATCGGTTTATTGCATTATTGTCCTTACGGATAGGTGAAATAAAGGCGCGTGTTGCTTGGTGGGAGGCTTTGCTAATCCTTTGCCCCCTTTTTTTTAAGACATCGTCATCATCTTCATCTTCTAAACTGACGTCTCTCGCGTTCCTTGCCTCTTCCTCTTTTATTTTCCCCTTCTTCCTAACCTCTTTCTCTTCTTCTTCTTCGTCCTTCTCTTCTACCTTCTTGGCTTTCCTTCACCCCTCTTGTCCTTAACTCCCTCTTTCTTTCCCATTTCTCCATCACTTCCCCCTCCCCTTCCCCACTCCCACCCCACCCTCACCCTCAACCCCACCACCACCCCTCCCACCCCAACCCACTTCCCACCCCCACCACCCCTCCCCTTCCCCCCACCCTCAACCCTTCCCCCCACCCCTAACCACCCAAAAGACCCCCCCCAACATGCCTGGAAAGACAGACAGACAGACAGACAAACCTGTTGAGTCATGCCCACGGTATGATCCAAGATTCTAAGTGATATTAATGAAGGGACATTTACCCCTCAATGGATCGTAATGACACGGCCGGTTGCCTCACGCCCGTGTTCATTTTTACGCGCAGGCTGTTCGTTGTCACACGGGCGGATAAAACAAAACACGGCGGTGGAAGACAATGCAAAGGGGCGTGTTTGCATTGCCTGATAGAGTCTTGGGATTCAAGGACGGTGGGGGAGGGGGGTGGGCGGGGAGGGAGGGGGGATAGAGGGGTGGGTGGGTGAGGTAGAGGGGTGGGTGGTTGGGGAGGTAGAGGGGTGGGTGGGGAGGTAGAGGGGTGGGTGGGGGAGGTAGAGGGGTGGGGAGGGAGGTTGAGGGGTGGGTGGGGGAGGGGGGTAGAGGGGTGGCTGGGTGAGGTAGAGGGGTGGGGAGGGGAGGTAGGTGGGTGGGTGAGGGGGTGGGTAGGTGGGTGGGGGTGGGGGTATGGAGGCAGCGGCGGTGACTAGAAATAATTAAGATTAATGAATGAATTACGGATAACAAGTTGATTTTCTTTTCTTTCTTATTTTCCTTCCGAGTGTCATCGAGAAAATCGTGTCATATTCAGCGCGTATAAAGATGTCTCCAAGTATGAGATGACCGAAATAATAAGTTAAATTTGCTAATGTCATATGAAAATCGAGAGAAGTATTGTATAAATACACCAAGACGGAAACAAAGAACAAGAGATAAATAAAAATAAAAATAAAAGATAGACAAGAATTGGAAAAAAAATAAATAAAAAAAGAACAAGGGAAAAAAACAGAGTGAACTCTAAACATGTAAATATAAAACTCCCATCTAGAATCGAACCTCGAAAACAATGCTTACATAACGATACATAAATAAATAAATGAATAAATAAATAAAAATCAACTGTTTAAGCATCTAATAAAATTCCAAATGGACTTCAATTTCCTAAACTAAAAAAAAAGGCAAATCGTCAGAAATTTTTCACAAAACTAAATTCTTAAATGCTTAACCCTTCCCTCCTGGCCAATAAAAATCTAAAAAAAACTATATTAAAACATCAAATTTCCTCATTTTTCACTAAGACCGAAACACCTAAACGTTCCACCGCCTCTTTTCCCATTAGACTATCGCGACTGCCTGCAGCGCCACCCAGGTCGAGCGGACAGCGGCGGAACTAACGCGATAATTGAAGGCCCTCCACAGGTGGACAGAGAGAACAGGCCTAAAGGAAAACAAAAAAGGAACAAAAAGGGGATCCCGAAATACTTGTCCTCGATTTGCTTTGCTTTTTTTTTGTTTCTCTCAGATAAACAAAGGGAGTGTGGTCTTGATCTTATTCTTTTCTTTTGAAGTCGGTAAGGCACACGACACGCTTGTTTTACACGCGCGAAGCGGGAGAAATCGTTCGTCTTTTGTTTAATGGCGGGGTGTATTATTTTAGGAATAAACGCAACTGGCAACTCGACAGGTCGTAACTTTTGCTCGAAATCTAACCTGAATCGTACAGACGAACAGGAAAATTACTTAAATAGTTACATTTATAGCTGTTATATATACATCCATTATAATTCCCCAGATAATGAAAACGTGTCCTAAATACTCTAATTACGGCAACAACTAAATAATACTTTATACCACTATCTCTATCACATTATCCTCCCTCAATTGTAAAAAAAAAAAAGTCACACGAGAATTTAAAAAGTAAACAATAATCACATAATAAAAAAACTAATTCAAATCGGAGCATCTGAATCAGTCAAGGAATCAGTCACATAACATCTGACACCAGCGCCGTCATCAGTCATCAGTCATCAGACCTCACTCCCTCACTCATTGCTCCTCTCAGCACCCACCTCACCTCATGAAGCTAGCGGGGATGAGGGAAGGAGGAGAGGGGGCGGGGAAGTGAGAGCAGGTGAGGGGGGGCGGGGGGGAGGGGGGATAGAGGATTGATGAGAGAGAGGTGGAGGTAAAGAGAGGGGGGGAGGGGCGGAGGAAAGCTGGGTTTTTGGGATGGGGTTGAGAGTGGGAGTGAAGAGGAGGAAGAGGAGATGGAGAAAGAGGAAGGATGAGGGTGAATGATAAAGGAGAGAAATGGGAGGAGAGGAGAGGGGAAGAGGTGATGCTGAGGAGGAGGAGGAGGAGGAGACGAACAAAGAGGAAGAAGAAAAGCCTTCCATCTAATTTAGAGCTAAGAAATCGGGGTGGGGGGTAGGTGATGGGGGGATAGAAGTTTGAGGGAATGAGGGGGGGGGTCTCAGAGAGAATCAGAGATAGAGGAGGAGGGGGGTCTCTCCGGATGTTTAAAAATGTACATCTTCAAAACTACCGCCGAGGGAGACAACCGGAGAGAACACGAATCTACAGTCATCACTTTATCTCAATTTCTTCATAATCTCTCTTTTCCAAAAAAACACATAAAAGGTAATGATAATGGGTGTTAAGTTCAGAGTTTAATCTGGAATTATTTTCTCAAAATGGAAGATAATGATGGCTAACGAGTGCGGGTAAAAGGGTGACCCGATTCTTATTTTGGCTTATCGATAGCTGTTTGACCTGAGGGAACATGCCACTGGAAATAAA
>NW_028234434.1:26206230-26218730 GCF_977035675.1 Penaeus japonicus
CACCCACCACCCCACCCCCCCCAACCACCAACCTCATCGCAACCACAACCACAACCCCACCCGCATCACAACCACCACCCCAACCCCCCCAACCACCAACCTCATCGCCCCCCCCCCACAAACCCCACGCATACAACCACCACCCCAAACCCCCCAAACCACCAACTCATCCGCAACCACCCAACCCATCCAAAAACCCCCCACAATTAACACCCCCACACAACCATCACAAACCCCACCCCCCCAACCCCAACCCCTCCTCCTCCCCATCCTCCTCCAACCCTCCTCACCCACCCCCCCTCCCATCCCTCCCTCCTTCCCCCCTTCCTCCCTACCTCCCTCCCTCCCTCCCATCCCACCCCCCCCCTCCCCCCTCCCTCCCTCCCTCCCTCCCCCCATCCCTCCCCCCATCCCCCCCCATCCCTCCCTCCCTCCCTCCCTCCCCCCACCCTCCGAGTGAAAGCCCGCGCGCGTTCTCCTTCTGGTGAATCAGGTTAAAAACCATTAGCATAGAAGGAGGCGACGTGCGGTTAGGATTTCACCCGCGATGCCAGGCAGCGGCGGGGAGAGGGAGGCGAGGGGGGGACTAGGAAGAACTAGGAAGAGGAAGGAGGAAGGAGCAAGAATAAGAGGATGAGGGGGGGAGGAGGAGGAGGAGGGAGGAATGAGTGGGTGTGGAGGTAGTGTGGGAGGAGGGGGGGAGGGGGAGGAATGAGGAGGAGGAGGAGGAGGAGGAGGAGGAGGAGGAGAAGGAGGAGGAGGAGGGAGGGGAGAGGAGGAGGAGGTGGGGGGAGGGAGGAGGAGGAGGAGGTGGGGGGAGGGGGGAGGAGGAGGAGAAGGAGGAGGAGGAGGGAGGAGGAGAAGGATGAGGGAGGATGAGGAGGAGGAGGAGGAGGAGGGAGGAATGAGTGGGTGTGGAGGTGGTGGTGATGGTGGGAGGATGAGGAGGTGGGGGAGGTGGGGGAGGAAGAGGAGGGAGGAATGAGTGGGTGTGGAGGTAGTGTGGGAGGAGGAGGAGGAGGAGGAGGAGGAGGAGGAGGAGGAGGATGTGGGAGGAGGAGGAGGAGGAGGAGGAAGAGGAGGAGGAGGATGCGGGAGGAGGTGGAAGAGAAGAGGAGGATGATATAGAAGAAATAAAGAAGTAGAAGAAGCATAAAGAAAAAAAAAGTGAAAGAGAAAGAAGAAAAAAAAAATCAATTAGAAAAAGAAAACGGAAAATAAGCAAATAATAAGAACAGAAAGATACAATGGAAACTAAAAGAAGGAAAATGACCTTTATTCCGTAATTCGATCCCCGAATTAATCTGATCGATTCAAATAACACGAAGGAAAAAAAATCAGAAAAATAAAAATCAGAAGGTAAATTATCTTTTGTTGGAGCCTTTGGTACCCTGATTCATTCTAGACATTCTAGCTATCCATTCTAGTTATTTCCATCGTTTTACTTACTCATTATTAATCATTTTTCATATTAAAGTAGATTCGTCTGCGATCTATCTATCTCCCTATGTTTTCCTGAGACACGATTTTATCCGCGATATTTCAGAAAGCGAGGAAAAAAAAAAAAAAAAAAAAAAAAAAACTCATTTACACATTTACATATTCTACTTATATAAGTAATATTCCCATCCAGTTTCACCGCCCACGCAAACCATCTTTCGAAACAGCCATTTCTATTCTTGCAGTCGGTTCCAAAACGCATTAAAGCAAGCAGGCTGTAAACTTAAATGCATGCAAGCAAACAAAGGCAACTGCATACTAACCCCTTGTCACGGCTTTGGAACAAAAGTTTAATTGATGGCTTACAACCCCTCCCTTCCGTCTGAGAGGGTGAGGGTGAGGGTGAGGGTGAGGGTGAGGGTGGGTGTGTGTGTGAGAGAGAGAGAGATGGCCGAGCCGAATCTATACTAACTTATCTCTAGCAGTGTCCTTATCTTATCTCTATCATCTATCCTATCTATCTATTACACAGACTAAACACAGAACCATACATACATACCACATCACACACAACACACACACACACACGTGTGTGTGTGTGTGTGTGGTTGTGGTGTGTGTGTGTGTGTGTGTGTGTGTGTGTGTGTGTGTGAGTGTGTGTGTGTGTGTGCTGTGTGTGTGTGTGTGTGTATATGTGTGTGTGTGTGTGGTGTGTCTGTATGTATGTATGTATGTATGTATTGGGAGGGTAAAAAATGTATGTATGTATATGTGTATGTATATATGCATATATATATTTATTATATATATCTATATATATATATATATATATATAATTATAATATATATATATATATGTATTGTATATTATATGTATATATGTTTGAATATGTATATGTTATATGTATATATATAATATGTATACATATACGTATACATATACTATTACGTATATATATGTATAAATATGTGTATAAATATGTATATATATGTATATACATGTATAGTATACATGTATATACATGTATAGTATACATGTATATACATGTATAGTATATATATGTATATATATAGAAATATATACAAATAACATATATATAGAAATTATATATATATATATATATATAAATATATAAATATATAAATATATAAATATAGAAATATACATATCCAAACATCCATCTATCTATTTACCTATCTATCTATCTACCTATCTATCCATTTCTCTGTCTTTCCTCTCCTCTCCTTTACTCACACCATAAAAATAAAAAAACAACAACGAGGGGTTAAAAACGAACAAAAAAACAAAACAAACCTAAAAACAATCCAAACGACAACAACAAAAACAACATAAAAAAAACACGAGTCCAATTTCCCAGAGAAAATCAAGCCCCTTCTTCCACTCTCGGTACTCTAACATTATCTTCTATGACGCAATCACACTCACTCCGTGAATGACATGTGTATGGGAACTCCTTCTAATACATCTTGCACCCTGTGACTCCATGAACACCCTACTCCCTCCACTCTTTTTCTTTTCCACTCTTGTTTCTCTCTTTCTTTTTCGTCTTGTTTATTCTCACTTTCTTTCCTGCCAAACTAAACTTTTCATTTCCGCCTGTAGTTTCTCTTCCCCTTTGTTGTTATTGCTCTTCGCGTGATTCAAACTCTTCATTCATTTTAACACTCTCTTCTCTACTCAGCTCTCTACTATTTTTTCTACTTTTTTTCACTCCACATGATTGTCGTTTCATTTTTTCCCATCTCCGCCACTTTTTCCTTGCTTTTCTCTTTCTTCACTTCTCTCTTTTCCCTCCACCTACAACACCATCCAAAACACGTCTTTTTTTGTTTTTTTTTTTTTTTTTTTTATTTTTTTTTTTTTTTATTTTTTCTAGCTCCTATCTTCTTCCTTCTTCCTTCTCCCTTTATCTAGCTCCTATATTCTCCCTTCTCCCTTTTTCTAGCTCCTATCTTCTCCCTTCTCCCTTTTTCTAGCTCCTATCTTCTTCCTTCTCCCTTTTTCTAGCTCCTATCTTCTCCCTTCTCCCTTTTTATAGCTCCTATCTTCTCCCTTCTCCCTTTATCTAGCTCATACTCTATATTCTTTATCTAGCTCCTATCTCCTTCCTTCCTTTCCCCCCACCCTTTTTCTACCTTTCTCGAAGCTCCGCCCCTATCTTCTCCCTTTTCCCTGTTTTTTTTTTTCTGGCTCTCTTCTTCTTCCTTCCCCCTTTTTATAGCTCCTATCTTCTCCCTTCTCCCTTTTTATAGCTCCTATCTTCTCCCTTCTCCCTTTATCTAGCTCCTATCTTCTTCCTTCCCCCTTTTTCTAGCTCCTATCTTCTCCCTTCTCCCTTTATCTAGCTCCTATCTTCTCCCTCCCCCCTTTACCTAGCTCCTATCTTCTTCCTTCCCCCTTTTTCTAGCTCCTATCTTCTCCCTTCTCCCTTTATCTAGCTCCTATCTTCTTCCTTCTCCCTTTATCTAGCTCCTATCTTCTTCCTTCCCCCTTTTTCTAGACCCTATCTTCTTCCTTCTCCCTTTATCTAGCTCCTATATTCTCCCTTCTCCCTTTTTCTAGCTCCTATCTTCTTCCTTCTCCCTTCCCCCTTTATCTAGCTCTTAGCTCCTTTCTTCTCCCTTCTCCCTTTTTCTAGCTCCTATCTTCTTCCTTCTCCCTTTTTCTAGCTCCTATCTTCTTCCTTCTCCCTTTTTCTAGCTCCTATCTTCTTCCTTCTCCCTTTTTCTAGCTCCTATCTTCTCCCTTCTCCCTTTTTCTAGCTCCTATCTTCTTCCTTCTCCGTTTTCCTAGCTCCTATCTTCTTCCCCCCCCCCCCCCTTTATGTAGCTCCTATCTTCTTCCTTCTTCTTTTATCTAGCTCCTATCTTCTCCCTTCTCCCTTTCCGCCTTTCCCCTTTTCCTTCTCCTCCTTCAGCGTCTCCCTTCTCCCTTGCTTTATTTCACCTCCTTATCTTCTCTCCTTCACCTCTCTTTGTGCATCTTCACCCTGTGTTTCCCTTCTCCCTCTCACCCCATACCCTATCTCCTCTCTTCTCCCCTTCTCCCTTCTCCCTTCCTTTCTATCCCCCTTACTCCCCTCCTCCCCCCTTCTCCCATTCACCCTTTCCCGCCACCGCATGACAAATGACATGACAGCTGTGACAGGATCGGTTCCATGCTTGTGACACCGGCGGTAATCTGTGCTGATTGGCTTAGAATTTTACGGCAATTGCGAAAGGCTGAGAATCGAGACAGATGGAGAGATGGATAAATAAATAGAGAGAGATAGATAGATTGATGGATATATAGATAGACAGATCATATATAAAGTTAGATAGGTAATGGGAACCAAGAAAAACGTGTGGTTGTGGGGTGTGTGTGTCGTGTGTGTTGTGTGTGTGTGATGTGTGTGTGTGAGTGTGTGTGTGTGTAGATGTGTGGGTGTGACTGTGAGTGTCAGTAATGATGTGAGTGTAAGTTGTGATGGTGTGGTGCATATTGTGATTTTATAATATATATAATATATATATATATAATTAATAAATATATATGTAGAAGATATATATATGTATGGATGTATGTATTCTTTGTTAATGTAGAGTATGTAGACGATAGTGTGTTGTGAGTGTTGTATATATATATTATATATTATATATATATATATATTTATATATATATATATATATTGTATGTATGTATGTATCTTTGTAGGTATGTATATACGTATGTATGTATATATATAAATATATAATATATTATATAGTTATATATTTATTTTATATATATATATTATATATATATATATATGCATATATATATATATATGTATATATATATGTATATGTATATGTATATGTATATGTATATGTATATGTATATATGTATATGTAGATATATGTATATGTATATATATATATATATATATATATATATATACATATATATATATATATATATATATATATATATATATATACATATACATATACACACATTTATATACATATAAAACACTTACCTATATCCACGAGGGAAAAAAAAAAAACCCTTTCCGTAGACACTCCCGAATTCGGAAGCCAACCATGCCTCAACATTCCCTTGAAGTACAACACGAGGACTCAAACCCACCCTATTACTCTCCATCAGAGCTCCCTTTCGCCACCACCTAAAGCTATCATTTTTCAATCAACGTTTTCTTCTCGACGATAAATGGGAGTGAACGACGTCGCAGCTAACCCCCCCCCTACCCCTCCCCCCACCGAACCCCCACCCCTCCCCTCCACCCCATACCCCCAGGGTAAATGTTGGGAACGGATTATGAATCATCATTACGTGCTTAATGTTAGTTCAGAAGTCGTCGCCCAATAATCATACGTTTAAAAAAAAAAAGGAAAAAATAAAATAAAAATGAAAAGGCGGATATGTATGTTGGTGGGTGGGTATATATATATATATATATATATATATATATATATATATATATATATATATATATATATATATATATATATGTATTAGCGCCTACGTGTATATACAGAGGGGGTGGGGGTGGGGGTGGGGGGTGGGGGGAAGGCACGTGTATATATATAAAGCGTGCACATTACATATACGTACACAACGCGTATACATAAACACACAGAAACACACACACACACACACACACACACACAATCTGTCTACATTACTTCCTCGCTCTAACCTCAACCAAGACCCGTTTTCCTTCCGGCATAAAAAAAAGAAAAATAAAGAAAAAGAAAAAAAAGGGGGGGGAGGGGGGGGCGCTTTCAATTCCCATCAAACTTAGACTAGGATCACTTTTGGGCCGAAAGACAATCGCGTTATTACCGCGTCGCGAATACAAAATTCCCCTTTACGGAGTCTCTCTATTATTTTTCTCTTTCTCTTTTTATTTCTCTTTCCTTCTCCTACCCATCTTCCTCCTTTCTCTCTCTCTCTCTCTCTATTTCATTCTCTTCCCTTCTTTCCTTCTCTCTTTCTCATTCTTTTTTCTTCTCTCCTTCTCTCTCTCTTTCTCATTCTCTTTTCTTCTTTCCCTTTCTCTACTTTTCATTCCCTTTCCCTCTTTCCCTCTCTCTCTTTTTCATTCTCTTTCCTTCTTTCCACCCTCTCTCTTCTCCTTATCTTCCCTTCTTTATATATGTGTATATATATATATATATATATATATATATATATATATATATATATATATATATATCTCAAGAAGAATATATGAACCCCAACCCCCAACCCATCCAAACCCCACACAAAAAAAAAAAACTCAATTTACATAAAAAAATAATAATAATGATAACAATCACAAACTACAAATTGTGAAACTCTATTGTGTTCGCCGCGAGTCGTGCGAAGCTCCGAAACCCGCCATTAAACCGGCAGATTGACTCGCAAAGTCTATCCGTTACAATAGACGCGAAGAAAATTTATACGAAGAGAGGGGGGAGAGGGGGAGATGGTGAGAGGGGGTGGAGGTGGGGTGGGGTTAGGGGGGATGGTGGAAACAGGGAGAGGGAGGGGAGAGGGAAGGAGTGGAAGAAGGGGAGGGAGGGGGTGGAGGAGAGAGGGAGGAGGAGGAGGAGGAATAGGGGGGAGAGGGGGGAGGTGGAGGAGGAGAGGAGGGGGGAGGTGGATGAGGGGAGGGGGAGGGGGAGGGAGAGAGAGAAAGAGAAATAACGAAAGAAAAAAAGAGAAAGAGAAAGAGAAATAACGAAAGAAAAAAAGAGAAAGAGAAAGAAAAAAAGAGAAAGAACGAAAGAAAGAAAGAAACAGAAATCAAGAAAGAGAGCAACAAACAAAAATAAATAAAAAAACAGAGAAAAACAACTAAACAGCAAAAAGGATCAAACAGACCACTAGTCCCGACAAGATAAGCAGAGACTCCATCCCTCCACCTTCAGCCCGGACCGCAAAAATAAACGAACGGCCCCCATAAGGCAACGCGACACACAACAAAACGCCATCATAATAAGAGGGACACGCGACACCGTAAATAAAGGGATGGAAGGGGAAGGGGAAGGGGAAGGGGATGGGGATGGGGATGGGTGGGGGTGATGGAGTGATGGAGGGAGTGATGGAGGGGGGGGAGGGAGGGAGGGAGGGAGGGAGGGAAAGGGAAAGGGGAAGGGGATGGAATGGGTGGGAGTGAAGGAGGGAGGGAGGGAGGGAGGGAGGGAAGGAGGGAGGGAAAGGGAAAGGGGAAGGGGATGGGTGGGTGGGAGGGAGTGATGGAGGGCGGGAAGAAGGAGAGGGAAGGAAAGAAGGAAGGGATGGGTGGAAGTGAAGGAGGGAGTGAAAGAGGGACGAAGGAAAGGAGGGAAAGAAGGAAGGAGAAAGGGAAGATGGGGAAGGGGAAAGAGAGAGAAGAGAGAGAAAGGGAGAGAGCGAGAGAAGGGGAGAGAGAGAGAGGGAAGTAAGAAGAGAGAGAGAGGAGGGAAGAAGAGAGAGAGAGAGAAGGAGAGAGAGAGAGAGAGGAGAGAGAGAGAGAGAGAGAGAGAGAGAGAGAGAGAGAGAGAGAGAGAGAGAGAGAGAGAAAGAAAGAGAGAGAGAGAGAGAGAGAGAGAGAGTAGATACTATCGTAACAAGGAAAACCACAGAGATAAGGAAGACCACAGCAACTTGCGAGAGACAGACAGACGGACAGACAGGTACACTGACAGAGATATGGAAGGAGGGAGGGAGAGAGGGAGAGAGAGGAAGGGAGTGAGAAAGAGAGAGAGAGAGAGAGAGAGAGAGAGAGAGAGAGAGAGAAGAGAGAAGAGGGGGGGGGGGAGAGAGAGGGGGAGAGAATGAGAGAGAGAGATGAGAGAGGAGGAGGAGAGAGGGAGAGAGGCGGATGAGAGAGGGAGAGGAGATGAGAGACGAGAGAGAGGAGGAGGAGAGGGAGAGAGGGAGAGGGAGAGAGGGAGAGGGAGGGAGTGAGAAAGAGAGAAGGATGGAGTTAGAAAGAGAGAAAGAGAGAGAGAGAGAGAGAGAGAGAGAGAGAGAGAGAGAGAGAGAGAGAGAGAGAGAAAGTAAGAGAAAGAGAGAAAGTAAGAGATATAAAGAGAAAGAGAGAGAGAGAAAGAGAAAGCGCAAGAGGAGAGAGAGAAAGACAGAGCAAAAAAGAAAAGAAAACAGATACCATCACAGGAACCACAGGAACAGACGAGGGAGAAAGGGAGACCACCCCAGACCCCAAAGACCAACATGAAACTAATATTGTCCATAAGGACCTTCTCTTGGGGGGGAGTGGGGTGCTGGGGAGGGGGGAGACCACTCGGAACCCCCGCCCCCCCTGACGATGAGGGCGATAATCACACAGTTTCCCCTTAAAACACGATGGTTGGGCGAGGATACAAATTTCTTGATGGGAGAGCGGTTTGGGATGACACAATAGTGAGAGGGAGGGAGGGGGAGGGAGGGAGGGAGGGAGGGAGGGAGGGAGGGAGAGAGGGAGAGAGGGAGAGAAGGAGATAGGAAGGGGGAGAGGGAGGGAGGATAGAGAGGGAGAGGGAGAGAGAGAGAGAGAGAGAGAGAGAGAGAGAGAGAGAGAGAGAGAGAGAGAGAGAGAGAGAGAGAGAGAGAGAGAGAGAGGGAGGGAGGGAGGGAGGGAGGGAGGGAGGATAGGGAGGGAGGGAGGGAGGGAGGGAGGGAGAGAGAGAGAGAGAGAGGGAGGGAGGGACGGAAGATAGAGAGGGAGAGGGGGAGGGAGAGAGATAGATAGATATAGAGAGACAGATAGAGAGAGAGAAAAAAAAAAAGCGACAGACAGACAGACAAAGAGAAAGAGAAGCCCAAATCACCTTCAAAACATCAACAACCCAAACCCAGCTGAGTGCTTATTTCCATTACCCCCCGACTGTTGCAACAAGCCTTCATTGCAAACCCTCAAAACAAACAAACAAACAAACACGTAGCAAACAGCTGGCACGAGTCTCCATCACCTTTGGATTCCATTCATAAAACATAATAACCAACCTGCTCGTCTCTATCTATCACAAACACATAAATTTCCCCCAGTGTTGCCCTCAGCACCTCTTCAATCAAACAAACAAACAAACAAACGACGCCTGCTTTGAAGAGGAAGAAGCAAACGAAGAAAAAAAAAGTGTTACTTAGAAACAGTAGTCTACGCCTACTTAATGATGGTGATGATGATCTAACAACAAGAGCAACAAGAATAAAAACAAATACATAAAAATAACAATAACACTAATGATGATGATCATAAATAACAATAATAATATAAACAATAATAATGATAATAATAATATAATTGTCATTTCTAATAACGGTGATGATGATGATGCTGATGGTGATGTGATTATCATAAGCATAATCACTGAATAATAATAATAATAATAATAATAATAATAATAATAATAATAATAATAATAATAATAATAATAATAATAATAATGATAATAATAACAACAATAACAACAACAACAACAACAACAACAACAATAACCGACGGGGATACAAAGAAAAACAAAAACTAAAAAAAAACAACGTCCCGACAAGCGGCTGTATATTAATCTCCGTTGCGCAAAATTGAAGTCGTTCTGCGCTCATGGGAGATAATCGTGTTATCGGAGAAACAAATGACAATCACGAGGGTCTCCGACGGTGGCAATTTGGAGGCGAAATTATTATAAATTATTCCCGGGTGTCATGGAGCCTGCACTTGGCGGCCTCAGGCGGATGTGAACGGGTGGAGGAAGCCTGGCTTTTATCTCTGTATCTCTCTTTCTCTTTCTCTCTATTTCTCTTTATCTTTATCTCTCTTTATCTTTCTCTTTCTCTCTCTTTATCTCTCTTTATCTTTCTCTTTCTCTCTCTCTCTCTCTCTCTCTCTCTCTCTCTCTCTCTCTCTCTCTCTCTCTCTCTCTCTCTCTCTCTCTCTCTCTCCCACCGAAGAGAAGAGAAGAGAAGAGAGAGAGAAAAAACAAAAAACACAGACACAATGAACATCCATCCATGAAACCACCGAACAAGAAAAAAATAAAAATAAAAAAATAAATAAATCTTCGACATTTTCGGAAAAGAGCGAGACAAAAATCACACCCAAAAATATAGCAATCAAGAGAACGACATTGAGAGTGATGAAAAAAAAAAGAAAAAGAAAAAGAAAAAAAAAAAAAACGAAAAAAAAATAGCTGTGGTCCCTCCCTGCCTGGCTTATGGTTCTCGCTGCAGCACATCATTAATCTGCTTGACAGTTCACTTGTTATACGCGCTCAACGGGGGGGAGGGGGGGGATGGAGGGGGAGGGAGGGGGATGGAGGGCGAGGAGGGGGATGGGGAGAGGTGAGAGGGGGAGGGAGGGGGATGGAGGGCGGTAGGGGGAAGGGGGATAGAGGATGGAGGGCGAGGAGGGGGGAGGGGGATGGAGGGCGGTAGGAGGGAGGGGGAGGGCGATTGGGGGGAGGGAGGGGGATGGAGGGCGGTAGGGGGGAGGGGGATAGAGAGCGAGGAGGGGGGAGGGAGGGGAAGGGGGAAGGAGGGCGGTAGGGGAGAGGTGAGAGGACGGTAGGGGAGAGGGGGATGAAGGGCGAGGAGGGGGAGGGGAGAAGAGGAGAAGGAGAGTAAAGGAAGAGGGGACAGAATGAGACATTGTTAAGGCATCCATAAAACGGTGTAATAATCTGGCTCTTAAAACTTAGTATTCTGAGTGAGTGAGTTTACTCGGGCTAGTCAATGTGTCGCGTGTTAGGGTGTACGTGGTGGGGTAGGGTGGGTAGGGTATAGGGGAGGGGTGGGGTGGGCAAGATGTAGAGGGTAGGGGAAGGGAGTGGAGTGGAGTGGAGTGGAGTGGAGTGGAGTGGAGTGGAGTGGAGTGGAGTGGAGTGGAGTGGAGGGGTAGGGTAGGGTGGGTAGGGTAAAGGGGTGGGGTAGGGTATAGGGTATAGGGTATAGGGGAGGGGTGGGGTGGGCAAGATGTAGAGGGTAGGGGAGGGTAGGGTAGGGTATGGTATGGTATGGTAGGGTAGGGTGTGTGTTGTGATGTGCTGTGATGTAAGGTGTTGTGGTGTGCATGTGTATCTACGTGTATACATGTATATCAAGACACACACGTACATACACATATATTCTCGCAAATCTAATCAACTTATATAAACTGCAAACGAGCTGCACATCGTTCAAAGAAAGTCAGAATAGACACGAACAATATGTGCAAAGACAAACAACAACAGAAGGATAGACATACACTGACAAATGATTTTGGACACTTCTGTAAACAGGTAGCTTTGTAAGTAGAGAGATGTCCAGGTTGTTTGGCTATTGCAACGACAGACTGATCAATGGGCTTATACACATATAGCAACAACAGAGATGTATTTATACAAAAAAAAAACAATAATAATGATAAAAAAATACACTTACATATAGGCTGATAAATAGATCGATAAACAGACAGACAGACAGACAGATATTACAGTAATTAAAATAGACATCCAAACAGAAAGCTGGGTAGATCTACAGGAAGGTAATAACACAGACAGACCAGACCGATAGATAATACAGAAATAGATGGAGAAACAGACATAGACAGAAGAATACAAATTCATACAGACAGAAATGCAGGACACACACGTATTCAAATAACTGTATGAATCGAACATATTAATTAAATAAGCGAACAAGGCAAATATATAAAAATAAACCACCCAACGAGTTCTCAGCAACAAAAACACACCACAAGATGAAACATCTCAACATACAAACACCGAAACCTGTAAACATTTACCTTTCGTTGCGAGGCAATGCTCTCCGCCATTCCACGTACACACGATATCTTACCTGTGAGAAAAGAAAAGAAAAAAGTTATCGCACAGATCATAAATACCAAGATCACGAGATAAAAGAAAACCTGTCACATAACTCGGGCTTATCTATCGATCTCTTAATTCTATCTATCTATATTCACACGCGGAAAATGTCGGTTCTTGATATATATATAAAAAAAAGTCCATTATCATACTCAAGCAATCGGCTATCACGCAGTCACGCAACGTTATATGCGTAGATTGACCACCGCTGCCCTTCCGTGTCTAGA
>NW_028234434.1:26226230-26246230 GCF_977035675.1 Penaeus japonicus
GATCTCTCGAAGTATTCAATAGCTCGATCTCTCGAAGTATTCAATAGCTCGATCTCTTGAATCAATGTAATACCACACACTGGGATAAGTCTGTTTCAACGCAGTGTTATATGGTGAAAGTCAACTCATCGCTTCACCTTTAACTAAAATAAAAATTAACATCTATCTTGCAATTTCTGTATATTAGAATGTAACAAAAGGTTTATACAGGCTAAGCTGCATTGTCCCCCAGCACACTGATGCTATAAATATAAAAGTGATATATTGCCATTTACACTGCCATAATCATCAACCATATGCCTTACTTCCATTGTAAAACCTAGCACAAGGACTAATTATAAGCATATTCATCAATAGACAAACTCTTTGTTATGCCTAATCAAGGTAATTATCAAGGTAATTACGACGCAAATTAATGAACGTTTGCTTCTAACGTGTTACTAATTAGGCACCTTTTACCGTGATCTCGTGTTGCCTGTCTGATCGCGTGCAATGGCGTGCCTACACTCCCGTCCCCTTCCCCTCCCCCTCCTCATCACGTTGCAAAAGGCACGGAAGTCAACGTTGCTTTCCCTCCGTGTTCCTCCCCCGTTCTTTCGTCTCTCCTTTACTGCCTCCCCGGTTCGCTAATTCCCCCCCCCCCCCCCCGCGCGATTATCCTCAACTTAGCCGTATCCCTTGTTATTCCTTCCCCTTAACCCCCTCTCTTCTCTTTCTTCGTCTGTTCCATCTACCCCTCCCCTCCCCTTCCCTCTGCCCCCGCCCATGCCCACGCCCCCGCCCCCGCCCCTCCCTCGTTCTCGTGTAGCTTATCGCCCTCCCTCTTAGCCAAACTATTTTCTCCCTCCGGGGCCCTCGGCCGCCGTTTGCGAATGCTACTTAAGGCTTTTACTTTTATCGCGTCGGCTGTCTTACGGAACGGCTTTCTTATCGCGTCCGTGTCACTCACGCCCCCCCGCTCCCCTATACCCCTTCTCCCTACCCCCTCCGATACCCCCCCCCCCCTGCTAGAGGCGAGAAAACCTTGCCGGAAGGCGTGACTCTTTTCCCAAATCATGGCTATAAAGATTATGTCTTATTGCTCTGTGGAAGACGGCATATATGGTATAGGATATAGATAATCAGTATCTTAAAGATGTTTCTAAGGAGGGAGGGAGGGAGGGAGGGAGGAAGGGAGGGAGAAAGGGTGAGAGAGGGATAGAGGGAGGGAGGGAGGGAGGGAGAAAGGGAGAGAGAGAAAGAGAGAGCGTGAAAGTTAGAGAGAGAGAGAGAGAGAGAGAGAGAGAGAGAGAGAGAGAGAGAGAGAGAGAGAGAGAGAGAGAGAGAGAGAGAGAGAGAGAGAGAGAAAGAGAAAAAGAAAGAGAAAGAGAGAGAAAGAAAGAAAGAGAAAAAGAGAGAGAGTCAATAATACCACAGCAATCCAATCGGGGAGCTTCCATGTCTCGCCGCCAGCAGCTCGGTCGGTCGGTGAAACAAGACAGTATATTCCGGAAGCGAAAGAGACCCACAAACAGTCACATTCCTGGCCGGATCGACGCTGAGACCCGTACAGTAACGCGAGCTCTAGTTTACGGCCGGCGCTTCGGTGTTACAGCAGAGTGTGTGTGGTAGTGGTGGTAGTGGAGGGAAGGAGGGAGGGGAGGGGGAGGGGGAGGGGGGGATGTGGGGGGGAGGGGCGCTGTCTTAACCCTCTCGCTCTCTTGGCTCTTCTTCCCTGCGGGTCGAACTAACATAGACTTAACCTTTGGCCTCGTAAGTGTACTATTAACCGATCAACTTGCGGCAGGAGAGTGTAATGAGGAAAAATCACTTCTTCCCCGCCAGTGGTATCTATTTGATAGGACTGTAAAGGGGAGATCACATTTGCCGGGAAATGATCACTTTTTGCCCGGGAAGTGATTACCTTTTGCCCGGGAAGTGATCACTATTTGCCGGGAAGTGATCACTATTTGCCCGGGAAGTGATCACCTTTTGCCCGGGAAGTGATCACTATTTGCCCGGGAAGTGATCACTATTTGCCCGGGAAGTGATCACTTTTTGCCCGGGAAGTGATCACTTTTTGCCCGGGAAATGATCACTATTTGCCCGAGAAGTGATTACCTTTCGGTCCGGTAACGCGATCACGTTAAGCCGGACAAACGATCATTATCTGACGGGTAAATAATCTCTCTTTTTTCAACGCTTAAGAAACAATTCTCATCCCTCTGTTTACGTCGAACTTACTTTTTTTTAACCTTAATAGTGTTTTTTTTTTTCCCAAATTCTAATCTAATGGCCTCAATTCTTCGCCGGTTTGCTATCGCATTTCAACCGCAAAAGACATTCATTAGTATAAACACTGATTCTATCTCGACAACAACGTGTGTGAGTCAAAGTTATTCAACAACAAACAGACATGTTAATTACACACACCGATCTTTTTTCTGACTGAGAGGAAGAAGAGGAGGAGGAGGAGGAGGAGGAGGAAGAGGAGAAGAAGAAGAAGGAGAAGAAGAAGAAGAAATCGTTCCTGAGAAGACGGGCCAAAATTCCAGAAGTTACGACCGATTGCAATATCAAGTTCTCGTGCAAACGAACTCGCGGCAAAGGGATTCGTCATAGTTACTAAATATTCATTAATGTTCACTTTTTTTTTTTTGGCTAAGAATTATGGCGCACTTTCGAGGTACTTTATTCTTCGAAAAATGACTCCTCTTCGTCCTCTTAAATCTCCCTTCTCTGTCGGGTTTAAGAGGGCGCAGGTGCTGAAGTCCTGTTGATCTATTTCTCTCTCTCTCTCTCTCTCTCTCTCTCCCTCTCTCTCTTTCTCCCTATCTCTCTCTCTCTCTTCCTTTCTTTCTTTCTTTCTTTCTTTCTTTCTTTCTTTCTCTCTCTCCCTCTCTTTCTCTCTCTCTCTCTCTCTCTCTCTCTCTCCCTCTCCATCTTCTCCCATCTCCATCTCCATCTCCATCTCCATCTCATCTCTCTCCTCTCTCCCCTCTCTCTCTCTCTTCTCCTCTCTCTCTCTCTCTCTCTCTCTCTCTCTCTCTCTCCTTTCTTCCTCTCTCTCTCTCTCCCTCTCCCTCTCCCTCTCCATCACTCTCCCTCTCCCTCTCCACCACTCTCTCCCTCTCTCTCTCACTCCCTCTCTGTCTATCTCTTTGCCAATGTGTTTGTGTGTGTGTCTCTCTCCTTCTCCTTCTCCTTCTCCCCTCTCCTACCATCTCTCCTCTCTCCTACCATCTCTCCCCTCCCCTCTCCCTCACACTTTTTAACCAATCCTTCCCCATCATATCTCCCCTTCCCTGGCCTACCCCCTACCCCTACACCTCCCTCACCCCTGCCCCTACCCTCCTTCCCTCCCTCCCCCCCTCCCGCACCCGCCACCGCCGTCGACTCCCTCTCATATTGCTTATTACCGGCGGTTGTTGCATACGATGCATACCAACGAGGAGCGGCGGCGGCGGAGGGCGCGGGGGAAGAGAGAGCCTTGCAACATGACCGAAAACCAATAATGGGGTGCGCGAAATTACCCCGAAAACTGAAACAACAACATGGGTATAGTGAATGCGATGAGGGAGAGATGCGAGATGCGAGAAAGGGAGAGAGAGAGGGGGGAGGGGTGAAGGAAGGAGAGAGGGGGGTGGGGGTGAAGAAGGGAGAGAGAGGAAGGAAGAGGAGAGGACGGTGGGATGGTATGGGAGAGAGGAGAAAGGAGGGGGAAGGATGGGTGGAGGAGAAGGAGAGATAGAGAGGGGAGGGAGGGAGAGAAAGAGAGAGAGAGAGAGAGAGGAGAGGAAGAGAGCGAAAGAGAGAGAGGAGAGGGAGAGAGCGAAAGAGAGAGAGGAGAGGAAGAGAGCGAAAGAGAGAGAGGAGAGGAAGAGAGCGAAAGAGAGAGAGGAGAGGAAGAGCGCGAAAGAGAGAGATTAAAAGAAGAGAGCGAAAGAGAGAGAGAAGAGAAAGAGAGCGAAAGAGAGAGAGGAAAGGAAGAGAGCGAAAGAAGGAGAGGGAGAGGAAGAGGAAGAAAGCAAGAGCGAGAGAGCGCAAAAGATAACCAACAAAACAAAACAAAACAAAAAACAAAAGAAGACATCCAACACAAGAGAAGGAGCGAAAGAGCGAGCGAAAGAGCAAGGGGCCCCAAGCCCAGGCCCAGCAAAGTGGTTTAAGTGGCATCTATGGGAATTCCGACAGCTAACAACCCCCCGACAAGTGGAGGAAATTTGTCAGTGTTGGCGCGCGCGTGAACGGTGCAAAAGGTGGGCGGGGCGAGTGTGGGAAAACGCGTTACTCCTGAACGCGGCTTGTGTGAACGCGTGCTCTTGAAGGCGCCTGATAGTCTGGACTGAATGGGACAACTCTCTTAATGGTGGTGGTGGTGATTGGCGGGGTGTGGTGTTGGGGATTCGGATTGGCGAGTGGTGGTGATTGGTGGTGATAGGTGATTGGAGGTGGTGATTAGGACTGATGATGATTGGTGGTGATGGTGACCGGGGGCGGTAATGATGATGAAGCTGATGAACGATAGATATTGATAACTATAATCATAATAACAACAACAACACTAATAACGTAATAACGATCATGACAACGATAACAAACACAAATAAACAAATAAATTAATCCACCAAACAAAACTCTTAATACGGACTTCACTTGCGCGAACAACAACAAAAAACAACAACATGGTCGCGACATGTGCAACACACGGCAAATTTTGAGGAAATGAACCGCTTATCCGAAAGCAGCCGAATGAACCGGGGTTGCAGGAGCGAGCGGATCGGTTCCATAAAATATCACTTTTAACAGATATTGGCAAAAAGTTTTTTTGGGGGTCTATATGTCAGTCATTCGTTCTGTTTGTTTGTCTGTTTTTATGTCTCATTCATATTCTCACTCTTAGTCTCTACTCTTACTCTCTCCCTCCTTACTCTCCCCCCTCTTTGCCCTCTCTCACTACTTTTTTCTTCTCTCCTCATTCCCTCTCTCTTCTCTTCTCTCTCTCTCTCTCTCTTTCTCTTTCTTTCTCTTTCCTTTCCCGTTGCTTTCTCTTTCTGTCTTTCTCTCTCTTTCTCTTTCTGTTTCTCTCTCTCTTTTTGTCTTTCTCTCTCTCTCTCTCTCTCTCTCTTTTTCTCTCTCTCTCTCTCTCTCGCAAGCAATAAATCCATCGACCGAACTGAATAGAATGCCCATAAAACATTTTCGAACAGCGATACGACAAACTCCTTTATATTCTTCTCCCCTTCCCTCTCCCCCTTCCTTCCTATTCCTTATCTTCCCACCGCCTTCTTTCTCTCTCGCTCCTCATCCCCTTCCCTCTCCTACTCTTCATCGCTTACTCTTCATCTACTCCCATCCCCTGGAGTTGAAGGGAGAGAGGGAGAGAGGAAGGAAGGGAGGAAGGGAGGGAGGGAGGGAGGGAGGGAGGGAGGGAGGGAGAGAGAGAGAGAGAGAGAGAGAGAGAGAGAGAGAGAGAGAGAGAGAGAGAGAGAGAGAGAGAGAGAGAGAGAGAGAGAGCGAGAGAGAGAGAGATAGAGAGATAAAGAGATAAAGAGAAAGAGAGAGAGACAAACTAGGAAAGAAACAGAGAGAGAGAGAGACGAAACGAGGAAAGAGACAGACAGACAGAGAAGAAGAGGACGAAATGAGCCGGTGAAGAGAGGGCGAAAGGAGAGGAGGGGAGAGGAGGGTAGAGGAGAGGAGAGGAGGGGAGAGGAGGGGGGAGGAGAGGGAAGGGCGGGGAGGTAGTGTCACTCTGGAACAATACTGACGGCTCTGTTGACAAGCGAGGATGGACTTAATTAATACGACTTTCCACGAGTCATGTTTGGTTTTAATAACTAAGGCGAGGGAGGGTGAGGGCGAGAGGAG
This sequence comes from Penaeus japonicus, assembly GCF_977035675.1. Classification (NCBI taxonomy): domain Eukaryota; kingdom Metazoa; phylum Arthropoda; class Malacostraca; order Decapoda; family Penaeidae; genus Penaeus; species Penaeus japonicus. The sequence goes on from NW_028234434.1 coordinate 26,232,081, forward strand.
AGAGGGGAGAGAGGGGAGGAATAACGAGAGACGAGAGGAAAGCTGGTACACGGAGGAAGAGGGAAGAGGAGAGAAAGAAGACGAAAAAGAAGAAGAAAAAAAAAAAGAAGAAAAAGAAGAAGAGAGAGAGAAGAGAAGATAGTATAGGGGGAGAGAAACGAAAGAGAGGAGAGGAGAGGAGAGGAGAGGAGAGAGAGGGAGAGAGAGAGAGGAGAGAGAGAAGAGAGAGAGAGAGAGAGAGAGAGAGAGAGAGAGACAGAGAGGGAAGAGAGAGAGAGAGAGAACAGAGAGAGAGAGAGAGAAGAGAGAGAGACACAGAGAGAGAGAGAGAGAGAGACACAGAGGAGAGAAAGAGAGAGAGATACAGAGGAGAGAAAGATAGCAAGAGAGAGAGACACAGACGAGAGAAAGAGAAAGTGAGAGAGAGAGAGAGAGAGAGAGAGAGAGAGAGAGAGAGAGAGAGAGAGGGTGGAAAGGGAAGACCTATGACGATGATGAGTGGAATTGCCAAACTCCTCTCACAACGGAAACTATTTCAGTTGGGACTGTTTGCACACTGTTAGACTGTTTGGAGTGGACTGTTTTTAGACTGCAAGGAGAGGGGAGAGAGGAGAGGGGGAAGAGGAGAGAGAGGAGAGGGAAGAGGGGGAGAAGAGGGGAGAGAGGGAAAAGGGGAGAGAGGGAGAAGAGGGGAGAGGGGGAGAAGAGGAAGTGGGGAGAGGGAGAATAGGGAAAAGGGAAGAGGGGAGAGAGGGAGAAGAGGGAAAAGGGAGAGGGAGAAGAAGGGAGAAGAGTGGGAAGAAGGAAGGGGAAAGAGTGGGAGCCATCAACGAGAGCGACCTGGCGTTGAGTGGTGCCTCCGAAGCTTCAGGGAATGAAAGGAAAATAACCGTAACGGCGAGAAGGATGCTGATTCAGAAACTGTGTCAAAGTACAATATATAAGTAGATAGACGGACATACAGATAGACATATATGACTACATTTATAGATGGCTACACAGACAAACACAAACATACACACTAATAACACTAGAAACACAAACATGCACACTAATAGATACAGACATACACACACAAAAAAGAGAAAAAGGGAGAGGAAGAGGAAGATAAAGATAGAGGGAGAGAGAGAGAGAGAAAGAGAGAGAGAGAGAGAGAGAGAGAGAGAGAGAGAGAGAGAGAGAGAGAGAGAGAGAGAGAGAGAGAGAGAGAGAGAGAGAGAGAGAGAGAGAGAGAGAGAAAGAGAGAGAGAAAGAGAGAGAAAGAGAAAGAGAAAGAGAGAGAGAAAGAGAAAGAGAAAGAGAGAGAGAGAAAGAGAAAGAAAGAGAGAGAGGGAAGAGCAGTGGGTTGCACGGTCGTTTTCATTAAAATGCAAATAGAGCAGTGCAATGTCTTAATGAGGCGTGTCACCCAGGATACACCGGGACTGAAACATGAACGCTACTGTTGCCACTTTTTGTTTATTTTAGTTTTTTCTTTTTTTTTCTTTTTTTTCCAGAATGTAATTGAAGTTAGTTCTGGTTACACTTCCTGTCTCGTGTTTCTGGATAATCAGTAAAAAAAAAAAAAAATAAATAAGAGTATCTTGGAATTATAATCAAATACGGTACGAGGGTTGGTTAAATATTGTATTTTCGATTTATCGTCAACTCAATAAAAGAAAAATAAATAAAGAAAAAAAAGAACTTGCCTTTAAGATCACTGTCGCCGACGTTGGATCGCTCACAAGGCCACGCCCACTCCCAAAACCACGCCCATCCCCATATGTGTTCGCACGTGTCTCTTAATCATACAATATTTGCATAGTGAAGTGTCCATGACTATTAGTATATCACACCGCTGGTGATATTACGTCTCTCTCTGTCTCTGTTTGTGTTGGTCTGTCTTTCTGTCTGTCTGTTTCTCTGTCTCGTCTCCTCTCTCTTTTCTTTTCTCTTCTCTTCTCTTCTCTCCTCTTCTATCTCTCTCTCTCTCTCTTTTTCTCTCTCCTCTTTTTCCCTCTCTTTTCACTCTTTTTTCTCTCTCTCTCTTCTCTCCTCTTTCTCTCTCTCTTCTCTCCTCTTTTTTTTTCTCTCTCTTCTCCTCTTTTTCTCTCTCTCTTCTCTCCTCTTTTTCTCTCTCTCTCTTCTCTCCTCTTTTTCTCTCTCTCTCTTCTCTCCTCTTTTTCTCTCTCTCTTCTCTCCTCTTTTTTTCTCTCTCTTCTCTCCTCTTTTTCTCTCCTCTCCTCTCCTCTCCTCTTCTTCTCGCTCTTCCTTTTTCTCTCTCTCTCTTCTCTCCTCTTTTTCTCTCTCTCTCTTCTCTCCTCTTTTTCTCTCCTCTCCTCTCCTCTCCTCTTCTTCTCGCTCTTCTTTTTCTCTCTCTTCTATATATCTATCTCGCTCTCTCTTTTTCTCTCTCCTTTTTTTTCTCTCTCTTCTTTCTCTTCTTTCTCTCCCTCTCTTCTCCTCTCCCTTCTTCTCTCTCTTCTTTCTACATATATGCAAGTCCCGAGTTTCCTTCATCATTTGTATGTGGAAGAAACGAGGTCATATTCTACACAGGTACATAATTTAACCGTTGTATTTACCTGTCATGTGTGTTATGATTGATGTAGTTAAAGGGAAACGCCCAGTTGCAACAAATAAAATGTATTTGTTTTTCTAACAACACATCACGCACTGACTAAGCAATACGTGCACAGCGTAAAATTTCGTAAACCATCAAACCAAAGCAAAAAAAAAATAATAATAAATAAATAAAAATACATGAAAAATAAAAAAGTAAATAAGTCTCAGACATATTAATCAGCAACAAAGAAAAATATCCATAAGCAAGTTTCAGAATCAAAGCAACTCAATGCAAAGCGAATCAATAAAAGAAACAAAGCCATTTGTGCTGATAAGGTCGGCCACAACTCGAGGATGTAAATAGTGTTACGTGTATCGGCCAGACAGGCAGGCAGGCAGGTGGGCAGACAGACACACGCGCGCCAGCTGCCAAGGTATGACATCAGTCAGCTGGGCACGGGCGAGGCCAACATGCCAATGCAGGGCAGAGCAGGACAGAGCAGGACGCGGAAGGGTAGGCCAGGTGGGGGAGAGGGATGAGTTCGTGTGCTTGGTTATGTCACCTATGAAAAGGGCAAGGCAGGGTAGGGTAGGGTAGGCGGTGGGGACTAGGTGGTGGTGATGGTGGTGACTTCGCACTATGGTTTGCCAGGTTGATGATGTTGATAATAATGATGATAATAGTGATGATAATAGTAATAATATCAATAATAATAGTAATAGTAATAATAATAATAATAATAATAATAATAACAACAATAATGATAATAACAATAAAAATAATAATAATAATCATAATAATAATAATCATAATAATAATAATCATAATAATAAAAAAAAATATAATAATAATGATAATAATAATAACAATAACAACAACAATAATAATAATAACAATAACAATAGTAACAATAATATAGATAATAATAATAATAATAATAATAATACTGAGTCACAACAACCCAAGGCAGAGCCGAGCAGGTAATAATGTCAACACAGGGCAGAGCGAGGCAAGATAGGCCGGCCGGGCTAGGCTAGGCGGTGGCGACTGCGTGCGGTATGCGTGCGTGCTTGGAAGCGAGACCACATCAAGCCGCCCTGCCTTCAAGGTCGCCACCGCTGCTTGCTTGCATGCTTGGGTCTCCTGGCTGCACGACGCTCGGGGCGCACCTTCTCCGCACACGTGTCGGGGAGGCTTGGGGTGCGAGGACAGGATGGCTGGGAGAGGAGGGGGAGGAAGAGGAGGAGGAGGAGGAGGAGGAGGAGGAGGAGGAGGACAGGATGGCTGAGAGAGGAGGGGGAGGGGAAGGAGGAGGAGGAGGAGGAGGAAGAGAAGGTGACGAAGGAGGAGAGAGAGATGATGATGAAGGGAAAGAAGGAAGAAAAATGAAGTTGAAGACGGACAAGACAAAATAAGAAGCAGTAAATGACAATGATGGAAGTGAATATCATACATACATACACATACATAAACAAACACACACACACATACATACACGAGTAGAAACCTATAACCAGCAAGTGAGCGAAACCCCTCATGGGCACGAGCTATACAAACAAACAAAACAAACAAAAAAGTGACGACACCAAAGCCACATCCAAGTCCTACCAAGCGTCTTTTTTTTCATTTCCTTTGCATCTCTTACTCCTTTTCTTTTTTTAACTGTTCCTCCCCCCTCCCCCTCCCCCCACCACCCCCCCATTCCCCCTCCCTCATGCAAGTCAAATCCTACTTTCCTTGAGCTTGTCTCCGAAGCATAGCTGAGCCGTTACTCAGACACCTTAAGGCTTCTTACTTACTGACCCTCAAGGTGCTGAGTCACTGCTTGCAGGCGTGCAACTCTGACGACTGAACAGCTGTTGTTGTTGTTGTTCTTGTTGTTGTTGTTTTTTGTTGTTGTTTTTATCTTTCTTTCTTTTTAGAAGGCACTGCTGACCCTCTCATTCTTTCATTAATGGCTTTCTTACTTCATCTTATGATACTATTTTGTTTTTATCCAAAATGAAGTGATTTAGTATTACTTTTTAGCTCTCTTCCTTGATATATATACATTTTTTCCTCATTTTCGACTCTTGTTGCTATTATATTTTCTCTTTTTTTCTTATGGACTGCCGATCAATCACCTAAATATTATCAACCCTGTCCCCAGGCTTTTCTCTCTCTTTCTCTCCCTCTCCCTCTCCCTCTCCCTCTCCCTTCCTCTCCGTCTCCCTCTCCCTCTCCCTCTATCCCTCCCTCTCCCTCTCCCTCTCTCCCTCTCTCCCTCTCTCCCTCTCTCCCTCCCTCTTCCTCTCCCTCCCTGTCCCTCCCTCTCTCCCCCTCCCACCCCTTCCTATACAACCAATCCCCCAGTAGCCCCAGACGTCACATTCATTGCATTGCATTGCATTGCATTGTTGAAATCACCTCTCCCCCCCCTTGTATTGCAACCGACGTTCATGTTGCGTCTCGGGGCTGTTTACCTCCTCATTTTCGCGTCAAGAGGAGGATATGTGACGCACGGTGTCATTACGCGGAATGGACGGTTGGTTTTAACGCCGTAGTCGGTCTTGGGGCTGACGTGTGCGTCCTGGGGGTGTGGATGTGCTGTAGGTTGGTTCAGAGAGGGTGAGGGTGAGGGAGAGGGAGGGGGATGGGGTGAGGGATGGGGATGGGGGGTGAGGGAGGGAGGGAGGGAGGGAGGGAGGAAGGGGGGTGAGGGAGAGAGGGAGGGAGAGAGAGGTGGGGGGAGATGGAGAGGGGGAGGGAGAATAAATAAGAGAGGTTATAGACAAGGGAATAAAAGAAATGGAAAAGGAAAAAAAGGGAAAAAAGGCCATACTAATAAAAAAGGGAGGGTGAACAAAATGCACTGGCAGATTTTATCTACGTAAAATAATTGGGTAAATCTCGAGGAAGTCTTAATAAGCGCCCCTTTTCCTCCCTTTCCCTCCTCTTCCCTCCCTTTCCATCGCGCGCCATTTCCCCCACCCCCCACCCCACAACCCCCTCCTCTCCTCCCCACCCCTCGACCAAACTCAGCCCATTCCCATTCCACGGTGGAAGTGACAGCGATGGTGGCAATGGTGGAAGTGACGGTGACGATGAAGATAGTAGCAGCGGTGATGGTGGCAGAGGTGGCGGTGACAACGACGGTGGCAGAGGTGGAAGTGACAGCGATGGTGGCAATGGTGGAAGGGACGGCGACGATGAACATAGTAGCAGCGGTGATGGTGACAGTGGCGGCGGTGACAACGACGGTGTCAGAAGTAGCGGTGACAACGACGGTGGCAGAAGCAGCGGTGACAACGACGGTGGCAGAGGTGGAAGTGACAGCGATGGTGGCAGTGGTGGAAGTGACGGCGACGATGATGATAGTAGTAGCGGTGATGGTGGCAGTGGCGGCGGTGACAACGACGGTGGCAGAAGTAGCGGTGACAACGACGGTGGCAGAAGTGGCGGTGGCAGAAGTAGCGGTGACAACGGCGGTGACAACAACGGTGGCAGAAGCAGCGGTGACAACGACGGTGGCAGAAGCAGCGGTGACAACGACGGTGGCAGAAGTAGCGGTGACAACGACGGTGGCAGAAGTAGCGGTGACAACGACGGTGGCAGAAGTAGCGGTGACAACGGCGGTGGCAGAAGTAGCGGTGACAACGACGGTGTCAGAGGTGGCCTTGCGCTAAGAGCCCCGGTGCGCCAGGTGTGTCGTCCGGCCGGCCACGCTGGGCATCATCACCTTTGGCACTTTTTCGCTCGAGTTCCGGGTATGCGCGCCCTGCTTACTCGCTCGCTTGCAGTCGCAATACTTTCATTGTGAATGTTACACGTCTTATGCAAATGAATGCTTTAAAAAACTGTGCGCACATAAATGAAATATACACTTCGTAAATAAAAAAAATCAAATCGTCGTATAATAAATTAATAACTTCAGAAATACACGAAAGCTTCGTATGGAAATAAAGAACAATAAACAATGGTCTTAATATAAGAAGCAAATATCTTGTAAACAAAACAAATAAACAAAACAAACACCAAAGATAAAACCTAGTGACATACTCGAACACACTTAAAACGCACTTACACACACACACACACACACACACACACAAACACACACCTAAAACACACACACAAAAAAAAAAATATCTCCACATAATTCAATCCACACTTGATTTTGCCGAGTACAAGTTCCTCCTTCTCGACATCATTAATCTGATACACGAGACATAATAAAAGCAATAAAAAGCCACAATTGCTTCCTGGAACGTACATCATACCTGTCGACCCAGATTGTCTCATAATACAATCAAGGGGGAAATACGTGGGAAAAAACAGACACAATTTAGACGGATATTCATCAACGGAAATCAATTATCTCTGTCATGAACAATAGCAACAAGAATTATTTCAACCTAAAATAGAATGTGAACGAGAATATGCAAAAAAAATGGATTTAAATATTGAGATTTATGATGAAATTGTCTTGTAAATTTCTGTCGTCAGTTTCTTGTAAAGAATTGTAAGTAAAAGAAAAGAGAGAGAGAGAGAGAGAGAGAGAGAGAGAGAGAGAGAGAGAGAGAGAGAGAGAGAGAGAGAGAGAGAGAGAGAGGGAGAGAGAGAGAGAGAGAGAGAGAGAGAGAGAGAGAGGAGAGAGAGAGAGAGAGAGAGAGAGAGAGAGAGAGAGAGAGAGAGAGAGAGAGAGAGAGAGAGAGAGAGAGAGAGAGAGAGAAGGAGAGAAAGAGAGAGAGAGAGAGAGAAAGAGAGAGAAAGAGAGAGAGAGAGAAAGAAATAGAGAAAGAGAGAGAGAAAGAAATAGAGAAAGAGAGAGAGAAAGAAATAGAGAAAGAGAGAGAGAAAGAGAGAGAGAGAGAAAGATAAAGAAAGAGAGAGAAAGAAAGAGAGAGAGAAAGAAAGAAAGAAAAAAAGAAAGAGAGAGAAAGAGAAAGAAAGATAAAGAAAGAAAGAAAGAGAAAGAAAGAGAGAAAGAAAGATAAAGAGAGAGAAAGAAAGAGAAAAACAGAGAAAGAAAGAGAAAAAAACAGAGCCAGATAATCAAAGAAACAAACCAAAGAAACAAAACCAGCGACAAAAAAACAAACAAACCCAAAGACCAAGATAAGAGCCCAAGCGCCTATCTCTCCTCTCCACCCGATGCCTGTGGTTGCGCGACGTCGGTGTCCGCCTAACCGCCGGATCTATGGCGATTACACCCGACAACGACTCGGGACACGGCGCCCATTTTTAAGGCTTTTTAAAGGTCTCCCATCGAATGATTTTTTTTTTTCCTGTCAGTTTTTTTTTTTTTTTTTAATTAGTTTTCTTTGTTTGCGTTTTGTTTTGTTCGTATTCTTAGTATAAATAGCAAAACCTTTAAATTTTTTTCTTGAGTTTTTATTTCCAGCCAATAAAAAAAAAAAAAAATCACCAAAGGAGACAAACCTGGAATACACAAAAAAATACTGAAAAATGATTTGAAATAACGAGGCACTAATTACAGCAATTACCTTAATCAACCCATAAAATAACCTAACCCTTCACCAAAGAAGAGATATGATAAAAAGAAGCGACGATTTAACCCGAAAATACCATCAATACGCCAACCAACTCAAAAGGACAAAGCTAAAAATTAATTACCCCAAAATACACTAATTAACCCCATATACTTCAAACCTATCACCGAGGAACATAAAGATAAAATAAATAAGATAATGAAATGATAAACGCAAATAAATGAGGAATAGAAAAAAAACGCAAATATCCCCCAAGAAAAGAAAAGAAAAAACGCGAATAAACAAACACAAACCCACAGTTTGCTCCAAACCCCTTCGCTAAAGGACCGACAAATGACAAAAAAAAAAAAAAAAAAAAAAAAAAAAAAAAAATCCATCCCCCAAAAAAAATAATCTAAGAAAAAGCAGTCGACTTAAAAAAAAGTACAATTAACCCGAATACCGCAAATACAGTAATTAACCCTTAATACTCCTAACCCATTTGCCAAAGGCCCGTACATCCCTTACAGCTTCGCAGGACCCCATCCATCAAGAGGAAAAGGAGGCACAAAGCTACCTGTCGATGGGGGGAGGGAGGGAAGGGAGGGAGGGAGAGAAGGAGGGAGGGAGGGAGGGAGGGTGAGAGGGAGGGAGGGAAGGTAGGGAGGGTTAGAGGGTGGGAGGGAGGGAAGGAAGGTAGGGAGGGAGAGGAGGGAGGGAGGGAAGGAAGGAGGGAGGGAAGGGAAGGAGGAAGGGAAGGAGGGAGGAAGGGGGGAGAAAGATGGAAGGTATAGGGAGAGTAGGAGGGGAACAGGTAGGTAGGGAGGGAAGGGAAGGGAGAGAGAAGGAGAGGAGAGAGAGAGAAGAGAGAGAGCGGAGAGAGGTTAGGTAGAGAGAGAGAGAGAGAGAGAGAGAGAGAGAGAGAGAGAGAGAGAGAGAGAGAGAGAGAGAGAGAGAGAGAGAGAGAGAGAGAGAGAGAGAGAGAGAGAGAGAGAGAAAGAAAGAGAGAGAGAGAGAGAGCGAGAGAGAGAGAGAGAGAGAGAGATCCCTGACTATCTCGCTCTTTAACCAGCGTGAGGACCCCAGGCTCACTCCGGGGTACATACTGGGCATACTTGGCGACGGATCACACGAGAGATCAGGGAGTAAGGGGGGACGAGGGGGGGAGGGAAGGGAGGGAGGGAGAGAGGTGAGGGGGAAGGGAGGGAGGGAGGGAGGTGAGGGGGGAGGGAGGGAAAGGGAGAGAGAGAGAGAGAGAGTGGAAAGGAGGAATGAGAGTGAGAGAGGGAGAGAGTGGAAAGGAGGAATGAGAGAGAGAGAGAGAGAAAGAAAGAGAGAGAGAGAGAGAGAGAGAGAGAGAGAGAGAGAGAGAGAGAGAGAGAGAGAGAGAGAGAAGAGAGAGAGAGAGAGAGAGAGAGGGACTGAGTGAGGGAAGGAGAGAGAGAGAGAGAGAGAGAGTGAGGGAGAGAGAGAGAGAGAGAGAGGGAGAGAGAGAGAGAGAGATACAAGAGCGAGAGAGTGAGTGGGAGTGAGAGAAAGAGAGAGAGATAGAGAGAGAGAGAGAGAGAGAGAGAGAGAGAGAGAGAGAGAGAGAGAGAGAGAGAGAGGGGGGAAGAGAGAGAGAGAGAGAGAGAGAGAGAGAGAGAGAGAGAGAGAGAGAGAGAGAGAGAGAGAGAGAGAGAGAGAGAGAGGGACTGAGAGAGTGAGTGGGAGTGAGGGAAAGAGAGAAAGAGAGAGAGAGAGAGAAAGAGCAAGAAAGACAGAGAGAAAGAGAAAGAAAGAAAGAAAGACAGAGAGAACGAAAGAAAGAAAGACAGAGAGAAAGAGAAAGACAGAGAGAAAGAGAAAGACAGAGAGAAATAGAAGGAAAAAAAAGAGAACGATACAAAGAGTGAGAGAAAGCAAAAGGACCTCTCCAACGCCCTCATCATCACCCTCGCTCTCCTCCGTCCTCACCTCAAGACAACCCCGAGACATTCCACCTCCTCCCCGCACGAGTGCCGTCCAAGCGCTCGTTAGAGAAAGAAATCAGCCAATTTATTTATCCTCGAAATCAAGACTTGGGGTGGGGTGGGGTGGGGTGAGGAGAGGGGAGGTGTGGGAGGGGAGGGGAAGGGGAGGGTGGGGTGGGGAGGAGAGGGGAGTAGGGGAGGGGAGGGGTGGGGTGGGGAAGGGGAAGGGGGAGAGAGAGGGACGATATAATGGAGTGGGGAAAAGTGGAGGGAAGGGGATGGGAGAAGAGGAAGGGGGAGGAGAAGAGGAAAGGGGAGGGGCGGGAGGAGAGGGGCGAGAGGGAAGAGATTGGGGAGAGGGCAAGAGGAAGGGAGTGTGAGAGGGATGGGAAGAAGAGAAGGGTTAAAATAATAGAACAGGCCGGACGAGCGGGGGAAAGGGATGAGTAGAAAGGAAGGGAAGAGGAAAGAAACGAGAAAACAAAAGATAAAAGAAGAGGACACGAAGGAAAATAGAAAAAAAAAAGAAAAAGGAAAAAAATCTAACAGAAGTACAGGAAATAAATAAATAGGGGAGACGATAGCAAAGGAGGGGAGAGATTTCAGCAGCGCCACCTAGGCCCCCCTGATGCTGTTCTGGTGATGAAATTCTTAAAAAAGGAAAATACTCCTGATCGGGTCAGGCCACCGAGCCTATGAGGGGAATTCGGGAGATGGATGCCCTTGGAGTTTATGCTGTATTTCGTTTGTCAATATCAATAATAATAATCATAATAATAATAAAATACAACAAGTGATGATCATGATAATAGTAACAGTAATAATCATATTAATAATGATAATAACTTATACTAAATAATAATGATAATGATAATAATGACCTACAACCAATAATAATTATCATCATAATAACTGATGTTAAATAATAATAATAATAATAATAATAATAATAATAATAATAATGATAGAATCAATCGAGTGTATATCACTTAACGAAACCACCTTACCCTCTCCTTCCCATCCATTTCCACTCCCCTTCCCCACCCAGCCCCTTGCCTCCCATTTCCCCCCTCGTCCCTTCTTCCTCCTTCCCATACCCTCTCCACCCACCCATCCTCCCACCCCATCCCACCCCCCTCTCTCGACACACGATACCAGAGAACCTTGAAGTCGGACCCGAAGACACACTCAAGAAAACACAAGCGAAGCAAGGTCAACGCTACGAATTCTACGCGTCCAGAAAAAAAAATAAAAAAATACCAGAAAAAAATAAATACGACGATAAATACGAAGTTAAGATGGAATAAATAGAATGAGGATATTAAGGACGAATTCTACGAGTCAAAACGAACGAAAAAAATGAAAAAGGGAAGAACACTGAGCGAAAGAAGCATGTTCAGTGGAGAGTCATGATGATAGAGGGAAATGGAGAGAGGGAGAGGGAGAGGGAGAGGGAGAGGGAGAGGGAGAGGGAGAGAGAGAGAGAGAGAGAGAGAGAGAGAGAGAGAGAGAGAGAGAGAGAGAGAGAGAGAGAGAGAGAGAGAGGGAGAGAGAGAGAGAGAGAGAGAGAGAGAGAGAGAGAGAGAGAGAGAGAGAGAGAGAGAGAGAGAGAGAGAGAGAGAGAGAGAGAGAGAGAGAGAGAGAGAGAGAGAGAGAGAGAGGGCGAGGGATAGAGAGAGAGAGAGAAAAGAGAGAGAGAAAAATAACCAGAGAGAACCAGAAAGAAAGAGAGAAAGACAATCAGAGAGACAGAAAGAGAAAAAGAAGGAAAGAAACAGACAAGAAGAAGAGAAACAGACCGAGAGAAGCGCGTTGTCTGTCAAATATTTGCCGTTCTATTTACTCTCAGAAAAAAAAACGAAAAAAAAGTGAATGTCATTCCCCTTAAATGGCAGAGGGACAGGCGTGTGTGCATTACTTCGGAAAATAGATAAGGGAAGATGTCGATTTCCTTTGATGATGATAGTGGTGGTGATGATGGTGGTGATAATGATGAAAATGTTGATGATAGTGATAATGATGGCGGTGATAACGTTGATGAAGGATATGGTGACGATAAAAAATAATCATGAATAATAACATTACCAACTATAATCATTCGTCTCATCTTTAAATATATATCATTACTATAATCAATAAATAACTTCTATAATAATGCTGCCACCAACAACTACAACAAAATCTATACATCAAAGTAAATACATACACAATAATGATCACATAGACAGCATCAATATTCCGGTGAAGAAGTAATTACTAATATGTTAAATACTTATAAGGATACCGTTGCTATCAATCAGTCAATAATAACAATAATAATAATACCATCATTATCCCTATCATCATCATCTTCATCACCATTATTGAAATTACTTTATCATTATCATCGTTCACATAATTATCGGTCACCAAAACTTTAATACAGAAACAATAACACAAACAAACAAAAAACAACAAAACCAAAATAAGAAACCATACTAAACCCCCTCACCCCCATCATCCCCCCCCTCCCCTCAAGGAAAATTTTCCCCTCGAGCCGAAATTAACCCAAAAATATAAGACTTTCCTAAGTTGATCAAACTCGTATCGCGTTGCAATTGTCTATCCTCAAGTCACTGGCATAGCATCTCAAACCGCGGGAGATTGCAGGGGGAGGGGGAGGGGGAGAGGGGAGGGGAGGGGGTTAGGGGGGAGACGATATTGCAAAGACATTGCCTAAAATATTGCAAAAAAAAGGAAACCTCATTTGATAGCACGCCTTGGAAATTAAAAGCCCGAGGGAAGTAGACTTTCTCTCGTCGGGAATAATAGGGATTGGAATCGAGAGATTGGGGAGAGAGATTTCGAAAGGGTGATTGGAGGGGGGGGGGGATCTGAAAGGGAGGGGTGAGGGGGGGTGATTGGTAGGGGGAGGATAAGAAGGGAGGGGAGAGGGGGGACTATTGGTAGGGGAGGATAAGAAGGGAGGGGTGAGGGGGGGCGATTGGTAGGGGGGGGGCGGGGGAAATGCAGGGGGGTGATGAGCATGATGATGATGATAATGGTGGCGTTTGTGGTGGTGATGGTGATGATTGTAACAGTGGTGATGGCGTTAGTGATGCTATTTGTGATGGTGGTAATTGTTTTGTGGTGATTGTGATGATGATTATGATGTTGGATGTGGTGCGGCTAATGATGGATATGATGGGGATGGTGGTAGTGCTGATGGCAATGTTAATTAATGGTGATGAATAGGAGGGTAGCTGTACTGGGGATAACTAATAATGGTGGCTGTTATGGTGGTGATGGTAAACATGATAATGGTAGCAATAAAGTTTTTTACCAATAACAAAAAAATAACCACCATCACCATACCAAACCCACAACCACCCACCCACCTCTCTCAGCAACCACACACACCCACCCCAACCAACCATCCACCCACCCACCAAACACTCACCACACACTCAATCACCCGTCTCTTACCTGGTTGGGCATCGGGGTGGGTGGCTGAGCGGTTGACCGGAAGTGTCACGTGACCACATGCCACACCTTCACGCCTCTTGACCTCGCATAACCCGATGTCACGGACGATGAGGTTATTTCAGTGATTGAGGTTCTTTGGTGATGAGGTGGTGATGAGCTGGTGATGATGTTTCTCTATTTCTTGTTTTTTTTGTTTTGTTTTCTCTCTCTCTTTCAGCTTTTTTGTTGTTTGTTTTTCGTTTTTTATATGTTCTGTTTTATTTTTTTCTGATGTGATTTTGTTTTTGTTTTTTGTTGTTGTTTTTTCTGTTATTGTTCTTTGGTTCTCTCCACCCCTTTCTTTTCTTTTTTCTTTTAGTTTTTATTGTTGGTCTGTTCTTAAACTCTGGGTCGAACTGTCCTCCTCCGTTTCTTGTTATTATATAGATTTCTTTCTGTTAACAATATTCTCTTTTATTCTTTTACAGTTTACCCGTTTCATAATATAAATATACATCTGACTTATCTCTCTCTCTCTCTCTCTCTCTCTCTCTCTCTCTCTCTCTCTCTCTCTCTCTCTCTCTCTCTCTCTCTCTCTCTCTCTCTCTCTCTCTCTCTCTCTCTCTCTTTCTTCCTTCCTCCCTTCCTCCCTTCCTCCCTCTCTCTGTCCCTCTCCCTCATTCTGTCCCTTTCCCTTTCCCTCTCTCCCTCTCTCAGGCGAAATTTTCCCCTCCCCTT
>NW_028234434.1:26251230-26256230 GCF_977035675.1 Penaeus japonicus
AGGAGGAAAGAGGGAGGGGAAGGGGGAAGCTCGGGGTTGGGAAGAACTTGCAGCAGAAGAGAAGGAACAGGGGAAGAAGAAAGGAAGAAGGCAAGGGAAGCCGGGGAAAGGGAAGGAGGAGGGAAGGTACGGAAGGGGGAGAGCGAAAAAAAGGGGAAAAAAGAAAGGGAGGGAGAGAGCCGGGGATTTGAAGGAAAGGAAGGGCAAGAAGGGAATTGGGATAAGGAGAGGAAAGGGAAATCATTTATGGGATAAAAGGTGGAATAGCAGGAAAATCGAGAGAGGGAGTGGGGAAGGGAGAGGGAGAGGGAAACGGAGAGGGAGAGGGAAACGGAGAGGGAGAGGGGAAGGGAGAGGGAGAGGGAGAGGGGAAGGGATAGGGATAGGGAGAGGGAGAAGGAGAGGGAGAGGGAGAGAGGGATAAGGAGAGAGGAAGAGAACGGTGGCGAAGCAGGAGGAGGAGGTGTGGGAGAGAGAGGGGGGAGGGGAAAGCATATGAGATAATGGAGAAAGGGAGAAGATGATGTACATGAGAAGAGGAGGAGAGGAAGAGGAAGACAGATAGAGGAAGAAGAGAGGAAGAGGTAAATGAAGAAGAGGAGATACATAATGATAGGAGAAAAAGGAGAGAAAGCTAAATATGATAAGAGAAGGGGAAAAGAAGGCAGAAAAAGAGCAAGAGAAATAGAAGCAAGAAATCGAGAATAAAAAATCAAGAGAGAGAAGAAGCAAACAAGAGAGAGAGAATGAGGAGCAGAAGAAGAAGAATTAGAAGAATTAGAAGAATTAGAAGAAGAATAATTAGAAGAATTAGAAAAATAAGAATTAGAAAAATAAGAATTAAAGAATTAGAAGAGGAAAAAGAAAAAGAGAAAAAAGAAGAAGACGAAGAAGAAGAAGAAGAAAAAGAAGAAGAAGAAGAGGAAGAAGAGGCAGCAGTGGTCAAGGCAGGCCAAAGTAAAGATAGTCCAAAAGGATAAGCGACATACCGCGCCGACGCAGTACAAAGAGGGTGAAGAGGAGGACGGCTGGCTGGTCGGGGGCGGAGACCACGAGCCGCGAACACGAGATATTTCACGCATACTTTTCGCCCGAGTAAGATGTCTCTTTTATGAGAGCGCGAAGGAGGAAGAGGAGAGAGTGGGGGGGATGAGGGAGAGTGGGAGGGAGGGGGGGGAGGGAGGGATGGAGGGAGGGGGAGGGAGGGATGGGGAAGGAGAAGAGAGTGGGGGGAGGGAGGGGGAAGGAGAAGAGAGTGGGGTGGATGGAGGGGAGGGGATGGAGGGAGGGATGGGGGGAGAAGAGAAGGGAGGGATGGAGGGAGAGGGATGGATGGAGGGGGGATGGAGGAGGGGGGAGGGAGAGGGGAGGGAGGGATGGGGGATGGGGAGTGGTGGAAGGAGGGAGGGATGGAGAGGGGGGAGGGGGATGGATGGGGAGAGGGGGATGGAGAGGGGTGGAAGGAGGGGGTGGATGGAGGGGGAAGAAGGAGAGAGTGGGGGAAGGGAGCAAAAGAGAGAATGAAGGAAGGAAGGAGGGAGAGAGAAAATGAGTGGAAGGAAAGGAAGGGAGAGGAAGAGGGTGGTGGGGAGGGATAGGGATAGAGAGGGACACAGAGAGAAATAAAAAGAGAGAGAGAGACAGAGAGAGAAAACCCCTTGCACGTTGAACTCTTTCAATTCTACAACAAGAACCATAAGCAAGAAAAATCTAGGGGGCGCACAACCCATATTTAAATCAATCAGACTACTGGTACTACAACATCCAACTGAATAGAATTAACACAATCAACGTAAGCAAAAACAAAACCAACAATCACACCGGCAAACAAAGTATCGATATGAGTAGCAAGTAAAGGATCTGATACAAACAGACAAACAACAACAACAACAACAAAAACAGCAAAAACGAACCACTCTATTAACCCCCATAAATAAAAACTAAACAAAATAACCATAACCTAAGCATAATCAAGTAAATATACAAAATAAAATCAATAAAACAATTGTAAACAAATAACAATGCCCTGATGTCACCAGGGCGCCGAGGGATAAGGCAAAACAGGCATACAAAGGCATTCACACACACACACACACACACACACACACACACACACACACACACACACACGCACACTCCCTGGGCGATGCTAGCTGGCCACATTTCCTTGCAGCTCTGCAACATGCGGTCACTTGGAGGTGAATCGCAGCGCAGGTGATGCGACAGGGCGTGGGCGGCGCAACAACAAGACACACAGACACACATACATACACACACACACACACACGGGCGCGCGGGCGGGCGGGCACTAGGCCACTTGGGCGATGGGGGGGGGCGGTGCATGCATTAACCTTTGAGACGAGGATATAGTACAAGGTTTTCTTCGCTGTTCGTGTCTGCTCTTGTTTGTTTACCTTTTCTGTCTGGCTTGGCTTTCGCTGCTGTGTCTGGCGCGGTTCTTTCTTTCGTTTTCTCTTTACTTTTGATCTTCTGTCTGTGTTTGTCTGTGGCGTGTTCTTTTTCTTTTTACTTTTAATCATGTATCTGTGTGTCTGTATGTTTGTCTGTCTGCTCTCTCTCTCTCCCTCTACCTCCCTCATTCCCTCCTGCCTTTCTCCCTCCCTCCGTCCCCCTCCCTTCTCCCTCCTTCCCCCCTCCGTCCCCCCTCCCTTCTCCCTCCTTCCCCCCTCCTGCCTTTATCCCTCCCTCCGTCCGCCCTCCTTTCTCCCTCCTTCCCTCTTTCCCTCCATCCTCCCCCCTCCTTCCTTCTTTCCCTCCTTCCTCCCACCCTCCCTCCCTCTCTCCCTCCCTCCCCTCCTTCCCGCCTTTCCACCAATTTGTAGTGCCTTCATAAGAACAAGAAATTCTCCGTAAAATGATGCAATGGGTCACCCCTACGTGACAGCCATTAGCGTGGAGTGCCAAAATATGTGTTTGTGTGTGTGTGTGTATGTCTTTGCGTGTGTGTATGTCTATGCATGTGTGTAAAACTATTCAAGTCAAAAAACAAATCACAAAAATAATAAACATACGACAAATCAAAAGCAAAACAAAACAAAACTCAAAAGAGAACGAAACAAACAAACAAACAAACAAACACAAAACCACAGCAGAGCCATAAATCCACAACCCAAACACCGTGACCTTGATAAAGTGGTTCACACCCGCCCCTTAGCAAGAAGCAAGACCTTGCAACATGGCCCAGCTGTGCAAACATGCAAGCAGCGGTGGTCAGCATGCAACCTGTCACACGAGAGGAGGCCGATCCAGACACCGGACGGACGGTCCGATAGACACTTCAACCCAACAACAAAAATGCAGAGATGATTGCGCATTGCATGTTGCAGAGCTTGTCTGTCACGATGAATGGGGCAACTGATAGCAATAGTGCGACCCTTTAAATTTAGTAAGGTGTTGGGAATTTCGGGTGGTGATGGTGATGATGGTGGTGGTGGTGGTGATGATGGTGATGATGATGGTAATGGTGATGAAGATGAAGATGATGGTGAGTATGATGACGATGATAATGATGACGATGATAAGTGGTGATAATAATGTTAATAATAATAACAATAATACTGACAAAAATGATTAGAGCAGCAACGTTAATAAAAGAAGCACCAATCTTTCAATGCTTACGCCTACAAACCCATCGAAATAATACCACGTACATTTCCCACCACGCATTTTCAATATCGACTCACTTAGCAGACCAATTAGACTTACAACGAGCTAAAAAAAAAAAAAAAAAAAAAAAAAAGTAAACAAAAAATCTGAAAAATCAGCCATTGGTCTGAAAACTCTGAAAATGCTGAAAATGCTGAGTTGCATTCTGAGCGCTGTAGAACACTAAAAAGAATGCTGTTTCAGCTGATGTGACACACCGAAGGAATGTTGAAGGTTTGGGAGCTGTGAACTACAAAACTTGTTTGTTTATTGGTTGCTGTAAATGTACGGAGATAAATAAATATAGCGGGAGAAATGGATAAGATTATTTAAATGAGAGTAGTTTGTGTCTTTGTTATCGTACTAGCTAAAAATTATGTGTTTTGACGTCACTACATGTGTGCAAAATAGGGAGATTGAGAGAGAGAGAGGGAGTGAAGGAGAGAGGGAGGGAGGGGGAGGAAGAAAAAGAGAGAGAGAGAGAGAGAGAGAGAGAATGAGAAAGAACGAAAAGAAAGCGAGAAAGAGGGAGAAAGAAAGAAAAGAAAGCGAGAAAGAGGGAGAAAGAAATAAAAGAACGCGAGAAAGAGGGAGAAAGAAAGAAAAAAAAAGCGAGGAAGATGGAGAAAGAAAGAAAAGAAAGCGAGAAAGAGGGAGAAAGAAAGAAAAGAAAGCGAGAAAGAGGGAGTGAGAAACAAAGAAAGACACACAGAGCAAGAAAATAAAATAAAAGAAAAGAAAAGAAGAGACTCTTCTAACTCACAAGCCAAAGGAACCATGTGACTTGCCTTCGTAAGATCTGCTACATCACTGAGACGAAGCTTATTTTTAGGCGTCCTCAAGAAACCAGAAGGAGAAAGAAGAAGGGTGGGAGGGGGAGGGGAGGAAGAGGAGGAGGACGATGGAGGATGGAGGAAGGAGTAAGCGGGGAAGGGAGGAAGAGGATAGGGGAAGGAGGGAGGGGGAGGAGGAGGAGGAGGAGGACGATGGAGGAAGGAGGAAGGAGTAAGCGGGGAAGGGAGGAAGAAGATGGGGGAAGGAGGGAGGGGGGTAGGAGGGAGAAGGGAGGGAGAACGAGCATGGGGGAAGTAGGCAGAAGGGAGGGAGGGAGAAAGAAGAAGGGTGGGAGGGGGAGGGTAAGAGGAGGAGGACGATGGAGGATGGAGGAAGGAGGAAGGAGTAAGAGGGGAAGGGAGGAAGAGGATGGAGGATGGAGTAAGAGGGGAAGGAAGGAAGAGGAGGAGGACGATGGAGGAGGACGATGGAGGAAGGAGAAAGAAGAAGGGTGGGAGGGGGAGGGGAGGAGGAGGAGGAGGAGGACGATGGAGGAAGGG
>NW_028234434.1:26268730-26270254 GCF_977035675.1 Penaeus japonicus
ATAGATAGATAGATAGATAGAGAGATAAAGATAGAGAGAGAGAGATAGAGAGAGAAAGGGAGAGAGAGAGATAAAGACTAAGACAGAGACAGGAAAAGACACATAGCCAAAAACAACCCCTACCCCCCAAGAAGAAGAAAAAGAAAGAGAAGAAGAAGAAGAAGAAGAAGAAGAAGAAAATATATAGAAGAAAGAGAAGAGAAAAAAAAACGATCTCACAAACCAACAGCCTACACACAGACAGCCAACAAAAACAGACAGAAAGACAGACAGACAGACAGACAGACAGACACCCGCCACAGCCCCACAACCCCACAGCGAAGTTGCTAGAGTCCCCGGGATTCACATCAGCAACCACAGGAGCGCAAGGGTGTCGTGTCACCAAGCCCCCCACCCCCCAACCCCACAACCCCCATCCCCCACCCCCACCCTCCCTACCCACCCCGATCAACACGACCTGTCCAACACGCTGGTCGAGCCAAAGGTAACACTACGCTGGCTACGCTGTGTTTGTTTGGCTCTTCCGAACAAATACAGGAACAAGAACAAAAGGGGGCGAGAGGATGTGATTCGACCGATAAGGAGGTGAGCGTAATTAAAACGGGGGATTTAAGAGTCACGTCGATTAAGGAAATTGAAGAGAAAAATAGGATTTTATTTGTTTGGCTCTACGGGACAAATGTAAGGACGAGTAGATGGGTTGATAGGAATGAATAAGTAAATGAAGAAAGGAAGAAACCAAGAAAGATAGATAATCGACAAATGAATTATTAAAAAATAAAGATAAAAAAAATAAAAAATATATAAATAAATATAACATATATACAATTATATACATATACATATACATACATACATAATCACACACACACACACATTATATATATATATATATATATATATATATATATATATATATATATATATATATATATATATATATATATATAAAGGATGGATAAAAAAGAAAGCAAAATAATCCATCATCCGTTTGGTTCGGAACAAATACACGAAAACAAAAACATTTGCAAAAAAAAATAGAGCAAACAAATGAGAAAAAATATAGTCACAAATGGATGGTAGAGAAATGAAAGAAAAATATTGCCTATACAAATTTATTTTTCTACTTGAAGGGGAAAATAATGGTTTTATTTTTACCCGAAATGAAATAGGTGTTTGAGCGTGAATGTGTGTGCGTGTGTTGTGTGTGTGGTGTGGTGTGGTGTGTGTGTGTGTGTGTGTGTGTGTGTGTGTGTGTGTGTGTGTGTGTGTGTGTGTGTGTGTGTGTGTGTGTGTGTGTGTGTGTGTGTGTGTGTGTGTGGCTAATGCGACGATTAAGTTACTAAACTCATACTTTCTTAATTTCCGTGCAAATACTAGTAAATAGTTTAACTGATCCTAATCAAGAGCCAATAACCAGAATTTTCCTTCTCCACTTGTTAATAAAGTTGTTTGAATAGTGATAAAATTAATAACGACAATGGTAATAATAATAACAACAATGATAATAATAAGTTATAATAA
>NW_028234434.1:26282854-26292854 GCF_977035675.1 Penaeus japonicus
TTCCGGGAGAGCCTGGGCGTCGTGATGATGCCGGACCGACCCGACCTCCTGGCGCCGCTGCCGTCGCCCTTCGGTCGGAGCGATTCCGTCGAGCCCAGAGACCAGTCGCCGAAGCCCCCTTGGGAGTCCTCGCTGCCCGAGCTCGTCAGGGGCTGAGGCTGCTGAATCCCGAGGGGGAAGATGGTCTTGTCGCTCACGATGTCGGTCAGGGATATCCCGAAGGACTTCTTGTACAAGAGGTCCTTGCCGACTTGCAGGGAGTTGACGTTCTCGTTACTGACGGACATGGTTTTCCCCGTCCTCTCGAAGGCCCTCTCTCGATCCCCTTCGGTTCTGGCGGCGCCATGACCTCCTGCAAGCGCACCGGGCCAACCCACGGCCTGCTGGGGCGCCCGTGAATGTGTCTGCGTCCTGCCTCCTCCGAGCATCTCCTGCGACCTCAAGTCCGTGGCGCTGGCAGAGCGCGTAGGACTCCCCCGCGTGCGCGACAACGGTCGATCTCGTGAGCGGCCAGCCGTGACCGAGGCGGCGGCCGGGAGCATTGTATCCCTCCTCGTCCTGGTGGCCGAGTCGCCTCCTCCTTCGACGGAGCTGGGACTCTTAGGATCCGAGTCTAAGGATGCTGGTGGAGTTATGGCGCCTTCGTCGTCGTCGTCGTCGCCGTCGTCGTCTTGGCGTGATCGTTGGGAACGTGAGTTCGCTCGGAAAGAGAGCGACATTTCGTTCTCCTGACCCGTAGTGGTGCGATTGCTTGCGTCGCTCGATCTAGATTCTGTGCTTTCCTCGCCCGATCGCTTAGTCTGTGAGTGTGCAACGTCAGAGCACGCATCGACCCCTTGTTGAGCATGTACACGGTCTATTTTCGGACTCGACGCTTCGCCGTTTCGAGCGGAATCCGCGGCTCTGGCATCTTTCTGACCTCCGTCGAGCTGCCGCTTCGAAACGTTCCCCTTCCTCGTTATCTTGCTAGGCTTAGGAGGAACCGGCGGCCCTCTCTTCACCACAGAGAAAGGCCTGGCGCTTATCTGGGGCTTCGGGACGCCGTTCATCTCCGCGCGATCGGGCCTGTCATCACCCCGCCGCCCCGCGATGTAATCTTCAAAGCTCCTGACGTACGTGGCTTCGGCGTGGATGTTATCGGCGCTTCGGCGGAGAGTCCTCTCGGGCCCCGGGTGGCCGTCGCCGCCGCCCCGGGAACGGAAGAAACGTTTCCCTCGCGATTCGCTCGTGTCGTTCTCCAGGAGCGACGGCAGCGAAGCCAGGGGCGGCGGTGCACTGTGTCCCAGCTGAGGCCAGCAACGTTGCAAGGGACCTCCAGTGGGTGCATAAACCGTGGGTGTGAGCGACGTGAAGTGGGCGCCGGGTGATGAACGTGCATCGTGGTCATCCAAGAGCGAGGGCAGTGAATTGCACTTGACAACGTTGGTCATGTTGTCCCTGCCACCGCCTCGGGCCGCCGTCATCAGGCATTTATTTTCGCTCGGATTTCCATCCTCGCTGCATGGCTGAGTCCGCTCTCCGCCTCCCTTCGAGACCGACGGGAATATCATGCTCCTTCGGCGCAACCCGCGCTCACATCAAACGCATGCTAGTGAACAATCACATGAGACACACTGCTGGACAAACCCGACAGAAACTTCAGCAAGTAGAGAAGCACTCGGAGAACTGTATTTCTTCTTCATCTTCACACACAGGCACACACACACACAAACACTAAACCCACGTCACCCAAACAACCCTCAAACACACACACGCCCATCAAAACCCACACCTCGACGTCACACAAAACCACCAACACCGCCCGCCCGCACTGGCATATTGCACAAAGACCCCACGAGTACGAGTGTGCGTGAGAGCGGAGACGGAGAGTCCTGTTCTCCCGGTATCCTCAGCGCGGTGGTCACCACGACACTACCACCTTGTGGGAGAGCAACACCTTCGCACACGGACGCACGGACGCACGGACACCCCCCACCCCCCCTTCCACCTTCCCCCCGCCGCCCCTCTTCCTCTACCCCCTACTCCTTCCCCTTCCCCCGCTACCGGACCCGACCCCCCGATCCCCCAGACCCACTGCTCAGCTCAATCGTGGTTGCCCGTTACTGATTCATTTGTACATTTCTTATTCTTTTTTTTAAATCTCTTCTCTCTCTCTCTCTCTCTCTCTTTACCCATCGGATGCTAATTGATTTTTTCTTCACACTCTGATTGATTCCACCCCTTCCCCCAAACCCACCTCCCTGCCCCTCCCCCCTTCCATCACACTCAAAACACCCTCACAATCATAACTCACAATTGCAAATCACTAAAGAGATACTTACTCCCCCACACCCCTCCCTCCCTCCCTCCCTCTCCTCCTCCCTCTCCCCCCCCCTCCCATCCTCCCTCTCCCTCTCTCCCTCCCTCTCTCTCCCTATCCCACCCTCCCTCCCACCCTCCCCCTCCCTCTCCCTCTCCCTCCCTCTCTCCCTCTCCCTCTCCCCCTCTCCCTCCTCCACGCATAATTCTAAACAAGAAATCGAGACACTTCACCCGCCAACAGCGACCACCTCCGAGACCGTCCACCCCTTTTTTTTCTAATATTTTAAATTCGTTTTATCACAATGTTTCGCGCGCGAGTGAGTGAGTGAGTGCAGAGGCTCCTTCGAGAGACGCAGCTGATGGGGCCTCTGTGCAAATTTGCATCTCTCGGGGGTCGGGGTTTGGGGGTCGGGGTTTCCGTGGGGTGGGGGGGGTTGATTCTGACTTGTGTATTTTTTTTCGTTTTTTTTTTCGTTTTTTTTTTCGTTTTTTCTTCTACTGCTCGACTTGTCTTTTATGTTTTATTGATGTTGTTGATGTTCTCGTATCATTCTTGTTATCCTTATCGTTACCACCATTGTTATCACTCACTCATCATCGTCATCATCATTCTCTGCATCATTGTTTTTTTTTCTCCTTATTCATTATTCTGTTACTACCGTTATCACCATCATCGTCATCCTCGTCATTATTACCATTCTCCTCGTCATCATAATTACCTTACTTCTTCTACCTCTAAATGTTGGTCATGTAAGTAATCCAACCTGCTAATATAATGAAAAGCATCTGTATATATAAAAAAAAATCGTACATCGCGGTAATGAAAACCTCTAAAGACATTTAAGCAAAGATCTAACCTAATGAACACCTTGTATCTATCTTAACTTATTAAGAATCTGTTTGTTCGTAAGGTGTTAAATTATCGTTTTTTTTTTCTTTTTTTTATACAACGTACACACTTTGTAGTCACTATTTCGTTCATGCTTAATGAACTGCGATAGGTGAGATGCATAGATAATTGAATAAATAAATTATATGTAAATAAATAAATAAATAAATAAATATATATATATATATCAACGCAATAAAATCTCATTATACCTTCAATAAACTCATAAAGTGCATGTAGTTAAACGTTGCCTCTGATGTTTACGCTTTGTTCTGACGTTCAAATGTTTCCTCCAATGTTTACGACCTGTTTTGACGTTTTCATTAACGCCTGTGTCTCGTTTTCTTAATGTTTAAAATCACAGGGGGAGACTAATCTATCTTTCGGTTCTTGTAATATCGTTTAAGGTCGTGATTGTTTTTGCTTTTATTTATCAGTAGGGTATTTGATATCCTGAAGAAATATAATTTCAAGCAATATTATGTTGCATAATAACCCCCCACCCAACAAAAAAGGAAATAAATAAATAAATAAATACCTAAAGAATACAAAACAGCAAACAAAATACCTATCAAAATCCAAATCCTTAAGCAATACGAGTCAAAAAACAACAAAAAAACATAAAATTTACACACTTCTCGACACACCAATACCCAAGTCCCAGCACTCACATAAATACGCATAAAACCGCAACGCATATCGACAACCCCCGTTACGGCAGGCTTCGAAACTGTTCCACTGTACAAATTGTCCTGCAATTACGAACCCGAACAACACTCAATCAGCCCTTGCCCTAGCACTAGCATTAAACTCGCGGTTACGAAATACGTTTTCCACCGGATGTTGAGATAGATGGTGCCGATAGACATGTGTCTATTTTACGAATGGATAATTTCGTCTGTAAACACGTCTAAATTGCAATACCGTGATGTCGTGATAGGAAGAGATATGTAAATACCATTCACATAACACAGCGAAGACGCCTAGTTACGTAACAATAACAATAACAAATAATATATTATATATAAGTAAAAAATCTAAATTAATCAAGCCTGACAGATAATCATCGAAATATGCAATATAAAAATCAGTAATGATAATAATGATAACAATAATAATAACAATAATGATAATGATATAATAGTAAAAGTAATAAGAGATAACAATAACAACAGTAATAATAATAATAACAGCAATAATGATCATAAACCAATCAACACACCCTATCAACATAGGCCTACCTAAACTGCACACAATCAATATCAATAAGAAATCAACCCGTCCTTTCGTGGGACAAGAAAAACAGCCAAAATAAAATTCGCAATAAATCAGGTCTGATACCCTTGCCCCTTGAAAGGTGGGGGAAGAGGAACCGGGCATGGGGGGGGAGAGGGGAGAGAGGGGGAACCGGGCATGTGGGGGAGGGGGGAGGGGGGGGTACACGACCCGGGTATCACTTACGAGAAACATAAGACTTCCGACGAACGCAGGACGCACACGGATTCTAACTCTCTGGTAGTCTTCTTCTTGTCTTTTATTTATTATTATTGTTTTTTGTTTATTCTTTGAACTCACTTTGTTTTTTTTAGTTTCTTTAGTGTTCTTCTTTACATTGCTGGGTAGCAAAGAGAGACATGAATTATACCCTTCTTCTTCTTCTCCTTCTTCTCCTCCTTCTTCTTCTACTTCTTCTTCTTCTTCTTCTTCGTCGTCTTCATCCTTCTTTTACTTCTTTCTATTCTCCGTTTCCTATACCACTAACTCCAAAGTATTCAGACATGGAAAGAGTAAAAATAAATAAATAAATAAATATATAAATAAAATATAATTCCCTCTCAGTCTCCACATCAACAAGCTTGAAAGCCACTACAGAACTTAACCGGACAAATCACTACATTAACAATATATAAATAAATACAATCCCCGTCTAACAATAACACACACACACACACACACACACACACACACACACACACACAAGTAAATAAATAAATAGATAAATAAACAAAATAAATAAATAAACAAAATAAAAATAAATAAATAGACACAAAAAATACTCAAAATCCAAAATCCAAAATCCAAAATCTCAAAAAAGAAAAAAGTACCGAACACCGCCGGCTGTTGACTGTCCCCTTCGGTTGTTTTGACGTTTGGGCCTCGTTAAGGTTCTACGGCTTGCCTTGAACCGGACGCTGCCACCCCCCCACCCCACCCCCTCCAGGCGATATGGTTACACTGGGGGGCGGGGGGGCGGGGGGCTGTTGCCTTGATTGATCCGTTGGTGAATTGTGTCAGTGTTATTGTTTGATGGGTAAGTAGATTGGATAATGGGTATGAGAATAGGAGGATGAGGTGGTAGTGGTGGTGGTTGTAGTGGTGGTAGTGGTAGTAGTGGTGGTGATAGTGGTTGTAGTGGTAGTGATGATGGTGCTAATAATGGTGACAGAAAGAATGACGAAGATATCAAACAGCAACATACTACATCCTAACAACCAAATATACAACCCCAAAATAATAATAACAACAATATTATAATCGAATAACACAGACCAATACTATCAGAACACAATAATCATAACCAACACACTCGGCCTCCAGCGCCCAAAAAACAAAACACATTAAAAAATAATAATAATAAATAAATAAATAAAATTAAAATTAAAAAATAAATAAAAAAAACCCATCGTTTTTCTCCGCTTTCTTCACCATGAGACTCTCGACGACAAAAAAATTAACGCAAGCAAGAGTTATCACACGACCGACCGACCGACTGTCACTTTGGTCGCCGCACGCCCATCAATACAGCCTCGAGTGGAAACCTAATGCTTGCGGCTTTTGAACTTATGGTCGGATATATTATTCTTCTTTCTTTTTTTCTATCTAAAAAATATTGATATTTATGTTGCTGTTGTTGTTTTTTGGAGTTGTTTAGATCTTCGGTATTCAGAGATAGATGCGTTTGTGAGGTGTGTTTGTGTTTGTATGTGTTTGTGTGTTAGTGTGTGCGTGTGTTTGTGTGTGTGTGTGTGTGTGTGTGTGTGTGTGTGTGTGTGTGTGTGTGTGTGTGTGTGTGTTTCTGTGTGTTTGTGTGATGAATGTTATACCATAATATGTAACAACAACAACAATAATAATGGTAATAATAATATCACAGACAAGAACAACAAATAACAAACAAAACCATACAAGTAACTCACATCCTCCTCCCAACCTCCACATATCCAAACACAATCAAACAACCAAACAATCAAGCAATCAAACAAACACATAACCACATATATCTGTGTCAATCCTCCCCAAATTCGGTCACACACAAAAAACAAACAAACAAACAGACAGACAGCCAACAAAAGACGACGGAATGATTGTCTTAACAAGATAATGAAGACGAAAGACTAAGCATATGGAGAGCGATAGACTAATGGAGTGTGGATTCGATTCGATCTCGGCGATAGAACGATTTTCTCACGTTTTAAGTCGTGTCGATTGCGTAAATAATATAATGACATTAATATCCGTAATGTTTTTTTTTTTCTTCTTTTTTTTTATAACGGGGTCAGGAATGACATTAATATCCGTAATGTTTTTTTTTTTTTTTTTTTTGTTTTTTATAACGGGGAGGGTTAGGTTCCGGATTGGCTTTTTATTTTTTATTAATGTTAAATGCGGATGAAATTAATGACTTTGTACATGATGTAACAGTTTAATGCATAGTTAAGCCATATAAAGCGTTAGTGTGACATTGCACCATATCTGGATAAAAAGGAGAGACTTAAAATAAAGAAAAGGAGGTAAGAGGAAGAAGTGGAAGACGAATAAGGAGGAGGAGGAGGAGGAGGCGGAAGAGGAGGAGGATATAAAGCGTTAGTGTGACACTGCACCATATCAGGATAAAAAGGAGAAACTTAAAAGGAAGAAAAGGAGGAGGAGGAAGAAGTTGAAGACGAATATGAGGAGGAGGAGGAAGAAGAGAAGAAGGAAGACGATGACGAAGAGGAAGAAGTGGAAGACGAATAAGAGGAGGTGGAGGAGCAGAATAAGAGGAAAACGTATAAGAGGAAGAGAAGGGGGAAAAAGAAGACGGAAGCAGCATAAGGAGAAGACGACAGCGAAATAAGAGAAGTACGAAGACCAAGAAAAGCACATGCATGCATCCTGTCATACATACAAAAACAGTGTACACATATCCACATAAATCAAAATATATATAAAGCAGAGTATATATATATATGTATATGTATATATATATATATATATATATATATATATATATATATATATATATATATATATGTGTGTGTGTGTGTGTGTGTGTGTGTGTGTGTGTGTGTGTGTGTGTGTGTGTATCCCAAAATACAATCAAATTTCCTTAAAATAGGGGGAATAAATTCACTCCATTTCCCCCAAGATGGCGACGCGCGTCCACAGAGCGACCCGAAGACGTGACATCCTCAGAATAGACATGTTAACGAAAAAAAAGGTGACAAACAGCGGCGACCGAAGCGACAGGTGGAGGAGGAGGAGGAGGAGGAGGAGGAGGAGGAAGAGGGAGGGAGGGAGGGAGGGATGGGATGGGATGGGATGGGAGAGGAGGGGAGGGAGGGAGGAAGAGGGAGGGAGGGAGGAAGAGAAAGAGAAGGAAGAGGAGGAGGAGGAGGAAGAGAGAGGGAGGGGGAGGGGGAGTGGGAGGGGGAGGGAGGAAGAGAAAAAGAAGGAGGAGGAGGAGGCCTACTTCCTCCCTCCCTTCCTCCTCCCTCCCTCCCTTGCCATCATCATTATGTGCACCCAAGCCTCTCTTCCTCACACCCCCCTTCCCTTTACCCCCCCCCCCTCTTAAACTCATCCCTTTTCCTCCTAGCCCCCCCCCCCCCAACCTCTTCCTCTTCCGCTTCGTCTCAGTGTCGCAGGTGGATGACTGGGCGCTTGTCATGCCCGTTTCTCTCTCGTTCTTCTTCCTTCTGTTCTTTCGCATATTCCCTTTTTTATCTATCTTTTTCTTTCCTTCTCGTCTTTCTTCTCCTTTTATTTCTATCTCTGTCTTTCTTTTTTTTGTCTCTCATCGGGTTCCTCATCTTCGAGAAATGCACAGGTCTTTCCTCCAAGTCTGTGGTCAGGCTCCGTCTCTCTCTCTCTCTCTCTCTCTCTCTCTCTCTCTCTCTCTCTCTCTCTCTCTCTCTCTCTCTCTCTCTCTCTCTCTCTCTCTCTCTCTCTCTCTCCCTCTTCCCTCTCCCTTCCCCTCTTCCCCACTTCCCCCTATCTGTCCCTCCCCACCTCCATTCCCCCCCCCCCCTCCCCCTTCCACTCCCCTGAAATATCGTCCGGTTCGCGTGAGGTGTTGTGCTCGCGTTCCGGCTGCGGCCCGGGTCATTACCAGCCGACGTGACTGGCGAAAATACATACGGGTTTCCGAGGCTGTGCGGCCGGCACATGGCCTCCCCCTTCCTCCTCCTCCTTTTCCACCTCGGAATCGCCGCTGTCATATACCCTCCCTCACTTCCTCCCTCCTTCCTCATTATTTGCCTTAGAATCGCCTCTGTCACATACCCTTCCTTCTTTCCTTCCTTCATTCATTCCTTCCTCCTCCTCCTTTTCCACCTCGGAATCGCCGCTGTCATATACCTTACCTCCCTCCCTCTTTCCCTTCCTTCCTTCTTCTTTTCCCGCCTTAGAATAGCCGCTGTCATATACCCTCCCTCCCTCACTTCCTCTCTCCTTCCTCCCCTCCCTCCTTCCTTTTCCACTTCAGAATCGCCACTATCACATACCCTTCTTTCCTTCCTTCCTTCCTTCCTTCCTCCCTTCTTCCTTTCTCACTTTAGAATCGCCGAATCAGTACCCTTCTTTCCTTCCTTCCTTCCTTCCTTCCTCCCTTCTTCCTTTCTCACATTAGAAGTACCGCCGAAGGAGGGAGTCCTTCCTTTTCCACTTCAGAATCGCCACTTCCTTCCTTCCTTCCTTCTTCCTTTTCCACATTAGAATCATCGCCGACACATAGCTTCCCCTTCCTACCCCTTCCACCTTACAGGCACCATGAAATATTCTCGACAAAAAAGGTATTCACTAACATTTAATATTTGCAAAGAAATCTTCTGTTATACCCCCAACAGGTGAGAATAAACAACAAAACGTTGTTTTTCCGTTAGTTGCTTGAAAAACACCAGCTGATACCTACTGAAGTATAGCAGTAAATAAAGATCTCATGTATATGTATATGTGTGTGTGTGTGTGTGTGTGTGTGTGTGTGTGTGTGTGTGTGTGTGTGTGTGTGTGTGTGTGTGTGTGTGCATGTGCGTGTGCGTGTGCGTGTTCGTGTGTGCATGTGCATGTGCATGTGCGTGTGCATGTGCGTGTGTTTATACATATACACATCAATAATCTTTCCAAGTGAAAAAAAAACAACATATGAAACACATTTTGCATTTATTGAAGCTTACAAAAAATGTTAACATCATCTTTATCAACATTACAAAACTACATTAATGGTGCTGACGGTTAAAAAAAAAATGCTATCAAATACATTTCTCAATCTAAACAACAAAGAAAAAAACAACAACCTCACAGCAAATCATCCAACCGTAAAATAACAATCACATATGACCACCTCAACACCCCCCCCCCCCAAAAAAAAAAAAAAAAAAAAAAAAAAAAAAAAAAAAAAAAAATCAAATTATACATTCAAGAAAAGGAGTACCTTCCACTCCACACTGATATCGAGAGCATACACAAACTGGCCCCGGCTATCAAGTGTATTTACAATCCAACTCCTTCAGGTCAACTAACACTCCATCTCCGCGTCGGAATACAGGCCTC
>NW_028234434.1:26297854-26300354 GCF_977035675.1 Penaeus japonicus
CCTCCCCCTCCCAGTCACCCACTCTCCCTCTCCTCCTTCTTCCCTTACTTTCCCCCCTCCCTCTCCTCCCTCCTTCCCCCCCATTCCCATTTCCTCCTCCTCTTCCTCCTCTTCTCACCCTCGCTTCCTCTCCGATTAACCGACATTGATTCCCGCGAGCATAGAGAGAGAGAGAGAGATTACCGCCGTCCCTTCGTCAGGTTAATCGCTCGGGCTTTCAGGTGCTAGTCTCCCTCTTCGTTTCATCTCAAGGATTAGAGTCGCGTTTAGATCGTCTTCAGAACGTATTTTTAGCTTCATTTACCTCAATTACGATTCGCAGGGTTTAGGCTGGCATAGAACCGTAAACGTACATGTACACACAGAATAAAAGCCCATACAACCATAAACATCCAACCATAATAAACACGCACATACACAAAAAAATATCCATAACTAGACACATATACACACATACATACACACTTGACACGCATCTACCTCCCCCCCTTATGCCCCATCCCTTGCCTCCCTAACCCTAAATCACGATTCCCTACCCCCCACCCCACCCCTCCCCTATATAAACACCATATCCGGCCAAGAACCCGGAATTAAATCGCTGTTTCCTTTCTCCTCTATTTTCTGCTCCTCTTCTTCCTTTTTTTCTATTTCCTCCTCCTCCTCCTTCTCTTCTTTTTCTTACATCTCTTCTATCTCTTATTTCTCCACCTCCCCTTACTTTTCCTACCCTTCCTCTTCATCATATCCCACATTCTTCTTTTCCTCCACCTCCACCTCTTCCACCTAATTCTACCCTCCTCCACTTCATACTCCTCCTCTTTCACCCCCTACTTCCATCTCCTCGTCCATCTCCACCTCCAGCTCTTCCACAGCTTCTACCTTTACCCCCACGGCCACCTCCACCTCCACCTTCTCCTCCCCCTCCCCATCCCTCTCCACCACTTCCACTTCTACTTCACTTCCACCTACTCCCCCTACCTCTCCCCCTCCCCATCACCCTTCCCCCTTCACCTCCCTCTCCCCCTCTCCCCATCCCTCTCCACCTCGCCCTCCTTATCACTCTTCCCCCTTCCCCCTACCTCTCCACCTCGCCCTCCCCATCACCCTTCCCCCTACCTCTTCACCTCCCCCTCCTTATCCCCCTCCTTATCCCCCTCCACCTCCCCCTCCCTCTCCACCTCGCCCTCCACTTCCCCTCCTTACCCCCATCACCCTTCCCTCTCCCTCTTCACCCCCCCTCTTCACCTCCCCCTCCCCTCTCCCCTCCCCCTCCCCCTCCAAATAAACAGCAGAGCAGCGGCGGCATTCGTCGGTCAGTCGCCTTGATAAATGAAGTCTATCCACGTATCGAGGCCGAGGGCGGGAGGGCACGCTAGAAGGCAATCAGTGGGCGTAGGCGTGGGCGTAATCAACATAATGGGGGAGGTGAGGGGGAGGAGAGGAGGGAGAGAGGGGAAGGGAGGGGAGGGGGAGGGGAAGGGGGAGAGGAGGGGGAGGGGGTAGGGTAGGGGAGGAGGGGAGAAGGGAGGGGGGAGGGAAGGGAGGGAAGGGGGAGGGGAGGGGGAGGCGAGAGGGAAGGGGAGAGGGGGGAAGGGGAGGAGGCGAAGGCGTTAAGGGGAGGGGGGAAGGTGTGAGGGGAACGGCGAACGGCGTGTGTGTGTATGAGTGCGAGGGCGAGCGTGAGGGGAGATAATAGCCAGATAATGAACTAGCTAATAGCAGAGGGAAAGGTACGGCGAGTTAGCCAGATGTTGGCGGAATGGAGGGCAAGATGGACGGCGAGGGGAAGGGGAGGGGGAGGGGGGGAGTAATCGTTTCTCGAGTCGGACTTGGCGGTTATCGGAAAGAATCAAATCTATTTTCCCTCTTCTGTCTCTACCTTTTCTTCTTCTTCTTCTTCTTCTTCTCCCTCTCCTCCTTCCTCTTCTTCTCCTTCCTCTCCTTCTTCCTCTCCTCCTTCTTCCTCTCCTTCTCCTTCTCTTTCTCCTCCTTCCTCCTCTTCTTCTTCTTGTCTTCCTCTTCCTCCTCCTTGCTCCTCCTCCTCCTCCATCGCTATGAGAGTCACCTGCATGGCGAAGGCGTTCAAAGGGAGAGGGGCGGGGAGTGGGGAGTGGGGAGTGGGGGATGTGATGGGTGGTAGGTAGGACGTGGGAGGGGTGGGGGTAGGGGTGGGGGTGGGGGTGGGGGTAGGGGTGGGGGTGGGGGTGGGGTGAGGGCAAAGTACAGTACGTGCGTGAACCGCAAGATTAATCTGAATGAAGGGAGCGTCGAGATACGGAACATCACGAAATCAGTTCATAAAAGACAGAAACGGAGATAGAGGGAGAGAGAAAAGGAAGGAGAGAGAGGGGAGGGGGAGGGGGGAGGGAGGGAAGAGGGGAGGGAGGGAGGGAGGGAGGGAGAGGGAGAGAGGGAGGGAGGGAGGGAGGGAGGGAGGAAGGGAGAGGGAGAGAGGGAGGGAGGGAGAGAAAAAGACAGAGAGAGAGAGAGAAATAGAGGC
>NW_028234434.1:26310354-26315354 GCF_977035675.1 Penaeus japonicus
ATCCCCGCCATCCTGCCAACATCCTGCCAACATTCTGAGCGACGAAGAGAATGCCCCAGCCATCTGTCTCCATCTTTTCGATTCTCTCTCTCTCTCTCCCTCTCTCTCTCTCTCTCTCTCTCTCTCTCTCTCTCTCTCTCTCTCTCTCTCTCTCTCTCTCTCCTTCTCTCTCTTTCTCCCTTTCTCTCTCTCTCTCTCTCTCTCTCTCTCTCTCTCTCTCTCTCTCTCTCTCTCTCTCTCTCTCTCTCTCTCTCTCTCTCTCTCTCTCTCTCTCTCTCTCTCTCTCTTTCTCTCTTTCTCTCTTTCTCTCTTTCTCTCTTTCTCTCTTTCTCTCTTTCTCCCTTTCTATCTTTCTCTCTCTCTCTCTCTCTCTCTCTCTCTCTCTCTCTCTCTCTCTCTCTCTATCTCTCTCTCTCTCAGTATAATGCAGCCCCTCAGGTATGTAAGATTTGTGCTTGACTAAGCCCATAACGCAATAGAAGCTTAGCCAGTTTGGATAGATGCTTGACATCTTACCCTGGCTTTTTGCAGGGCATGTAAATTGTTCTGCAAATAAACTGTATCAAATCAAATCAAAATCAATCTCTTTCCCTTTCTCTCTCTAAATGGATGGCATTTTAATTGGTGTGAATGAAGTTTATAAGTCTGTTTTGCATGTCTGTCAATCTTTTCGGTAGTTGTCACTTTGTATGTCTCTCTGTTCGGCAGCTGTCACCTGTCTGCCTGTCTAGGTGTCCGACTGCTGTCACCTATCTGTCAGTAAGGGACATAATGAACAACAACAACAAAAAAACATCCACTTTCTACCTTTGCTATATACTCGCCCCCTTTCTTCCTCCCTCCCTCCTCTTGTCCACTCCATCCTTCCTTCCTTACTTACTTCCTTACTTTCTATTTTTTCCTTTTCTCCTCTCCTGCCTTTCATCTCTCCCTCCATACCTCCTGCCTGCTTACCTGCCTACTTGCCTGCCTGTCTGCCTGCCATCCCCCCCACCCACCCTCCCACCCTCCCCCCCTCCCTTTCCCCACTTCCCCACCATCGCCAATTACTCCAAATGAGCCCCAAGAATGCAAAAAATAAAAAAACAAAACGGGAGAGAAAAAAGACAAAAAAAAAAGGAAAATTGACCCCATCCATCTCTCCTTCGATGCGTCCCCGACCACCGATAACTCCTCCGAACGCCCCCCCCCCCTCCCCCCCCCCTTTCCGGGATCGGCGTCGGAGGAGCAGCGGCGAGCAACGGGGCAAGGATGAGCCGCTGGGTCCATATAGCACAGGGGATGGGGAGAGAGAGTTACGGCTGTGTTTTTTTTTTCTCTCTTTAAAAGAAAAAAGCTAATTGGGGGGGGGAGTGATTAGTTCGTGTTTTGGCTCTTTTATCACAGGGGATGGGAGGGGGGGGGGAGGAACGGATCCACTTTCGTCGCCACATCACAGGTAATGGGAGGGAGATACATCACCACCACACCACAGGGGATGGGGAGAGCTACATCACGCCTCCCGTCACAACATCGCAATTAACAAGGGAGATCGCCTCTTGTGCAGGATCACGCCCACGCCCGCACCCGCGTCTCGCCGCTCTGCTTCCGCGGCCGCAAGATGAAGCCTCCAGACCGCAGGCTTCTCACCTGCGGAAGGGGCGGCTTTCCTGGCTTCTCTTGCTCTCTATTTTCTTTTAATTATCTCTTTTCCTTTGCCTTCCTCTTTTATCATATTTGGTATGTCATATACATATTATGTGTATGTGTTTGTGTGTGTTTGTGTTTGTGTTTGTTTGTTTGTGTGTGTGTGTGTGTGTGTGTGTGTGTGTGTGTGTGTGTGTGTGTGTGTGTGTGTGTGTGTGTTTGTGTGTGTGTAATCAATATATAAATACGCACACATACACAAATACATACTCGTTTCTTTCATCATCCTCATCACATTCACATTTGTTAATTTCAAAATTATCATCAATCACCATCATTAATCACCAAGTAAAAATAAATAAATGTATAAATAAATAGTATTAACAGTAGTACTAGAATTTCAATGGCATTAATAATAAAATAATAATGATAATAATAGTATCAATGATAATGATAAGACGAAGATCTATAACTATAAGAAAAAAAACAATGATAATAATTTAGAGCATAGCGCAAAAAGAAAGAAAGAAAAAAAACACCCCTCCGGACCCAAAATAAAAGGAAGTAAAAAATAATAAAAACGTGAAAAAGAAATCACACATTCGTACTAATGCAAATAATTGGCGAAACCTCATCTTTTCCCTCCAAAGAATTTCGCGTTAGTGTGTGAGAGAAAAATCTGGGCTCGGGCCAAGTTTTCCCGTTGTTCTTAATTTTCCCTCACGATGGAGGAGGAGGAGGAGGGATGTAGGAAGGGGAGGGGGGGGAAGAGGGACAATGAGGGAAGAAAAAGGAGTGAGTTAGAGGGAGAGAGATAAAAAAAAGTGCAAGGGATGTATAGATGGATGGGAGGGAGGGAGAGAGGGAGAGGAAGTGAGAGGAGTGTATAGATGGATGGGAGGGAGGGAGAGGAGACAGGGAAAGAAGGAGAGAAAGTGACAGGGATGTAGAGATGGATGGGAGGGAGGGAGGGAAAGAGGGAGAGAAAGTGATCGGGATGTATAGATAGATGCAGGGAGGGAATGAGGGAGAGAGGGGGGAAGAGAAAGTGAGAGATAGGGATGGATAGATGAAGGGATGGAGAAATGAAGGCAGAAAAGAAGAGAGAGGAAGAGACAGATGGATGGAGGGAAGGAGGGAAGGGGGGGAGGTAGAGAAGGATGGGATGGGATGGGAGGGGAGTGGAGAAGTGAAGTGAAGAGAAGGGAAAGGGAGGGAGAGGAAAGAGAGGGGAAGGAGGGAGGAAGAGAGAATGAGACCAGGGAAGTTGATGGGTCGTGGAATCAATAAATCAGCTATTGTGACCCCACCCCCACCCTCCCCTCTCCCACCTCCACTTTGTGACGAAACAAGGGATAAATATATAGTTAGTAAATACTAAATTGAAAAGAGAATTTAAACTTACACATGGAATAAGAATATTATAAAGATATGCCGATAAATATAAGAAATATTGTGGGACAGTGGTTTATTCTGAATATAAATAATAACTGGTAATAATTGGTTCGTTGATGTGTGTGTGTGTGTGTGTGTGTGTGTGTGTGTGTGTGTGTGTGTGTGTGTGTGTGTGTGTGTGTGTGTGTGTGTGTGTGTCTGTGTGTGTTAGTGAGTGAGAGAGTGAGTGTTATTGAGTGAGTGAGTGAATGAGAGTGTGAGCGAATGAGAGTGTGAGTGAATGAGAGAGTGAGTGAATGAGTGAATGAATGAGTGCGTGAGTGAATGAATAAGTGCGCGAATGAACAAATAACTAAATGAATAACCTAGTAAAAAAAAAAAGTACCAAGAAAACACACCTACCCCTCACCCCCCCCCCCATCAAGTACAGTACAGACAAAAAAAAAAAAAAAAAAAGGTAAACAAAAATTCGCCCCTAAATCACCGCGGCAACCGATTGCGTCATCATAAATACCCAGCTTCCCGGCCTCAAACACGTGCCCTTATCTGATACATGCCGAGAACCCCATAAACTCTACATCTCCGGCTTGAACGTTGGTCTAAGATACATTTATCTCACGGCTCTTAAACGACCGGCTGGCTGGGCATCCTCGCTGTAATTGAGTGGTCGCTAGAAAAAGATATTGCTCTCCGCTCCTCTGATCTCTTTAACCTCCGCCATTGCCACACATTTTAGATGTATAATCATGTTTTTTTTTCGTTTTTTTTTTTCCTTGCTTTCTCTCTATTTATTGCTTTTTCATTCTGTTTTCTTCCTTGATTTCTGATGTTCTCGTTCTTTTTCTTATTTCTTAATTTCTTCTATTCTCTAGTTGTAATTGGGTAGATATTTCTGTGTACTAACTTCTGCCGTTTTATCTCACATTTTCTCTTACCTTTTTTTGTCCTTTTTACATTTATATATTTTTTTTATCTATTCTTCTTCGCTTTCTTTCATTTTTTTAATTGAAAAATAGCAAAAAAAAAAAAAAAAAATCGCTAGTCTGTAATGAAAGTCCTGTTAGGCAAAAAAATCTAAATAATCTCTTTCTCTCTCTTCCTCCCTCTCCCCCTCCCTCCGTCCCTCCCTCCCCCCTCTCTTCCCCCCTTCCCTCCTTCTCCCCCCCTCCCCCTCCATCTCCCTCACACTCCAAATCTCGCAGAAGAATCAAAACCACTCCATCCCACAAACAATCATCATTAGACACAAGCGGAAGAAAATACCGTAAATACATAATCGTCATAAGAGTCAGAATTGCGCGAGCACTCAAACAGCTGTAAGATACAGACAGACAGCTACGTGAGTGTGGGTGCGCTCGTGTCTGTATTCTCATTTGTAATTATGTGGGTGGTTTTTTTTTTTCGTTTTTTTTTCTTGTTATTAATTATATCTCGGACTAATGGATATGAATTTGGGATTCTAGCTAACCCGGATACGTAGATGATGATGGTTGATGGTGGTGATGGTGGTGATGGTGATGGTGATGGTGATGGTGATGTAGATGATGATGATGATGATGATGATGACGACGACGATGATAATGATGATAATATGATGGTGAAAATGACGATGATTATGATGTTGATGATGATGGTGGTGGTGACGATTATGATGATGATGATGACGATCTAACACTAATATAAACAAGAAAAAAAATAAACATAAAACTATACACGATAATAACAATAATAATAATAACACTAACAGCAACAACCTTGATTAAAAACATTCACAGTCATTTAAACAACAGCCATACACCATGATAGATAAAAAGATAAAAGAGAAAGAGAAGCCGCAGAAGAAGAGATCCCCCTCCCCCCCCCCCCAAAAAAAAAAAAAAAAAAAAAAAATCGGAGAGACATATCTTACCCATCCGCGTGGAAGATATGAATTGCAAATACCTCATGTAAAAGGAACCAAAAATATTTCAATCAAATCA
>NW_028234434.1:26322854-26330354 GCF_977035675.1 Penaeus japonicus
AAATTTCGGTGGCCAGGGCGCTCTGCATAAAAAAAAGGACATACCACTACGCTCTTTTTTATATATTCTGTTGACTACATTACTGTGGGAGAGAAAGAGAGAGAAAGAGGAAAAAAACACCCTAATATCCTCTATGTATTCCCCCTATCCTCGAAATTCCAAAAAAAAACACGGTCTAAAGACAAAAAAAAAAAGCAACAACAAAAGTTATCAGCATCAATCGCAAAAAAAAGCAACAACATTTCTCTCCCTTAGTAATACCCGGCCTGGAGGTGTCACAGAAAAGGGGCGTGAGGACAGGGGGGGGGAAGGGGAAAGGAATGAGGAAGGGGAAGCAGAGGGGAATGTGGGAGGGGAAGGGGAAGGGGAAGGGGAAGGGGAAGGGGAAGGGGAAGGGGAAGGGGAAGGGGAAGGGGAATGGGGAAGGGGAAGGGGAAGGGGAAGGGGAATGAGGAATGGGTGGCAGAAGGGAAAAGGAAAGGGAAAGGGAAAGTAATGAGGAAGGGGCAGCAGAAGGAAAACGGGAAGGAAAATACGAAGCAAGAGTGAAAAAGAACGAGGAAGGAGAAGCAGACAGCGAAGGCGAAGACGACGAAGTAGAAGAATATGAAGGGGAATAAGAAGCGAGAGGGAAATGAAATGGGGAAGAAGAACCAGAAGGAGAAGAAAAAAGGAGAAGGAAAATGCCCGGGAACATCACCTAACCACAAGCACGAGAGAAAGAACACCCCCATTAACAGGCCAACAGACCGACAAACATCCGACCAACCGACAGACCGACCAACGGAGAGGCCACACCAATATGGATCCCGAGCGCCTGATCTCTCGGACGTGACGGCGGTTCCAATGGCGGTTCCTTGCACGCCACACGCGGGCGCGGGACGGCGGCGAGGAGATCCGAAGATGTGGTGGGGGGAGAGGGGGAGGGGGGAAGGAGGGGGATGATATGAAGGAAGAAGAGAGAAAAAAGAGAGAGGAAGGAGAGAAGAGGGAAGGGAAGAGGGTATAGAGAAGGGGGGAGGGGGGAGAGGAGGGAGAAAAAGAGGAAGGAAGCGAAGATGGGAGAAAGAGAGGAGAGAAAAAGAGGAGAGAAAAAGAGAAGGAGAGAAAAAGAGAAGGAGAGAAAGAGAGAAAGCAAGAGAAAAAGAGAAAGAGAAGGAGAGCAAGAGAGAGAAGAACGAAAGGTGGCGACGTGATGCCAATGCAAGATGGCACCGCCCGTCGCCGCCGGGATAAACCTTCACGCGTGGCCCGGACGACGCGTCGACCGATGAACGAACCCGAACCGTTATTACGAACACCAAGCAGTCCGCCTCTCGATCCGGCGCGATCGCGAAACGACAATACCATCTCCGAACGACACGACGACGCCAATCACCCACGACCTTTTGAGAGACCGAATAAACGAGGGGGCGGCGAGGATATTAATCATTACCCTCGGACGGTGTAATGGCGCTGAGTGGGGGAGGGGGGAGGGGGGAGGAGGGGAGGGGGGGAGGAGGGGAGAGGAGGAAGGAGGAGGAAGGAGGAAGGAGGAGAGAGGGAGGAGGGAGGAGGAAGGAGGAGAGAGGGAGGAGGGAGGAGGGAGGGAGGAGGATGAAGGAGGGGGCCAGGGGGGAGGAGGCGAGAAATGAAGAAAAGGTGATTAACTCTACGGGAGGAAATACCCCGCGTTCGCTCCTGTGGCTCCGTGGGTCGCGTGTCAAATAAGGTTTACAATTAAGACGGTATTGGGAGAGCCAGTGATAATATCCGACCGCTGTCAGGGTCTAGGTCGGTGTGTGTGTGTGTGTGTGTGTGTGTGTGTGTGTGTGTGTGTGTGTGTGTGTGTGTGTGTGTGTGTGTGTGTGTGTGTGTGTGTGTGTGTGTGTGTGCGTGTGTGTGTGTGCGTGCGTGCATGGCGTGTTTGCGTGAATGCATACGTGCGTGTGCGTGCGTGAATCCATACGTGCGTGTGCGTGTGTGCAAGTGCATATGACTGCATACCATCCTCAATATTGCAAAGGATTGGCCCCGACTCCATATCTACGCCATTCAACAGCCGCGCGTACTAACATTCAACACACAATCCAAGCTAATCACTACGACCCGATCCCTCCATATCTAATTGCCAGCCCCTCTTAGCCTTATCTCTGCTTATAATTCCCGGCATCGCTTTCAGGGCTAATTACCGATCTCAAATTCGTCTCCATCTCATTCGTCATCCCTTTCCTTATCTCCTTCTGTCTTCCTCTTCCTTTGTCTTTCCTCTTCCCTTCTTTCTCTTTTTCCTCACTCTTCCTCTTGCTTCTCCCTTACCTTTTCCTCTTTCTTTCTTTCTTTCTCTCTCTCTCTTTAGTCTTTCCCTTTCCTCTCCCGTCTTCTCTTACCTATTCCCACCCTCATCCCCCTCACTCCCCCTTCCCTCCCTCCTTCCCTCCTCCCCCCTCCCTCCCTCTCCTCTCCCTCCCTCCTCTCCCTCCTTCCCTCCCTCCCTCCCTCCTTCACTACCTCCCTCCCTCCTTCACTACCTCCCTCCCTCCCACCCTCCCTCCCTCCTTCCCTCCCTCCCTCCCTCCCTCCCTCCCTCCCTCCCTCCCTCCCTCCCTCCCTCCCTCCCTCCTCTCCCTCCTTTCCAATAGCCACGCACGATGTTCATCCACTTCAAGGCAGGAATTCCTTCAACCTGCATTAAAGACAATGGCATTCAACAGCTTGAGTGAGCGCTGACTCGGGAAAGCGGATCAGACTTGCCACGAGAGGAAAGCTTATTATGAAGAGGCTGAGAGAGAGAGAGGAGAGGGAGGGGGTGGGGGGTGGGGAGAGAGGGGGAGAGGGAGGGAGGGAGGGAGGGAGGGAGGGAGGGAGGGAGGGAGGGAGGGAGGGAGGGAGGGGGAGGAAGGGAGGGAGGGAGAGAGAGGGAGGGAGAGGGAGGGGAGAGGGAGGGAGGGAGGGAGGGAGGGAGGGAGAGAGAGAGAATGAGAGAAAAAAAACAGAGAGAAAGGGGGAAGGAAGAGAGAGAGAAAAGAACACTCAAGAAGAAGAAAAAAGCCACCACCTTCCATGCCACAAAAATAATAACCAAAAAATTGAAAAACAATCCACAATGCAAATTGGAAAACGCAAACGATACCAAAAGAGAATCACTTCAACGACCTCCTCCTCCTCAAACGTTTGAAAAAGAAAAAAAAAGAAAAAGAGAAAAAAAAGAAAAAAAGAAAAAAGAAAAAAGAAAAAAAGAAAAAAAAGAAAAAAAAAAAAGAAAGAAAGAAAAGAAGAAAAAAACAAAAAACGTTCGGATCGTCGGGAACAAGAGACTCGGCTGTAACGTTGCCTGTTTATGCGACGTCGACGCTGGTCTGACACGAGCAGCCTCCTGTGCTCGCAAGATCACTAAAGTATTTGGACCTCCAGGGATACGAAGTGGAAAGCACAATGGCTCTAGGTTCTAGGTTCTTGGCTCTTCTAGGTTCTAGGTTCTTGGCTCTTCTAGGTTCTAGGTTCTAGGTTCTCGGCTCTACTAGGTTCTAGGTTCTAGGTTCTAGGTTCTATGCTCTATGCTCGACATTTGTATTCATGTGCGTGGGTACGATTTCGTGTGTAGAATTATGTGTGCGTTAAAAGTGTGTCTTTTCTTCCAGAATTGTGTTACCATTCTCGTTTCGAGTCTTCTATTATCCGTTTTTTTTTTGTGTTTTTTTTTTCTTTCTTACATTTCTTTTGTCCTCCTCTCATTCCTGTCCCTCGCATACTCTATCTTTTCATCCATTCCCTCCATCTCTCCCTCACCCTCCTCCACCTCCTTCCTCCATCCCTCCCTCCTCTTCCATTCCCTTCCTCCCCCCTCTTCCACTCCCTCCCCATTTTCCACCCCCTCAATCCCTCCCCTTCTCCACCTCCCTCCATCCCTCCTCCCTCTTCCACCTCCTTCCTCCACTCCTTCCCTCCCTCCCTCCCTCACTCCCTCCCTCCTACGAAGACCCTGAAATCACAGCCTAGACGACCAAGGGCGGGACGTGACGACCTCAGGAGTAGAACTCTTTGCCTAACTTTCGGGATTTATTAGCACGGCAAAGGAGGAGGTGCAGGGGAGGGGGAGGAAAGGTAGGAGGGGGAGGAGGAAAGGGGAGGAAGGGGGAAGGGGAGGAGAGGGAGGGGGAGGAAAGGGGAAGGAGGAAGGGGGAGAAGGACTTGGGGAGGACAGGGGAGGAGGAGGGAGGAGGAGGAAAGGGGAAGGAGGAGGAGGGAGGAGGGGAAGGGGGAGAAGGAGGAGGGAGGAGGGAGGAGGGAGTAGAAGGAAGGAGGAGGAGGAGGGGGAAGGAGGAAGGAGGAGGAAGGAGGAAGGAGGAAGGAGGAAGGAGGAGGAGGAGGTAGGAGGGAGGAGGGAGAAGGGAGGAGGAAGGGCGCGGTCGTAAGCCTCGTCAGAGACAAGGGGGAAGTGCCTGCTACGACTTTACTTACAACCAAGAGACAATCGTTCGGTTTGGGATAGTCAGTCCCCCCATCCCCCTCCCCCTCCCTCATCCTTCACCCTCCTCCTCCATATTTCTAAACTTGAGCCATATTAGCCTTATCTCTTTGCCTTTCAACTCTTCATCCTGATTTTCTTGATTCGGCTCAATTACCAATACTTGAAACCATTCACTAAAAAACAAAATCCATAGCTATAATGCGTTACTATACCATACCTTTATTCCCAATTACTATATCACAATTAGGTAATAACATTCATCTATTATCAACACTCAACATTTTGTACATCTTAAACTTTCTCCCTCCCTTATTGATCAGGCCAACACTCCTCCTTGGGTGTGAACGCTTTCTCTCTCGCTCTCTCTCTCTTTCTCGTTCTCTTTCTCTCTCTCTTTCTCTCTCTCTCATTCCGTTACTTTCCTTGTATCTCTCTCTATCCCCTTCTCTCACTCTCTTCTCTTTCTCCCTCTTCATCTCATCTTGCATCTACCCTTCTCTCTCCCTCCCCTCTCATTCCCTCCTTTTCATCTCTCCTTTTCTCTCCCTTACCCCCTCACCTCTCCTTCATTATCTCCCATCTCCCTCCCTGGCTTTCCCTCTCGCTCGCTCTCCCATCTCCCTCCCTCTCGCTCTCTCTCCCATCTCCCTCCCTCTCGCTCGCTCTCCAATCTCCCTCACACTCTCACTCTCCCATCTTCCTCTTTCTCTCACTCTTCCATCGCCCTCTTTCTCTCACTCTCCCATCTTCCTCTTTCTCTCACTCTCCCATCTCCCTCTTTCTCTCACTCTCCCATCTCCCTTTTTCCCTCGCTCTCCCATCTCCCTCCCTCTCGCTCTCCCATCTCCCTCCCTCTCGCTCTCCTATCTCCCTCTCGCTCTCCCATCTCCCTCCCTCTCACTCTCCCATCTCCCTCCCTCACTCTCCTACCTCCCTCTCGCTCTCTCCCACCTCCCTCCCTCACTCTCTCTCATCTCCCTTTCACTCTCTCCCATCTCCCTCCCTCTAACTCTACCATCTCCCTCCCTCACTCTCCCATCTCCCTCCCTCACTCTCTCCCATCTCCCTTCCTCACTCTCCCATCTCCCTCCCTCACTCTCTCCCATCTCCCTTCCTCACTCTCCCATCTCCCTCCCTCACTCTCTCCCATCTCCCTTCCTCACTCTCTCCCATCTCCCTCCCTCACTCCTCCATCTCCCTCCCTCACTCACCCATCTCCCTCCCTCACTCTCTCTCATCTCCCTCTCACTCTCTCCCATCTCCCTCCCTCACTCTCT
The DNA here is from genome assembly GCF_977035675.1 of Penaeus japonicus. NCBI lineage: Eukaryota > Metazoa > Arthropoda > Malacostraca > Decapoda > Penaeidae > Penaeus > Penaeus japonicus. The sequence goes on from NW_028234434.1 coordinate 26,328,582, forward strand.
CCCATCTCCCTCTCACTCACCCATCTCCCTCCCTCACTCTCCACCCTCCTTCCTCCTTCCTCTCCCATCTCCCTCCCTCTCACTCTCCCATCTCCCTCCCTCTCACTCTCCCATCTCCCTCCATCACTCTCTCCCATCTCCCTCTCTCGCTCTCCCACTTCCCTCCCTCAATCTCCCATCTCCCTCTCACTCTCCCATCTCCCTCTCACTCTCCCATCTCCCTCTCACTCTCCACCCTCCTTCCTCTCTCTCCTCTCCCCCCTCCCTAGTCCATCCTCCAAGACGTTCCCGAGACTCCTTAAGATTCTACTCTCTTGTGTGAGGGAGAAAATCAATTTGGAATTTGAGAAGTTGACGCACAAGAAGCGAGAGCTTGCATTAGGGACTGGAACGACGTGTTGAATACATGATATCGGAAGGGGATTTCCCCTTTTCCCCACCTTTTTGCCTGGGGAAGGGGGGAGGGGAGGGGGGCGAGGGGAGGGGGGCAAGGGGGATAGATCTTCTCCGCAGCTTTAAAATCGTTGGTGTTCGATTTAAAGCTGTCGTTTTCTTCATTCTGGTAAGTGAATAAGCGAGGCCCCGACACAGAGAGAGAGTGAGAAAGGGAGAGAAAGAGAGAAAGAGAGAGAGAGAGAGAGAGAGAGAGAGAGAGAGAGAGAGAGAGAGAGAGAGAGAGAGAGAGAGAGAGAGAGAGAGAGAGAGAGAGAGAGAGAGAGAGAGCGAATGAGGAAGATGAGGTAGTGATGAGAGAAAAGATGAGAGCACGCTGAGACAGAGAGGAGAGAAGAGGAGAGATACGGAGGAGAGAGAGAAGAAGCGGGAGGAGATGAAACCGAGAGAGTGGACGTGAGTGAGAAGATTTGAAGAGAGAGAGAGAGAGATGAAGAAAGAGAAACAAAGAGGAAAATAGACTGACAAGCAGAAATTATACTTTTAAAATAGTTACCGTCCTCTGTATTCAACGTTTTCTTTGGTGCAGTACCGCGCCTCATTTTCTACGTTTCCTTCTTTTTGAAGGATAACCAAAGTAAAATTACTTTTCTGTTTGGACTGGGTCAAGAGGGACTATATTGTATTTACTAATCAGTCGTAATGAAATACCAACACACATAAACGCATGATAAAGCACAATGCACATATATAACAAGTAATGATAATAGAATACTGAATCAATATAATCAAAATATTATAATATATGAATAATTAGATAAAGCACAGACACTCACTCACGCACGCGCGCGCGCGCGCGTGCGTGTGTGTGTGCGTGTGTGTGTGTGTGTGTGTATTATAGTATTAGTGTATGGTATACATATACTAATGGAACACCAGAAAACTTTACAGAACCGCATGTAGTCTCAAATCGGAAAGCGCAGCGTTAATTCCCACAGCCAACACCCCTGTTCGCCATATAAGAGTGATGTTCCCCCGTTCTGATTTCCCTTCCCCCCTAAACACCCCCTCGACCTCGTTGCGTCATAAACCGCCTCGCCTTCGCGAAGTAACGCAGAGGTATCTCGCGCGGGATTTTTCTCGGGGGGGTAAAATGAACGCGTCTGGCGGGTCGTTCTCGCGGTCTATCTCTGGTCGCGCGTTTATTGAACGTACTCGTGCGGACAGCGCATCTTGACGTGGTGAGAGCAATTCCGAAATTCTCTTCATTCTGGTATGCTGGATATGCGGAATACGCTGGTCTTGTAGACTACGTGGATATTTTTTGGGATGCGGTGGGGGGCTGGGCCGGGAGTGGACGTGAGACGGGAGGTGCGGGGG
>NW_028234434.1:26335413-26350413 GCF_977035675.1 Penaeus japonicus
TTTATTTGTGTTTGTATTTCATTGCGACTGATTGCGAAATATACATGTCACCTTGGACCACCAAAAAGAAAAGAAAATTTTATTTTGGGTTACCCTTCAAAAAGAAGAAATTTGGGGAAAAAAGAGGCCCGGGGGTACGCCCCAAGAAAACTTGAATGCAAGGGGGAAAATTTTTAAAAGTATTTTTTGTTTTGTAAATCTTTTTTTCCCCCTTTGTTTCCCCTTTTCTTCCCTCTCTCTCTCTCTCTCTCTTCTTTCATCTCTCTCTCTCTCATCTCTCTTCTCTTCTCTCTCTCTCTCTCTCTCTCTCTCTCTCCTCTCTCTCTCTTCTCTCCTCTCTCCCTCTTTCTCTGTTGTCGGGGCCCTCGCTTATTCACTTACCAAATGAAGGGAAACGACAGCTTTAATCGAACACCAACGTTTTTTAAAAACCCTGCGGAGAAGATCTTCCCCTTGCCCCTCCCCTCGCCCCCCTCCTTCCCCCTTCCCCAGGCCCAAAAGGGGAGGGGGAAGGAAAAAGGGGAAAAAAAAAAAAAAAAAATCCCCTTCCGATAAGTATTCACAGGGTCGTTCCAGTCCCTAATAAAAGCCCCGCTTTTTGTGCGGTCAACTTCTTTCAAATTCAAATTGATTTTCTCCCTCCAAAAGGGAGAGAATTTAAGGGGGCTGGGGAAACGTCTTGGGGGAAAGGACCTAGGGAGGGTGGAGAGGAAGAAGTGAGGGAGGGAGGGGGTGGGAGGGGAGGGGAGAGTGAGAGGGGGAAAGGAGGGTTTGGAGGAAGGGGTGGGGAAGGGGAAGAGGGAAAGGAGAAGATAAATAGGAGGGAGAGGAAGAGGGAAAGGAGAGGAGAGAGAGAAGAGGGAGGGAGAGGGAAGGGAGGGAGAGGGAGGGAGGGGAGGGAGAGAGAGAGAGAGGAAGAGAGAGAGAGAAGAGAGGGAGGAGAGGAGAGAAGAAAAAGGAAAGGGGAGTAGAGAGAGAGAAGAAGAGAGAGAGAGGCGAGGAGAATGGGAGAGAGGAGCCATGAGAGAAAAGGAGAGAAGGGAAGAAGAGAGAGTACGGGAAGAGAGAGAGGTGAGGAGAAAAGGGAGGGAGAGAGAGAGAGAGAGAGAGAGAGAGAGAGAGAGAGAGAGAGAGAGAGAGAGAGAAAGAGAGAGATAGAGAGAGATATAGAGATAGAGAAAGAAAGAAAGAAATAGAGAGAGAGAGAGAAAGAAAGAGAGAAAGAGAGAAAGAAAGAGAGAAAGAGATGGAGAGAGAGAGAGAGAGAGAAAGAAAGAGAGAAAGAGAGAAAGAAAGAGAGAAAGAGATGGAGAGAGAGAGAGAGAGAGAAAGCGTTCACACCCAAGGAGGAGTGTTGGCCTGATCAATAAGGGAGGGAGAAAGTTTAAGATGTACAAAATGTTGAGTGGAAGGAAACGAAAAAAAATGCAATGTCGACAATAGATGAATCTTATTACATAATTATGGCATAGTAATTGGGAATTAGTGTATGGTATGGTAACGCATTATAGCTATGGGTATGTTGTTTTAGTGAATGGTTTTCAGTATGTGGGTAATTGAGCCGGAATCATTGAAAATCAGGAATGGAAGAGTTGAAAGGCAAAGAAATAAGGCAAATATGACTCAAGTTTAGAAATATGGAGGAGGAGGAGGGTGAAGGATGGGGGAGGTGGGAGGGGGATGGGGGACTGACTATCCCAAACCGAACGATTGTCTCTTGGTTGTAAGTAAAGTCGTAGCAGGCACTTCCCCCTTGTCTCTGACGAGGCTTACGACCGCGCCCTTCCCCCTCCTCCTCCTCTCCTCCTCCTCCCTCCTACCTCCTCCTCCTCCCACCTCCTCCTGCTCCTACTACTACTACTACTCCTGCTCCTACTACTCCCCCCCCCTCCCCTTTCCTCTCCCTCCCTCTCCATCCCCTTCCTACTCCTCCTCCTTCTCCCCTTTCCGACTCCTCCTTCTCCTTCTCCTTCTTCCTCCTCCTCCTCCTTCCTCCTCCTCCTCCTCTTCCTCCTCCCTCTCTTCCCCCTTCCTCCTCCTCCTCCTTCTCCCCCTTCCTCCTCCTCTCCCCCCTTCCTCCCCTTCCCCTGCACCTCCCTCTTCCCCCTTCCTCCTCCTCCTCCTCCTCCTCCTCCTCCTCCTCCTCCTCCTCCTCCTCCTCCTCCCCTCTCTCCCCCTTCCCCTCCTCCCTCCTCCTCCTTCCCCCCCTCTCCCCTGCACCTCCTCCTTTGCCGTGCTAATAAATCCCGAAAGTTAGGCAAAGAGTTCTACTCCTGAGGTCGTCACGTCCCGCCCTTGGTCGTCTAGGCTGTGATTTCAGGGTCTTCGTAGGAGGGAGGGAGGGAGGGAGGGATGGAGGGGGTGGAAAAGGGGGAGGGAGTGAGGAAGGGGGAGGAAGGGGAAGGAAAGGGGGAGGGAGTGGAGGAAGGAGGTGGAAGGGAATGGAAGAGGGGGGATGAAGGGAGGGAGGGAGGGAGGGAGGGAGGGAGGGAATGGAAGAGGGGGAGGGAATGGAAGAGAGGGGAGGGATGGAGGGAGTGGAAAAGGGGGGAGGGAGAGATGGAGGGAGTGGATGAAAAGGGAGGTAGGGAGGGAGAGTGTGAAGGTGGAGGAAGGGAGCGAATGGGAGAAGAGATAGAGTGAGCGAGGGACAAGAATGAGAGAAGGAGAAAGGAAATGTAAGAAAAAAAAAAAAACGGATAATAGAAGACTGGAAACGAGAATGGTAACACAATTCTGGAAGAAAAGACACACTTTTAACGCACACATAATTCTACACACGAAATCGTACCCACGCACATGAATACAAATGTCGAGCGTAGAACATAGAACCTAGAGCAAAGAACCTAGAACCTAGAGCCATTGTGCTTTCCACTTCGTATCCCTGGAGGTCCAAATACTTTAGTGATCTTGCGAGCACAGGAGGCTGCTCGTGTCAGACCAGCGCTGACGTCGCATAAACAGGCAACGTTACAGCCGAGTCTCCTGTTCTCGACGATCCGAACGTTTTTTTTTTTCTTCTTCTTTCTTTTCTTTTTTTCTTTTCTTTTCTTTCTTCCTTTCTTTTTTCTTTTTTTCTTTTTCTTTTTTTTTTCTTTTTCAAACGTTTGAGGAGGAGGAGGTCGTTGAAGTGATTCTCTTTTGGTATCGTTTGCGTTTTCCAATTTGCATTGTGGATTGTTTTTCAATTTTTTGGTTATTATTTTTGTGGCATGGAAAGGTGGTGGCCTTTTTTCTTCTTCTCTTCTTGAGTGTTCATTTTTACTCGCTCTCTCTTTCCCTTTCCCCCCTTTTCTCTCTCTGTCTTTTTTCCTCTCATTCTCTCACTCCTCTCTCCGTGTCCCCCTCCCTCCCTCCCAACTCCCTCTCGTCGCCCTCCTCTCCCCCTCTTCCCCCCTCACCTCTCCGCCACCCCCTCCTCTCTCCTTCCTCCCTCCCTCCCTTTTCCACCTCCCTCCCTCCCTCCCTCCCTCTCACCCCCCTCTCTCTCTAACCTCACCTACCTTTCCCTCCCTCCCTACCTTTCCCTCAATCCTCCCGCTCCTCACCCCTCCTTCTCTCCCCACGCCCCACCCCCAAACCACCCCCTCCCCTCCTAGCTTCTCTCGCTCTCAGCCTCTTCATAATAAGGATTTCCTCTACCTCTCGTGGCATGGCAAGTCTGATCCGCTTTCCCGAGTCAGCGCTCACTCAAGCTGTTGAATGCCATTGTCTTTAATGCAGGTTGAAGGAATTCCTGTCTTGGAGTGGATGAACATCGTGCGTGGCTATTGGAAAGGAGGGAGGGAGGGAGGGAGGGAGGGAGGGAAGGGAGGGATAGGAGGGAGGGAGGGAGGTAGTGAAGGAGGGAGGGAGGGGGGAGGGTGGAGGGAGAGAGGGAGGGAGGGAGGGAGGGAAAGGGGGAGGGAGAGGGAGGGAGGGAGGGAGGGAGGAGGGAAGGAGGGAGGGAAGGGGGAGTGAGGGGGATGAGGGTGGGAATAGGTAAGAGAAGACGGGAGAGGAAAGGGAAAGACTAAAGAGAGAGAGAGAAAGAAAGAAAGAAAGAGGAAAAGATAAGGGAGGAGGAAGAGTGAGGAAAGGAGGTATGGAAAAGGAGATACATACTAAGAGAGGGAGTAGATAAGGGAGAAACTGAGAAGAAGAAGAAGAAGAGAGGGAGAGGGTGAATGAGAGGAAATGAGATGTGAGGAAGGGGGAAAAGGGAATTAAAGGGAGAAAAGAAAGAGAGAAAGAAGGGAAGAGGAAAGACAAAGGAGGAAGAGGAAGACAGAAGCAGATAAGGAAAGGGATGACGAATGAGATGGAGACGAATTTGAGATCGGTAATTAGCTCTGAAAGCGATGCCAGGAATTATAAGCAGAGATAAGGCTAAGAGGGGCTGGCAATTAGATATGGAGGGATCGGGTCGTAGTGATTAGCTTGGATTGTGTGTTGAATGTTAGTACGCGCGGCTGTTGAATGGCGTAGATATGGAGTCGGGGCCAATCCTTTGCAATATGGAGGATGGTATGCAGTCATATGCAATTACACAGACGCACACACACGTATGGATTCACGCACGCACGCACACACACACACACGCACGTATGCATTCACGCACGCACACGCGCACACACGCCATGCACACACACACACACACACACACACACACACACACACACACACACACACACACACACACACACACACACACACACACACACACACACACACACACACACCGACCTAGACCTAGACCCTGACAGCGGTCGGATATTATCACTGGCTCTCCCAATACCGTCTTAATTGTAAACCTTATTTGACACGCGACCCACGGAGCCACAGGAGCGAACGCGGGGTATTTCCTCCCGTAGAGTTAATCACCTTTTCTTCATTTCTCGCCTCTGGCCCCCTCTCCCCTTCTCCCCTCTTCCCTCCTCCCTCCCTCTCCTCTTCCCTCCTCCCTCCTTCCCTCCTTCCCTCCTCTCCTCCCTCCCTCCTCTCTCCTCCCTCCTTCCTCCTCTCCCCTCCTCCTCTCCTCCCCTCCTCCCTCCTTCCTCCTCCCCCCTCAGCGCCATTACAGCGTCCGAGGGTAATGATTAATATCGTCACCGCCCCCTCGTTTATTCGGTCTCTCAAAAGGTCGTGGGTGATTGGCGTCGTCGTGTCGTTCGGAGATGGTATTGTCGTTTCGCGATCGCGCCGGATCGAGAGGCGGACTGCTTGTGGTGGTTCCGTAATTCACGTTGTTCGGATTCGTTCATCGGTCGACGCGTCGCCCGGGCCACGTCTGAATGTTTATCCCGGCGGCGACGGGCGGTGCCATCTTGCATTGGCATCACGTCGCTACCTTTCGTTCTTCTCTCTCTTTCTCTCTCTCTCTTACTCTCTTTCTTTCTCTCCTTCTCCCTTTCTTTCCTTCTCTCTTTCTCTCTCTCTCTCTCTCTCCATCATTCCACTCCTCGTCTCTCTCTCGCTCTTCTCTCCCTCCTCGCTCTTCCCTCGGGTCTCCATCCTCCGCTCTCTCTCTCCCTACTCTCTCATCTCCTCCCTCTCTCTCTCTCTCTCCTCTTCTCCACCCTCTAATCAAATCCTCCCCCTCCCCTTCCTCTCTCTCTCCTCTCTCTCACACTTCTCTCTTCTTTCTGTGCCTCTCTTTTCTCAGTCTACTCTCCTTCGTTTCCCTTGTCTCCTTCTTCTTCCCCCTCCCGTATTCTCATATCATCCTTGTTCCTCTTCTCCTTTTTTCCCTCTTTCTCTATCTACTTCTTTTTTTTTTCCTTGTTTCCCTCTTTACTTTCCTTCTGCTCTCTTTCTCCCTCCTATTCTTCTCCTTTTGGATCCCCCATCTTCTCTTCCTTCCTCTTTCTGTCCCTCCTCCCTCCTCTCCCCCCTATCCTCCTTATCCTTCTCTATACCCTCTTCTTCTCTTCTCTTCCTCTCTTCTTCCTCTCTTCTTCCTCTCTTCTTTCTCTCTTCTTCCTCTCTTCTTCCTCTCTTCTTTCTCCCTTCTTCCTCTCCTCTTTCTCTCTTCTTCCTCTCTTCTTTCTCTCTTCTTCCTCTCTTCTTTCTGCTCCCCTGTCTCCTCCCTCTCTTCTTCTGCCTCCATATTTATTCCCCCTCCCTTCCCTCCCGGCCCTCCTCTCCCCCCCTCCCCCCGCACCTCCCCACCCTACATCATTCGATCTCCTCGCCGCCGTCCCACGCCCGCGCCCGCGCCCGCGTGTGGCGTGCAAGGAACCGCCATTGGAACCGCCGTCACGTCCGAGAGATCAGGCGCTCGGGATCCATATTGGTGTGGCCTCTCCGTTGGTCGGTCTGTCGGTCTGTCGGTTGGTCGGATGTTTGTCGGTCGGTTGGCCTGTTAATGGGGGTGTTCTTTCTCTCGTGCTTGTGGTTAGGTGGCGTTCTCGGGCATTCTCCTTCTCCTTTTCGCTTCTCCTTCTGGTTCTTCTTCCCCATTCTATTCCCCTCTCGCTTCCTATTCCCCTTCACATTCTTCTACTTCGTTGTCTTCAACTTCGCTTTCTGCTTCTTCTTCCTCGTTCTTTTTCCCTCTTGCTTCGTATTTTCCTTATCGTTTCCCTTCTGCTGCCCCTTCCTCATTCCTTTCCTTTTCCTTTTCCCTTTCCCTTTTGCTGCACCTTCCTCATTCCTTTCCCCTTCCCCTTCCCCTTCCCCTTCCCCTTCCCCTTCCCCTTCCCCTTCCCCTTCCCCTTCCCCTTCCCCTTCCCCTTCCCCTTCCCCTTCCCCCTTCCCCTTCCCCTTCCCCTTCCCCTTCCCCTTCCTGATTATTTCCCCTTCCCTTCCCCTTCCCCTTCCCCTCTGCTTCCCCTTCCTCATTCCTTTCCCCTTCCCCCCCCCCCATGTCCTCACGCCCCTTTTCTGTGACACCTCCAGGCCGGGTATTACTAAGGGAGAGAAATGTTGCTGTTTTTTTTTCTCGATTGATGCTGATAACTTTTGTTGTTGCCGTTTTTTTGTCTGTCTCTAGACCGTGTTTTTTTTTTTTTTTGGAATTTCGAGGATAGGGGGAATACATAGAGGATAATAGGGTGTTTTTTTCCTCTCTCTCTCTCTCTCTCTCTCTCTCTCTCTCTCATCTCCTCTCCTCGCCTCTCTTCTCGTCGTCTCCGTCCCACCCCTCCACCACTCTCCCTCACTCTACCTCCCACACTCTACTCTCACATCTCTCTCCTCATCTTCGTCTCCTCTCTCTCTCGGACTCTACCTCCCCATCTTCTCCTCTCTCTCTCTATCTTATTCTTCTCTCACTCTCCTCTCACTCACTTTCCGATCTCTCTCCTCTCTACCGCCCTCCTCCATCCTCTCTCCTCGACTTTCTATCTCTCACACACTTCATCATCTCTCTCCTCCTCCTCTCTCTTATCTCTCTCCTCTTCTCCTCTCTCTTTCTCTCTCTTCCACAATAATGTAGTCAACAGAATATATAAAAAAGAGCGTAGTGGTATGTCCTTTTTTATGCAGAGCGCCCTGGCCACCGAAATTTTCCTCTCGAAATTCAGACAAATCCCGTGAGCTTGAGCGTCCCTACTTTTGAGACTTGGGGGGAGGGGGGGGGGAAGGGGGGAAAAAGAGGAAAAATACACCGGCCAAATCTCATTGCTGTGACAAGCGATCTCTTAGGATACTTCTTTCTCGCTACTGTTTTCCTAGTTGCTGTTGTTGGGAGAGAGTGGGAGAGGGAGGGGAAGGGTGAGGGAGAGGGGGGTTATGGGGAGGGGGAGGGAGAGGGAGAGGGGGGGTATGGGGAGGGGGAGGGGAAGAGAGGAGAGGGGAAGGGAGAGAGGGAGAGGGAGGGAGAGGGAGTGGGAGATGGAGGGAGGGAGAGAGAAAAGGAGTGGGAGGGAAATGGGGAGATGGGAAGGGGGAGGGGAGGGAGCAGGAGAGGAAGAGAGGAAGAGAGGAAGATGAAAGGAAAAAAGAGGGATAAAGGAAAATATCAAGGACTAGATAAAGAAAGAAAAGAAAGGAGAGAGACTGGACAAAATAAGAGACAGAGACAAAGACACGAAGAGAGAAACAGAGACAGAGAGAAAGAGACAAGAAGAAGAAGAAGAAGAAAAAAAAAAAAAAAAAAAAAAGATTACCCCAAATTTAGGCCTACTCCAGCAACGCGTCGAAGCAGCGGCAGCTTGGCAATATGGAAACAATGTGGAAGGTCTGTTAGTCTTAAGGATACTGATGGATCCCCGCGCCGTTAAAGATGACCCAGGGACATCCAAGGATACATACAGGAGGCTGGGGAGGAACGCGGGGAAGGAAGGGGAAGGGGAAGGTGATGGATGGATGGATGGATGGATAGATGGAGGAACGTGATCTGTACTCTTGGGGATATGTGACCTAGGTTGACCCAGTGATGGTGGTCTCTTTATTTTGTGATCTCTCTTGGGTATCTCTTTTTCTTTCTTTCTTTCTTTTTCTTTCTCTCTTTCTCTTTCTCTTTCTTTCTCTTTCTCTTTCTCTTTCTCTCTCTCTTTCTCTCTCTCTCTTTCTCTTTCTTTCTTTCTCTTTTTCTCTTTCTCCTTTTCCTTTTCCTTTTCCTTTTCCTTCTCTTTCTCTTTCTCCTTCTTCTCCTTCTTCTCCTTCTCCTCCTCCATCTCCTTCTCTCTCTCTCTCTCTCTCTCTCTCTCTCTCTCTCTCTCTCTCTCTCTCTCTCTCTCTCTCTCTCTCTCTCTCTCTCTCTCTCTCTCTCTCTCTCTCTCCCTCTCCCTCTCCCTCTCCCTCTCCTCCTTTCTCTCTCTCTCTCTCTCTCTCTCTCTCTCTCTCTCTCTCTCTCTCTCTCTCTCTCTCTCTCTCTCTCTCTCTCTCTCTCTCTCTCTCTCTCTCTCTCTCTCTCTCTCTCTCTCTCTCTCTCTCTCTCTCTCTCTCTCTTCTCTCTCCCTCCCTCTCCCTCTCCCTCTCCCTTTCTCTCTCTCTCTCTTACGCACAAGCACACGCACAATCAACTAAGCAGTCAATCTCCATCAATACATAATTTCTTTTCTCTTTCGCCCTCCCTCCTCCTCCCCATTCTCTCATTTCCTCTTCTTTCTCTTTCTCTTTCCTCCTCTATTCTCCCTCTCCTCTCCCCCCTCCCCCTCCTCCCCATCGCCATTCTCAATATTCCCTGCATCTTCCTTTCACAGTCATTCCCCCGGGGTATTGATTGCAATTCTAATTTTGCGCGTTGCAATAACGATGGCTTATCGATCCTTCTATTTTTATTTTTTTATTTTTTTATTTTTTTTCAGTAAAGATTAGGTTGTATATAAAGTGAGGTTGATTTTTTTTTATCTGATCTTTATTACTGTATTATGTTTTTTTTCCTTTTTTATCATTTTGAACTGATATTGCATTCCTCTTCCCTCCCCTCCCCCCTCCCCTCCCCTCCCCTCCCCATAGCCAGCCTTCATCCCCTCCTCTACCATCCCCTTCTTTTCCTTCCCTCCCTTATGTCCTATCCATCCTCTTGCCATCCCTACCCCTCCCCCCCCCTCTCTCATTTCCTCTTCTTCTCTCTCTCTCTCTCTCTCTCTCTCTCTCTCTCCATTTCCCTAACCCCTCTCCTTCCGCCTACACCCCCCCCCCCCTATACTGCCTTCCGAGAATCACGTATTTACAATTGCAGATTCAATGGTACTCAACATAGCCACTATCTGAGTTCACGGAAGAGAGAGAGAGAGAGAGAAAGAGAAAGAGAAAGAGAGAGAGAAAGAGATAGATAGAGAAAGATATATATATATATATATATATATATATATATATATATATATATATATATATATAGAGAGAGAGAGAGAGAGAGAGAGAGAGAGAGAGAGAGAGAGAGAGAGAGAGAGAGAGAGAGAGAGGAAAAGATAAGGGAGGAGGAAGAGAGAGGAAAGAGAGAGAGAGAGAGAGAGAGAGAGAGAGAGAGAGAGAGAGAGAGAGAGAGAGAGAGAGAGAGACAGGGAGAGAGAGAGAATGCAAAGGTCTGAACAGATCAAAGGAATGCAAAGTTTGGGAGGCAATAAAATGATACCTGTTGATCTCACTCACGGATCAGAACAAGTAGGGTTTTTGTAGAGCATTTCAAGTGTTTACTTGTGATTGTTATTGTTATTGTTAATAGTGTGATATCATTGGTGTTGTTATTTTCACCATCGTAACCACCATAATTATCATTCAATTATTTTTGTTGTTGTTATTGTTAGTGGAAAGTATTTGCATTACGATAAATCTTTATTTACTTGTAAGCTTGATTATCTATTAAACCTTTTTAATCATTATCATTCTTGTTTTCATCATTGTCGCCAACTTCGTTATCGTTATTATGGCGATTGCTGTTGTTGTGATGATCATAATCTTATCATTGATGTTGCATTGTTTTGAGATTGTTTTGCCGTTGGGGCTGGTCTTTCTGATAAAGACAAGGCAAAGGAAAAAGGGGGAGAATGCAATTAAGAAGAGGGGAAGAGGAGGAGAGCTATGGAAGGGGAATGTGTAGAAGGGTAGAGATGAATAGGGAGAGGGAGTGGGGAAATGGGAGAGAGAGGAGAGAGATGGAGGGGGAAAGGGGACCGGAAGGGGAAGGAGGCGGAAGAGAGGGAGGGAGAACGGGTGGGAGAGGAGGGAGAGAGAATGGGAAGAAGGGGGAGTAGGGGATGGGAGGTGGAAGGGGAGGGGACAGGAGGAGAAATAAGGAGAGAGAGAGAGAGAGAGAGAGAGAGAGAGAGAGAGAGAGAGAGAGAGAGAGAGAGAGAGAGAGAGAGAGAGAGAGAGAGAGAGAGAGAAGAGAAAAGAGGGAGGGAGAAAGAGGCGGAAGAGAGGAATGTAGGGAGAGAGGGAGAGTGAGGAAAAGAGGAGAAAACAAGAATGAGAGTAAATAGATAGATAAACAAACAAAGAAAAACCACGACAGTAGGAGAGAGAGAGAAAAAAAAAAAACAGCAAAACAACAAAGCAAATAATAAGAGGGTGATCAGCGAAAACCATCCCCGAAATATTCCCCGCGAAAGGCCACTTCCCAGAACGAAATGGGTCCTACAGGAAGACGGGGGATTGCATGAGGAGGACGCGCGTGGCCATTCCGTTGCGAATGTGGGAATCATGCAACGGCGAAGAAAGAGCAGGGCCGCTTTCCTCGTGGACTCGCCCGATGGGGAGGGGGGGCGTGAGGGAGCAGGGGTTTTGCGAGTGACGTAACGTAAAATTATATATACTGTGTGTGTGTGTGTGCGTGTGTGTGTGTGTGTGTGTGTGTGTGTGTGTGTGTGTGTGTGTGTGTGTGTGTGTGTCTGTGGAGGGAGGGGGGGGGGGTGAGAAGAGGAAGGGGGATATGTGTTTGTGTGTGCAGAGGGAGGGGGTGAGCAGAGTCAGGTGTGTGTGTGTGTGTGTGTAGAAGGAGGGGGGTGAGAAGAGGAAGGTGTGTGTGTGTTTGTGTGTTTGTTGGCACTGATAACCTACATTCGGGGATGTTATTATATGTTCTTGTAAAGTGAAACATGATTATGTCGCCAGTTCTTCTCATGAATCCTATTCTATACCAAAAAAGACGGAGAAGCGGAAGAAAGAGAAAAGTGAAGAGGAAGACGAAGAAGAAGAAGAAGAAGAAGAAGAAGAAGAAGAAGAAGAAGAAACACAATAAAAAAGTAAAAGAAAAAGAAAAGAGAAGGGGACACATCACTCACTAACATCCTAAAAAAGGAAGTAAGTCACCTCCAGTAAGACCGAAGATGATGAGAGTGATCTAAACATCTTAAGAGATTTGAGATGGAGTTCGCATCGCGCTAATACGTCTTAGGCAATACCCAGGCCACGCGGGCGGGCCTTGAAGGGCGGGAGGCTAAGGAGACAGAAAAGTCCGTTTTTAAATATTTTTGGGGTATGGCTTTTGTGGTCTGTCGAGATGGGGCTTTTTGTTATTATCTATTTGTTTATATTTTTATTGGTGCACGCAAACGCACACGCACACGCACACGCACATATACACACGCACGCACGGACACGTACACACACACACACACACACACACACACACACACACACACACACACACACACACACACACACACACACACACACACACACACACACACACACTGTCCTTTTTTTTCTTTATCAGCTATAGCAAAAAAAAAAAAAAAAAAAAAAAAAAAAAAACCGGAAGTAGATGGGAGAAAATTTGAAACAAATCTGAATATTCTTTTGTTGTTGAAAAAAAAAAAAGAATCTCGGCGCCATCTTGGATCGTCACTGAGCACGTTAAGGATTCCCGCATCGCTTTTTAGTGCTGTTGAGAGAGAGCCATTTTATTTTATTTCGAAAACATGTCCTTAAGAGCCATCTCTGAGGGAAAGCTCTAGCGATTATGATGAGGTTGTTGTTAATTTTGTTGTTGTTGTTGTTTCATATTGACGTCATCTCCCCCCCCTCTCTTTTCCTATTCCTCCCCTCCCACCCTTTCCGTGCGAGCGCGTATGACGTCACCAAAAGACAAATGAAGGCAGCGAAGCGTGATCAAGATGTTGGGGCTCGCTCTCTGTCTATCTATCTATCTATCTATTTATCTATCTATTTATCTATTTATCTCTATCTCTATCTTATATTATTCGGTATATTTTTGATATTTGATACTTGACATGTGTTTATTATTATTATTATCATTATTATTGTCATTATTGTTAATATCATCTTTTTATTACTACTATTACTATATTTTGTTATGTATCACGTACTTATCTTTTCTTATTTGTTATTATTTGTGATGGTTTTTGCTGAACTATTATCAATTATTTATATATTTATATATATATATTGTTACATCTTTCGAGGGGGGAAATATAAAAGTTATTGATGGTCGATGCTTTTTCCGGGCGAGAAAATTTCCGAAACTACGAAACGTGTTTTGAATATTTCGAGAAGAGTTTTTCCTTTTTTTTTTCTTTTTTTTTCTTCTTTTTTTTTAGTTGGCGTTTGGGTTTAGAGACTAGCAAAAACGGTGATGCGGTTATGGGAAAGATTGTATGTATTTTCAGATTGTTTATCTTCTGAGAAAGTGCGTTTTTGGAGTGGCCGCTTGTTTGATGAATACATTTCGGATTTTTCGAAACATTTTTCGATAAATTTTGTGTTTATTGTGCGCCGTCTGTCCTGATATCAACCAATCGCTGCGTGAATGAAAGATGGACATGATTTAGAATTTAGATAGATTCCCACTACACCCGAGGTCGGTTTTGTATGGTGCGCTGTGTATTTTGATGTCGATATGGTGCGGTAGGTGTGGTGATTCTGATGATGTTGCTGCTGATGTTGTTTGTATCTCAGTATGGTGATTGTGATGTTACTACCAAGAAAGTGTGGATTGTGATGGTCACCATGCCGTGTACGGTGACTTAAGAATGTGATACTTTGGATTATATGATGGATGGTTGTATGGTTTCTCATTATCGCGATCACCACAACACCATCATCTCGATCACGATGACATCAGATCGTGAATCAGGGGATTACGGTGAAGCAAAGTAAAAAAAAAAAAAAAAGAAAAAAAAAAAGAAAATACGGTTCACTATCTTCTGATCACCACAATGATAACACGAAATGCTCCCGATAATAACGGTTCCCACTCGATTACGATAGAACTCCCGGACTATATATATATATATATATATATATACATATATATATATATATATATATATATATATATATATATATATATATATTTATACAATAGGAGTAGTTCGGTCACTCAGTCACCATACGCGACCCTACAGTGCGATTCACGGGGACTCACATACCGCTCGCAGGCCATTGGTGATGTGTTTACGGACTCCCACATGACTTATCTGGCACAGTGCCAAGGGATCGATCCTTCTTCCTTCGAAGCCTCGGTCTTGTTCTGTTTTTTTTTTTCTTTCTTTCTTTCTTTTTCTTGTTTTTCTTAATTTTATTTTCTTGTTTTATTTCGTTTTTTGTGTGATTTTTAATTTTCTTTTGATTTTTCTACTTCATCATCTTTTATGGCTTGTTTTTCTTCTTCGTTTTCGTCTTTTTGTTCTTTCCGCTTTCTTCTTTACCGTCTCCTTTTTTAACCTTGTTCTTAAAATTTGCTTTTCTTCTTCACCTTAGTCTTCAATATTATTCTTTTTCCTCCTCTTCATTCTTCATCTTATTTTTCCTTTTTCTTCTTTTTCTCCTCATCACCTCTTCTCCTCTTCCTCCTCCTCCCTCCTCCTCCTCCTCCTCCTCCTCCTCCTCCTCCTCCTCCTCCTCCTCCTACTCCTCTTCCCTCTCCCCTCTCCCCTCTCCCCTCCTCCTCCTCCTCCTCCTCCTCCTCTTCCGCTCAACCTGCCTTGGAAGACGGTCTTTGGTAATTTCCCCTCATTTTGAATGTAGATTTTCGCTTTAGTTGGTGCTAAGGGAGAGGGAGGAGGAGGAGGAAGGGGGAGGAGGAGGAGGAGGAGGAGGAGGAGGAGGAGGAGGAGGAGGAGGAGGAAGGGGGGGGAGAGGTGGAGGAGGAAGGGGGGGGAGAGGTGGGGAGGGAGGGAGAGGTTGGGGAGGAAGGGAGAGGGTGGGGCGGAAGGGAGAGGGTGGGAGGAAGGGAGAGGGTGGGAGGAAGGGAGAGGTGGGGAGGGAGGGAGGAAGGAGGAAGGAGGAGAGAAGGGAGAGGTGGGGAGGAAGGGAGAGGAGGAAGGGGAGAGTGGAAGAGAATGAAGAATGCAGTAAAGAGACAGAAAGGGAGGAAGGAATAAAGAGTAGGAAGGAGGGAACGAGAGAGCGAGAGCGAGGGAGAGGGAAAGGGACGGAGAGGGGGACGGAAGGAGGGAGGCTTCTGGTGCTGAAAGTTTTGGTTTGATTAAAACAGAAAAAGAAAGGGGAAGAGAGAGGGGAGAGAAAACGGGAGAAGAGATGAAGATTTTTAAAAAAGGAGGGTGGGAGGGGGCGGGGTGGGCGGGGGCTATGTTATTTGGCTTTGTTATTCCGATAAGGGGGGGGGGGGTGATGAGGGGAGGAGGGAGGAGGACGGATCAACGTATT
>NW_028234434.1:26355413-26362912 GCF_977035675.1 Penaeus japonicus
ATTAATGATAATCATAACGATAAATAATTAAAATACTAAGAACAAGGATAATAATAAGAAGCAGCAGCAGAAGGAAAACGATAATAATAAGAGGAAGAAGCAGAAGAAGAAGACGAACTAGAAGAAGGTGGAAAAGCAGTAGCAGCTAAGGAGGACCACCGACCGCGTGAGAAAGCGAACGCATCCCCAGTTGCAAGTCCTTGATTCTCATTGCAATTAGTGATGGCTCAAGTGGATGGTGATTGTCGCGTCGGGAGCTGGGGATGGCGATGCGATTGGTCTAGTGAAGAGCACGAAAGTTTTAGTTTAATAAAAATGTTTGCTTGTATTCATAAGCTTAGATACACACACACACACACACACACACACACACACACACACACACACACACACACACACACACACACACACACACACAGAAAGAATGAATGAAAAAAAAGGAGAGGGAGAAAGAGAGAAAGAGATAGAAAGAAAGATAGAAATAAAGAATGTGAGAGGGAGAGGGAGAGAGAAAAATAAAGGAGAAAGAGGAAAGTGAATGCCAGCGGTAGAGACAAAAAAAAACACAAGACAAACATACACACACACACACACACACACACACACACACACACACACACACACACACACACACACAACACACACACACACCACACACACAATCCCACACAAGCACACAACACGACACACAGAGGAACTCATGGCGACGAATCACTTAGGAGAAAGTATATGACAGTAGAAGGAGATTGTTAGTTACATACATTGGAATTACCATATAGGCCCAACATAACACGCGGTATTTAGAGTAGAGCAATGTATGGTAAATGCCCCAAGCCCATTAAACTCAGAGCCATAACAAGATCATTATGTACATATATACTTACTTAGATATTGTACTTATGTATTATGTACTTACATATTTTACTTATGTACTTATGTAACTTACATGACTATTTATCTTACGCACATACATGCATATATACGTACACACACACACACACACACACACACACACACACACACACACACACACACACACACACACACACACACACACACACACACACACACACACACACATATACATACATACATACATATACATACATACATACATACATACATATATACATACATATATACACACATACATACATACATACATACAATATTAGTGACATACAATTATGTCTACTTTTGTCTGTATACATAGATAGATAGTATATCTATTAATGTTTTTACGTGTGTACACAAAAGTAGGTATATGATGATGTGTACGTTTTCTGAAATATTTGGATATGCAGTAGATAGATAGATGTGTGTACGTTTCCAATGTATACACACGTAGGCGGATTGATGTGCATTTTTATATAATCATGGATGGATGGATAAATGGGTGTATATATTTCTGACCATGTTTATGGATATCCGAATGCGTAGAATGAATAATACACATTTTCTTCATATTTCTTTTTCACACTTTTCTACTAAATTATCACGTGTCTAACATGCCCGGGAGACCATAACCCACAATATATATATATATATATTATATATATTATATATATATATATTATATATATATATGCACACACACACACACAAACATATATATAATTTATATATATATATAATAAATATATATAATCTTATATATATATATATATTTATATATAAGTATATTATATATATTTTTTTTTTTTTTTTTTTTTTTTTTTTTTTTTTTTTTGTGTGTGTGTGTGTGTGCCCATATTGTGTGTGTGTGTGTGTGTGTGTTGCCCCCACCAATGTGTGTGTGTTGGATTGTGCTGTGTGTGTGGTTTCAGAGGGTTGTGTCGAGGGGTGTATCAGGTCATAAAAGGCCTATGGAGATGATGTCCCACTGAAATACGAATCCATCATCTTTACTCATGCTCACGTATCAGTGGGTGTTCTGGTTTCCTCTTGGGGTAATTGTGTGATTGTGGAGATTGTGGAGATTGTGAGTGTTCGGGTCCATTGGAGGTTGTCGATGGTTTTGAAGGCTTTCTCGCTCACTCTCTCACTCTCTCGCTTTCTGCTGCTGTTGTGTGTGTGTGTGTGTGTGTTTTGGGGTATTTTTTTTCGGATTTTTGTGTTTTTGTTTTCTTGTGGTTATTTTTTTTTTTGCGTTTTTTTGCTTTGTTTGATGTTTGTTTTGTCTTTTCTTGTTTTATGTTTTGTCTTTTCTTGTTTTATATTTGTTTTGTCTTTTTTGTTTATATTTTTGTCTTTTCTTTTATATTTGTTTCGTCTTTTCTTGTTTTATATTTGTTTTGTCTTCTCTTGTTTTATATTTGTTTTGTCTTTTTTGTTTATATTTTTGTCTTTTCTTGTTTTGTATTTGTTTCGTATTTTCTTTTTTTTCGTTTTTTTAATCTTTATCTTTGCTTCATTCTCTTCCTCTCGTCCCTTCTCTCTCATGTTTTGCAACAAATATTCCAACAATGATAACGATTGTAATTTTAAAATGCTAATACAAATTCTTTGTCTCTTTTCAGGTAAGCACGAAAAGGAGACAGTGAAGAAGCCACGCCGTGAGGTGAGAATTAAAAAAAAAAAAAAAAAAAAAAAAAAAGATAGAGGTTGATTTCCATATATATAAAACTCGATAGATCGAAAATGAAAGAATAACAAAAAAACATACTTTGAAATTCAAATCGGAGGAAAATCCAAGATACAAAAAAAAGTCTAAAAATAACTGAATACTATTCCTCGGTTACATTTGAACATTTTTTTTTTTTTTTTTTTTTTTTTTTTTTTTTTTTTTTTTACCCACTAAAACAACATAGTTTCCCCCCCATAGGATCCGCATCACGTCTGCCGTTTTCTGTTTACATTAACCACGTGATGAATGGATGTTTACCATAGTGTTTACTTAGCCCGTAGAGTGCACGATCGCGTTGCCTCTGCTGTTGAACTTTTTATCCACGCGTTGCCACCGGGTCAGTTTGCAGCGATTAACCCCCGGTGTTTATCTCTGCAATGAATCTGCGAATGATTGAGGATTTGCAAGACGGGATTTTGGGTGGAATTGGGAGAGGGGTGAGGGAGAGGGAGGGAGGGAGGGAGGGATGAGGTGGGAGGAGGAGATTATTAGGGAGAGGGAGGGGAGGGGAGAGGGAGGTGAGGGGAGAGGGTGCGTGGGGGGGGGTGGGGGGGTGGGGGGGGTGTTGGGGGGGTTTGTGGGGTGGGGGGGTGTGGGTGGGGGGAGGGTGTTGGGAGAGGGACGAGGAGGGAACGGAGAATGGGAAGGAGGGGGAGAGGGAGGGAGGGGGAGAGGGAAGAGGGAGAGGGAGAGAGGGAGAGATGGACTAAGAGGGAGAGCGGGAGAGAGGAGAGGGAGAGGGAGAGGGAGAGGGGGGGGAGAGGGGAGAGGGGGAGAGGAGAGAGGGAGGGAGACGAGGGCAGAGAGAGGAGAGAGGGAGGAAGGAGGGGAGGATGTAGTAGAGGTGAGAGGGAGGAAAGGATGAGAAAAGGACGAGGAGAGAGGAGAGGAGAGGGAGTGGGAGGAGAGACGAGAGGGGGCGCGGGAGGGAGGGTAGAGGAGAGCGAGAAGGGAGAGGGGTGAGGATAGGTGAGAGGCGGGAGAGGGAGAGGGCGGACGAAGGAGGAGAGGGAGAGGTAGAGAGCGGAGGAAGATGAGGGAGGGAGGGAGGGAGAGGGAAGTGAGGGAGAGGGAGAGGGACGAGCGGAGAGGGAAGAGAGGAGGTGGGAGAGGTGAAGAGGGAGAAGGGAGAGGGAGAGGGAGAGGGAGAGAGAGAGAGTTGAGAGAGAGAGACCCGAGAGAGAGAGAGAGAGAGAGAGAGAGAGAGAAGAGAGAGAGAGAGAGAGAGAGAGAGAGAGAGACAGGGCAGGAGGGAGATGGAGATGGAGAGAGAGAAGGTAGGAAGGAAAGAGAAAGAGGAGGTGGAGGGAGAGGGTGAATGATATTTGATCATTTGATAGATTGAAGACAGAAAGAACACAATATCCCATGCTCCGGTTTCTCTCTCTCTCTCTCTCTCTCTCTCTCTCTCTCTCTCTCTCTCTTTCCTGCTCCTTCTCCTTCTCCCTCCTCCTCCTCCTCCTCCTCCTCCTCCTCCTCCTCCTCCTCCTCCATTTCCTTCTCCTTCTCCTTCTCCTCCCTCTTCCTCTTTCTCTCTATATCTTCCTCTCTCTTTCCTTCTTTTCCTTTCTCCTCCTTCCCCCTCCTTCCCCCTCTACTTCCTTACTTCCCTCCCTCATTCCCCCATTATTGGCAACTACTGTGCATAGCGATTCACCCGATACACACATACCGATGTTATCTTTGCCATGGACTGCGCCGATTGCAAATTGCAAGACAAGAGATAGAGGTGAAACTGACGCTGTCATTATTGCAATAAACTGCCTTCATCATTGTAGACTTGAAGTGGTAAATCTACAACGATATACAGCGTAATATGGATGACTTTGCGTTTCTGGCACTGAATTTGTTTGGCTTCGGAGGGGTGGGTAATTGGGGGAGGGGTAGGGTGGGGTGGGGGTTGCGAGGGAGAGAGGGTGAGGAGAGGGCGGGAGGGCTAGGAACGAGGGAGAGAGGGGGGAGAGAGGGAGTGAGGGATGAGGGGAACAGAGTGAGGTGAGGGAGAGTGAGGAGGAAGTTGAGGAAGTGAGTGAGTTGTGGGATGAGAGGGAAGTGACATCGAGGTGAGGAAGTGAGATCCCTGAGTAGTAAGAGAGAGTGAAGCACACCCTTGAGAGAAGGAGGATGGAAGTGACCGTGAGTGAGCAAGGACTAGACGAGAGGAAAGTGGAAGTGTGAGTATTCAGAGTGAGGAGAGAGGAAAACAAGTGAGTGTAAGTGATGTGAGAGAGAGGAAAACCTAGGAGTGAGGGAGTGGTGAGTGGTGAGAGAGAGGAAAAGTGACAGTAAGTGAGAGAGGAATTGAACAGTCGTGAGTTGTGAGAGAGGGGGGGAAAGTTGAGTGAGAAGAGAGTGAGGAAGTGAGTGAGTGTCAGTTGAGTCGATGAGACGGAAGTGGAGAGTGAGAGAGAGGAATAAAAGTGCGTGAGTGAGAGAGTGACAAAGTGGGTGAGAGTGAGGAAACAAGTGAGAGAGGAAAGTGGAGTATGGTGAGTGAGTGAGAGAGGAATGAGGGGAAAGTGACTTGAGTGAGTGAAGTGAGAGAGAGGAACTAGCGTGGGCTCCGTTGTAGTGAGTGAGAGTGGAAGTGAGTGGTGAGTGAAGAGAGGAAGTGAGTGAGTGAGTGAGGGGGGACAGAGGGATGTGAAGTGAGGGAGGGCAGGAGGGACGGAAGGGGGAGACGGGGGAAAGAGAGTGGAAGGGAACGGGAGGAGAAAGGGAGGGAAAGAGAGAGGGAGGGAGCGGGAGAGACAGACAGGGGGGAGAGGGGGGGGGCAGACACACACGCGCGCGCGCGCACACACACACACAAACACACACACACACACACACACACACACACACACACACACACACACACACACACACACACACACGCGCGCGCTTCGCGCGCCGCGCGGCGCACACACATAAAGAATGAATGAAGAAAAACGGAGAGACAGGGGGGGAAAAAGATGAGAGAGAGAGAGAGAGGGAGAGAGAGAGAGAGAGAGAAGATGATGAGATGGCGACGAGAGACGAGAGAGGAAATGTTATGTTTATTATTCTACACTTATGGTTTCTAGCGGGTGTGCATTGTAGGAATTCGGGTGAAATAATGCATGCAGAAATGACTACGTTTGGCCTCGCTTTATTGTTTTGTATTATATGTTTATTGTGTCTTTTGCCTCGTTTTCTTTTTTTTACGTTTTTATGTTCTTTTGATTTAAGATGTATATGTATTTTTTGTTTTTGTTTTGTTTTTTTATTTATTTATTTTCGTTTCGTTTTTGTTTTGGTTAGTCAACGTCTATTTTGTAATGTAGGACGCGTATTTTTTTTTTTTTTAATGATTTTGATAATTTGGCTCCGTCGTTCACTTTTATTACTGTGCTCTCTTTTTTCAGCGTGACATATGTTTGCATAGCTGTTCTTTATGGAGATTAAAGGAGAGTTTATTTTGAGTTTAATGGAGTATATTTAAAATTACAGTGTGTATGTTGTGTGTGTGTGTGTGGGAGGTTTGATTTTGTGCCGTGTGTCTCTGTGTTTATTAATATATTTTAATATATATATCACTATATTATATATTATTATTTATATATATTTAATATATATATTCATATATACATATATATTTATTCATATATACATATATATTTATATACATATATATTTATATATTTAAATATTTATATATCTATATATCTATATATATCTTTATGTCTATATAAATAGATAGATAGATAGATGGATAGATAGATGCATGGATTTATACACACACACACACACACACACACACACACACACACACACACACACACACATATATATATATATATATATATATATATATATATATATATATATATATATATATACGATACTCTATTAAGGCTCTATCACTGAAATGGTCTTCATAAAGCGAAAGGAAAATGAGAAAATGAAAAGATGAAAAAATGAAAAGCAACAACAACAATTACAACAACGAAACCGAAATAGACGAAAAGAAAAAATAATTTACGAGAGACATAAGAGACACAGAGAAAGAAAGGAAAGAGAGAGAATGAAATAAAGATATAAAAGAGCACAAACAAGTGATAAACAAGGACAGAGGAATTACAAATAAACCCATA
Organism: Penaeus japonicus; assembly: GCF_977035675.1. Taxonomy (NCBI): domain Eukaryota; kingdom Metazoa; phylum Arthropoda; class Malacostraca; order Decapoda; family Penaeidae; genus Penaeus; species Penaeus japonicus. Next base: position 26,362,155 of record NW_028234434.1, read on the forward strand.
ACAATAAGAATAGAACCCATCCTCCCCCTCCCCCTCCTCCCCCTCCTCCTCCTCCCCCTCCTCCTCCTCCCCCCCTCCTCCTCCTCCTCCCCCTCCTCCTCCTCCTCCACCTCCTCCTCCTCCTCCTCTTTTTTCCTCCTCCTCCTCCTCCTTCCCTCCCTCCCCCTCTCCCCTCCCCCTCCTCCTCCACCTCTTCCCCTCACCCCCTCCTCCCCTCCTCCTCTCCTCCTCCTCCTCCTCCTCCTCCTCACTCTCCTATCACCTCCCCCTCCTCCTCCCCCACCTCCTTGTCCTTCTTTTCCTCTCCCCCCCCCCCCCCACCAATGACCGCCACACAAGAGACTGAAACAAGTCGCGGGGCAGAACCTCTTAAGAAGGGGACTCGAGGGAGGAATCTCATGATCCGTATATATAAAAAAGAGGACAAAAAAAGAGGGGGGGTTGGGGGGAAATCTGTTAGGGACGACGGGCAGTAAAAGAGCCTGGGAGGGGAGGGGAGGGGATAAAGGAGGGGATGGGAGGGGCTGGGCTAAAGGGAGGGAGATTGGGGAGGAGGGGATAGGGGAGGGAGGTAGAGGGGGAGGGCCAAGGGGAGTAGGGGAGAGGGGGAGGGCCAAGGGGAGGAGGGGAGAGGGGGAGGGCCAAGGAGAGGAGGGGGAGAGAGGGATAGGACAAGGGGACAAGGGGAGGGCCCAAGAGGGGAGATGGGGGGAAAGGGGACAGTCAGAGGGCCGAGTGGAGAGAGGGTGAGGGTAAGG
>NW_028234434.1:26368012-26375512 GCF_977035675.1 Penaeus japonicus
TAGCTCTGTACCACGACCCCCTTTATCCTACTCTCCCCCACTCCGCTCCTTCCTCCCTCCTTCCTTCCCTCCTTTCCTCCCTCACTCGCTCATTCATTCCCTCCCTCCCTCCTTCCCTCCCTCCATCCTTCCCTCATTCATTCATTCATTCACTCACTCACTCCCTCACTCACCCACTCACTCACTCCCATACCTACCCACCCTCCCGCCCACCCTCCCAACCACCCACCCACCCGCCCGCCCACCCACCCACCGACCCTCCCATCCCACAATAGCGGAAAAGGCCCGTAAGTACCAACCCGTGTTTTAGGGGGCTGTGACTCCCCATGCCCCCACCCCCCACCTCCCCTTCCCGACTCTATTTCCCCTTCTTTTGAGAGGGAGATCAGCCCCGTGACGATGAGGGACGAGGGACAAGGGACGAGGGACGTGAGGGGAACGGTTGTCAGCGGCGGGACGGCAGTGCGGGAAATGTTGTCAGCGGCGGGACGGCAGTGCGGGGGAAGTTGTCAGCGGCGGGGCGGTAGTGCGGGAAATGTTGTCAGCGGCGAGACGGCAGCGCGGGAAATGTTGTCAGCGGCGGGACGGCAGTGCGGGAAATGTTGTCAGCGGCGGGACGGTAGTGCGGGAAATGTTGTCAGCGGCGGGACGGCAGTGCGGGAAATGTTGTCAGCGGCGGGACGGCAGTGCGGGAAATGTTGTCAGCGGAGGGGCGGTAGTGTGGGGGAAGTTATCAGCGGCGGGACGGTAGTGCGGGAAATGTTGTCAGCGGCGGGACGGCAGTGCGGGAAATGTTGTCAGCGGAGGGGCGGTAGTGTGGGGGAAGTTATCAGCGGCGGGACGGTAGTGCGGGAAATGTTGTCAGCGGCGGGACGGCAGTGCGGGAAATGTTGTCAGCGGAGGGGCGGTAGTGTGGGGGAAGTTATCAGCGGCGGGACGGCAGTGCGGGAAATGTTGTCAGCGGCGGGACGGTAGTGCGGGAAATGTTGTCAGCGGCGGGACGGCAGTGCGGGAAATGTTGTCAGCGGAGGGGCGGTAGTGTGGGGGAAGTTATCAGCGGCGGGACGGCAGTGCGGGAAATGTTGTCAGCGGCGGGACGGCAGTGCGGGAAATGTTGTCAGCGGCGGGACGGCAGTGCGGGAAATGTTGTCAGCGGAGGGGCGGTAGTGTGGGGGAAGTTATCAGCGGCGGGACGGCAGTGCGGGAAATGTTGTCAGCGGAGGGGCGGTAGTGTGGGGGAAGTTATCAGCGGCGGGACGGCAGTGCGGGAAATGTTGTCAGCGGCGGGGCGGCAGTGCGGGAAATGTTGTCAGCGGCGGGACGGCACTGCGGGAAATGTCAGCGGCGGGACGGCAGTGCGGGAAATGTTGTCAGCGGCGGGACGGCAGTGCGGGAAATGTTGTCAGCGGCGGGGCGGCAGTGCGGGAAATGTTGTCAGCGGCGGGACGGCAGTGCGGGAAATGTTGTCAGCGGCGGGGCGGCAGTGCGGGAAATGTTGTCAGCGGCGGGACGGCAGTGCGGGAAATGTTGTCAGCGGCGGGGCGGCAGTGCGGGAAAAGTTGTCAGCGGCGGGGCGGTAGTGCGGGAAAAGTTGTCAGCGGCGGGGCGGCAGTGCGGGAAATGTTGTCAGCGGAGGGGCGGTAGTGTGGGGGAAGTTATCAGCGGCGGGACGGCAGTGCGGGAAATGTTGTCAGCGGAGGGGCGGTAGTGTGGGGGAAGTTATCAGCGGCGGGACGGCAGTGCGGGAAATGTTGTCAGCGGCGGGGCGGCAGTGCGGGAAATGTTGTCAGCGGCGGGACGGCACTGCGGGAAATGTCAGCGGCGGGACGGCAGTGCGGGAAATGTTGTCAGCGGCGGGGCGGCAGTGCGGGAAAAGTTGTCAGCGGCGGGGCGGTAGTGCGGGAAAAGTTGTCAGCGGCGGGGCGGCAGTGCGGGAAATGTTGTCAGCGGCGGGGCGGCAGTGCGGGAAAAGTTGTCAGCGGCGGGGCGGCAGTGCGGGAAAAGTTGTCAGCGGCGGGGCGGTAGTGCGGGAAAAGTTGTCAGCGGCGGGGCGGCAGTGCGGGAAATGTTGTCAGCGGCGGGACGGCAGTGCGGGAAATGTTGTCAGCGGCGGGGCGGCAGTGCGGGAAAAGTTGTCAGCGGCGGGGCGGCAGTGCGGGAAAAGTTGTCAGCGGCGGGGCGGCAGTGCGGGAAAAGTTGTCAGCGGCGGGGCGGCAGTGCGGGAAATGTTGTCAGCGGCGGGACGGCAGTGCGGGAAATGTTGTCAGCGGAGGGGCGGCAGTGCGGGAAAAGTTGTCAGCGGCGGGGCGGCAGTGCGGGAAAAGTTGTCAGCGGCGGGGCGGCAGTGCGGGAAATGTTGTCAGCGGCGGGACGGCAGTGCGGGAAATGTTGTCAGCGGAGGGGCGGTAGTGTGGGGGAAGTTATCAGCGGCGGGACGGCAGTGCGGGAAATGTCAACGACGAGACGGTAGTGTGGGGGAATTTGTCAGCGGCGGGACGGCAGTGCGGGAAATGTCAACGACAAGACAATAGTACGGGAAACATTGTTAAGGAAAACGGGAAATGCTGTCAGCGGAGGACAGAGACGTAGGGAGTGGGGGTGTGGGGGGGGGTCATTCGAAAGAGGGGGAATGGGGGGGATGAAGACAGTAAGAAATGCCAGCGTAGGACAGGGACATAAAGGGGAGGAGCCGAGGACGTCAGCATCGGAAAAGCAGCGTGGAAACAATGTCAGCAGAGGATAGAGAGACAGGGTATTGGAGAAAGGAGGAACGAGAGGGAAAGAAAGGGGGAAGGGGAGGGGAACGAGAGGGAAAGAAAGGGGGAAGGGGAAGGGAAGGGAGGGGAGGGAAAGCAAAGGGAGGGGAGGTGAGGGGAGGGAAAGGGAAGAAATTGAAAGGAAAAGAAAGGATAGGGAGGGAAGGAAAAGGAAGAGAGAAGAGGGGGGGAGAAGGTTTGGGGGAGTGAGCGAAAGAGATGATGTCAGCAGGAACAGCGAGATCGAAGGAGTTTGGTTGCCTGGATGAGAGATGGTGACAGGAGAGGGAGAGGGGGGAGAGGGAGAGGGAGGAGAGAGGAGGAGAGAGGGGGGGAGAGGGGAGAGAGAGGGGGGTTTGAAAGAGGAAGAGACAGAGAGAGAGAGAGAGAGAGAGAGAGAGAGAGAGAGAGAGAGAGAGAGAGAGAGAGAGAGAGAGAGAGAGAGAGAGAGAGAGGGGGGGGGGGGAGGGGGGGGAAGACGAATAAGAAAGACAAAGAAAGGGCGAGGAATCTAAGAGCAAACATAAGATAAATAAATAAATACAAAAAAAACACCCTCCACCCCTCCAACACACACACACACACAAATAATAATAAGTAAATAAACAGATAAATAAATAATAAAAAATAATAAATAAATAAAAATATAATATAAATAAATAAATACACAAACAAACAGGCTCCCCCAGCACAAGAAAGCAAGAGCAAAACACCGAAGCCCCCCCCCCCCCCCGATTCCCAATATAATCCACTACGGATCATCAGCGATTCTCAAGAACAATTCCGCTCCATGTAGTTGCGAGGCGAGGCTCTAGCGTCGGCCGCTTCTGCTCCCCTCCCCCTTTCTTCTCTTCTCCTCTCCTTTCCTCTCTCCTCTCTTCTCTTCTCCTTTCCTCTCCTCTGCCTCTCCCTTTCTTCTCCTCTCTCCACTCTCTTCTTCCTCTTCTCTCCCTCTCTTCTCCTCTTCTCTCCCTCTCTTCTTTCTTCTCCCTCCACTCCCTTCCCTCTCCTCTCCCTCTCTTCTCCTCTCCTCTCCCTTCACTCTCCTTTCCCCTCCTTTCTTCTCCCTCTCCATTTTCTCTCCTCTCCTCTCTTCCTCTACTCCCTCCCCTCTCCCCTCCTTTTCCCTTGTCTCACCCCTCTCCCCCTCACCCACTGAAACCCTCTTCTCTTCTCTTTTCCGTTTTAATCTTCTTTTCATCTCTCTTTCACACTTTTCTAGTTCGTTCCTTCCTCCTCTTCCTTCCAGGCCTTCTCTCCCACCCTTTCTTGTTCTCTCCCTCCTCCTTCACTTTTCTTCCTTTCCTGCTCCTCCTTCTCCCTTATCTTTCTCTTCCTCTCACTTCTCCCTTTCCTCTTCCTTCTCCTCCCTTCTTTCCTTTCCTCCTCCTCCTCTCTTCCTTTCCTTTCCTTTCCTCCTCCTCCTCCTTCTCTCTCCCTTTCCTCCTCCTCCTCCTCTCTTCCTTTCCCCTCCTCCTTCTCACCCTCCTCCTCCTCTTCTTTTCCTCCTCCTCCTTCTCCTCTCTTCCTTTCCTCCTCCTCCTCCTCACCCTCCCCCTCCTCTTCCTCCTCCCCTCTTCCCTTCCCGACCGTCGCGATGATCCCAAGGAGTAAAGAGAGTCATTTCCTGAGGGGAAGGAACCGCGTCACCTCTTTCTTATCCAATCTTGCGCGTCATCCCTCATGCTGGCTGAGATGGAGGGAAGAGGGACGAGGGAAGAGGGATGGGAGAGGGATGGGAGGGGAGGGGAGGGGATGGGAGGGGAGGGGAGAGGGGGGAGGGGGAGGAGGGGAGGGGGAGGAGGGGAGTGGAGTGGAGGGGAGGGAAGTGGGAGGAGGGGAGAGGAGTGGAGAGGGGGGAGGGAAGTGGAGGGGTGTAAGGTGAGGGTTAGAAGAAAGAGGGTGAGAATGGAGGAAGGGGGGAAAGGAGAGGAAAAGGGGACGAAAGCTTTCTTCATTTCTCTCACCCTTCCCCTCCTCCCCGCCCCTTTTTACTTACTGCAAGTCCTGTGTTTACAAGGTGGCCTCTTGAAGTGGTATATGCGAGGTGTGTGTGTGCTTTGTCGATCCCCCTGTGTGACTTCATTACTTGCTGGGATTTTAATGCGTGGCGCAAGATTCAAGGGAGGAGGGGAGGAAGGGGAGGGGGAAAAGAGGAGAGGAGTGGGAAAGGAGGAGGAGGAAGAAGGGGGAAGACGAGGAAGGAGGAGGAAGGGGAGGAGGAAGGGGAGGAGGAGGAGGAAGAGGAGGAGGTGGAGAGGAGGGAGGAGGAAGAGGTGGAGGAGGAGGAGGAGGAGGAGGAGGAGGAGGAGGAGAAGGAGGAGGAGGAGGAGGAGGGGAGGACGGGAGTGGGGAAGAGAGAAGGAGGAAAGGGGGAGATGAGGGGAAGACGGGGGTGGGGATATAAGCAAAATGTCCATTTTATCATTCAGCTTTAAAACTTCTCTGGAAAAACTTAGCGGTGATTATACGATTTCTCTCTTCCCATCCCTCCCTTTCCTTTTCCCTCTCTCCCAAACACACACAAACACAGACAGACCCATACATTACACAGTCAATAAACACATTACCAACATTTTTAGCAAGACTATTGCACGAGGAGAGCAAGTAAAGCACTTACGGAAAGCAATGCACACTATCCAATGTGTTTACGCCCACCAGGTCCCTCTCCTCCTGATTAGATTATTACAGTTCCCTCGCCTCCTGTAATTCCCAAACTTAATGCACACAGTTCAAAGTTGTTGCCAAATGACACACGAAGCTGTTTGGATACAAGTATTTCTTGGATTTGTAAGTGGGAAGTACATATAAAATAAAATATTTTCAGTGAATTAGCGAATGATACGGATAATGTACTACAATATATATATATATATATATATATATAATATATATATATATATATATTTACAAAAACAACAACATATATACATATATATTATCTCTTTCTTCTTTAATCGAGTTGAAGATGTACTTGGCGATGGTTGATGTTGATGATAATTATCTGAAATACAGCAACATTACTCAGCCAATCACCACCACCCCTTCCTCCTCCCTCTTCTTCTTCTTCCCTTCATCCCTTTCTCCCCCTTCCCACCTCATACCCACACAACACATCACCACTGGTACATCTTCATCATGCTAAATCACGACTTAAATAACCAATCATGACGTCATGCAAAAGGGGCACCAGAAGGCAGGCAATTCCGCGTGTCTCTTCACGTAATCACGACCTCGCCTCTCGAAGCCAAGTAGGCCTAACCGCAAATGTCACGGCGAGCGAAGGCCTATAAATAGTGTCGCAATATACAGACGACCTTAAAGGCAATGAAGGCTGAGAGAATGGAGTGAGGGAGAGGGAACGCGGGGGGAGGGAAGGAGAGGGAATGTGGGGGAGGGAAGGAGAGGAGAGGGAATGGGGAAGGGAAGGAGAGGGAATGGAGGGAATGAAGGCTGAGAGAATGGAGTGAGGGAGAGGCGATGGGGGGGGGGGGGAAGGAGAGGGAATGTGGGGGAGGGAAGGAGAGGAGAGGGAATGGGGAAGGGAAGGAGAGGGAATGGAGGGAATGAAGGCTGAGAGAATGGAGTGTGGGAGAGGGGATGGGGGAAGGAGAGGGAATGAAGGCTGAGAGGGGAGAGAGAGAGAAGAAGTATGAGGGGAGGGAAGGAGAGAGAGTTTGAGGGAAGGGAGGGAGAGGGAATGGATGGATGGGAAAGGATGCAGGGAGGGGAAAGGGCGTAGGGAGGGAGGGAAAGGACGCAGGCAGGGAGGGAGGGAGGGAGGGGAAAGGACGCAGGGAGAGAGGGTGGGGAAAGGGCGCAGGGAAGGAGGGAGGGAAAGGACGCAGGCAGGGAGGGAGGGAGGGGAAAGGGCGCAGGGAGGGAGGGAGGGGAAAGGGCGCAGGGAGGGAAGGAGGGAGGGTGGGAAAGAATAGAAGTTAGGAGGGCAGGATGGGGAGGAGGGGGACGTAGTGCCGTGGGAGTGAAAAGGAAAATGGGTCACAGAACATTCTCTATACGAAAGGAAAGTCTATTCAAAGACTGACTTTCCTCGGAAAAAAAGAAATCTGATCAACACCAACATCACCAGAATGGGAAACCAAACATCTAAACACACACTCACCCGAAGAAATAAAATATCCGAAGCTCATTCTTAGCAAGGAAACGAGCTCCGAAACCCACCGACTCTCCTACCAGGGACACTCAAAACGAATTCCGAAGGAAAACGACCTTCAAGAAGCGCTCAAATCTGACAGAGAAGAAAATCATCCTCGCGCCACAGACTTTCCCAGAAGGAAAAAATAATCCCCAGCATCACTTTCAGGCGACACGGACGAGTTGGAGCGAGTGCGAGATGAGGCAGTTAAGGACAGGACGAAAGGAGAGTGTCTGGCGTGTTTGAGGCCCCAGTGGTAATTACACCCTTAATGACATTGTTATCTTAATGGTGGTTTGGCCTCGCCCGTAACTCGCTGTTTGTCACTGCCACTTCTCACACAATAGAGACAAAACAGAAGACCGAGTTTTATCCCTGTTTTTTTTTTTTTTTTTTTTTTTTTTTTTTAATGGATGATTTGTATAAAAAACGGAAAGGACTGTTAAAATCTTTTTCATTTTTTTTCAATATATATGGAAAAATACATCCAGCACTTTGAAAATAATAAATCAATAGTTATTGTTAAAACGAGAGCATTAGCATTGTTGTTGTTTTCAAAATTAATGAAATAAAATCTTTAGATCACTG
>NW_028234434.1:26385512-26388012 GCF_977035675.1 Penaeus japonicus
TCCCCTCTCCCCTCTCCCCTCTCACCCCCCCCCCTAAGCCCCTTCTCCTTTCCCCTCCGATCACAATCAACTTTGACTGAATTTTGGTTCCCACTCCCTTCAATTAATCTCCTTCATTTAGATAAATAAAAGAGTGAAAATCAGAAAAATAAAACAAAATAAAAAAGATAAATATAAATAGAGACAATAAAAGAGAAAAAAAAAGAAAATAAATAAATATATTGGAAAGGGATATTGGATCATAAATACATAAAAGGGTCGCCATATTAGCGACCGCTAGGAGGGCGCTTTTCATTTTTTTCCTTTCTTTTTTTTCTTTTCCATGGTGCTTTACTAACTCATCGAAGCAAATCAAAAGTCAAAAAAAAAAAAAAAAAAAAAACACACACACACACACATGAAGGGGATTAAATATAAAGCCCCAAGGATAAAGCTATAGAAGAACGCGAAATAAAGTACTGAGTTAAGCCAACTTCGAAAATTAAATAAAAGAAACATATTAAGCCATTTCATAAAGTTATATTTATATACATATGTGTGTGTGTGTGTGTGTGTGTGTGTGTGTGTGTGTGTGTGTGTGTGTGTGTGTGTGTGTGTGTGTGTGTGTGTGTGTGTGTGTGTGTGTGTGTGTGTGTACGTGTGTGTGTGTGTGTATGTGTGTGTGTGTGTGTGTGTGTACGTGTGTGTGTGTGTGTGTGTGTGTGTGTGTGTGTGTGTGTGTGTGTGTGTGTGTGTGTGTGTGTGTGTGTGTGTGTGTGTGTGTGTGTGTGTGTGTGTGTGTGTGTACGTGTGTGTGTGTGTACGTGTGTGTGTGTGTGTATGTGTGTGTGTGTGTGTGTGTGTGTGTACGTGTGTGTGTGTGTGTGTGTGTGTGTGTGTGTGTGTGTGTGTGTGTGTGTGTGTGTGTGTGTGTGTGTGTGTGTGTATGTGTGTGTGTGTGTGTGTGTGTGTGTGTGTGTGTGTGTGTGTGTGTGTGTGTGTGTGTGTGTGTGTGTGTGTGTGTGTGTGTGTGTGTGTGTGTGTGTGTACGGGTTAAAAAAAAAGTCAGTCAAACCATTCTTGGATAAATCTGCCGGGGTGAGCAACTTAAAGAACGCCGGGAAAGGGTTAGTCCTCCGTCCAAGCAAACCATCTCGGAAGGAATATCAAAACTGTTCGAAAATTAAGCCACACAGAGAGAAGAAAATTTGGGAGATGAAGCGGCCGAAGAAAGCTGTGTGAAGCACTGCATTACAGCAAACACTTTCAGAAATATTAACCCTTCTCGAAAAATATAAAATAAAATTATAGATATCCTTCACAATCATCATCCAAAGTCCTCTTAAGCATACCCTGGCATACATCCCTTCAACATACCCTGCCACTCATTCCCTTAAGCATACCCCGTCATATATTCTCGTGAGTATACCTCGGCATATATCCCTTCAAAACCCCGTCATTCATTCTCCCTTCAGCATACCCCGGCATACATCCCCTTAAGCATACCCTGTCATTCATACTCCCCTCAGCATACCCCGGCATACATTCCCTTAAGCATACCCTGACATACACCCCTTCAACACCCTGTCATTCATTCTCCCTTGAGCACAGCCCGGCATACATCCCTCGGACAAAGAGAGGAGGAGCATGAGAGCATAATGCCGCCAAATCAGTGGACAGGAGCATCAGCCAGAGGGAGTCTCGAGGACCGGCTTGCAGCACCAGCGGGGAATCCAATCAAAGTGATATCAAAGGCGTCTTAAGAGAGAATTCGGAGCCTTGTTCGTTTCTGCGATCTGTTTGTGTCTGTCTGTCTGCCTGTCTGTCTGCCTGTCTGTCTGTCTGTCTGTCTGTCTGTCTGTCTGTCTGTCTGTCTGTCTGTCTGTCTGTCTGTCTGTCTGTCTGTCTGTCTGTCTGTCTGTCTGTCTGTCTGTCTGTCTATCTGTCTGTCTGTCTGTCTGTCTGTCTGTCTGTCTATCTGTCTGTCTGTCTGTCTGTCTCTCTTTCGCTCTTCGTGTTTCTTCTCTTCCTTTTTGTTAATTTTCTTCCTCCCTTTCCTCTTGCATTGCTTCGCTCCTCCTCTCCTCCGCTCCTCCTCTCTTCCTCCTCCTCCTCGTCCATCATCACCTCTCCTCTTCTAGAAACTCTTCCTAATCCTTCCTTTCTTTCTCCTCCCCTTCCCCCCTCCCCTTCACCCCTCCCCATTCCCTCTCCCCTCACCCCTCACAACCCTTCCTCCCTCCCGCACATCAAGCCTAATTTAACACATCATTACCCTATCCTAATCACTAATGTCCTCACTCTCCCAGACTAACTTTAACAGGCTAATAACAAGATAAAACCGAGAAACACACAACCGTCGGCGGCCCACTTTTGTAAATCTGAATCGCTCTTTTTTTTTCCTTTTTCTTTTTCTTTTCCTTTTTTTTTTTTTTTTTTTGTAAGAGTCGCTAATTTAGCTCCGCTCATTAGCCATCCCTAATGCGTTTTTTTCCCCACTCGTTTTCTTTTCTTTTTTTTT
>NW_028234434.1:26400512-26413012 GCF_977035675.1 Penaeus japonicus
TCGACACCATAACCCAAATTATATCAGTGATCATAACACCATACCCCGAATCCCCTTCTTAACCCCCCCCCCCACCCCCCCCCCAATCATCCTTCGATAATAAGAGTTTGGGCAGAGGAGGTGGTCACGTATATGGTGGGTAACGACAACCGAAAACCCGCAACTAAGTAGCTCCCCGACCCCGACCCATTGCCGGCAAAGACCCCACTCCTCCCTCTCTCACCATCATGATGACAAACCTCCCCCACTCCCTAACTAACCCCCCTTCGCCCCTCCCCCTCTCCCAACCTAACCCCCTTCACCCCTCTCCCTCCCCCTCTCCCTCCCCCTACCTAACCCCCTTCACCCCTCCCCTTCCCCTCTCCCTACCTAACCCCCTTCGCCCCTCTCCCACTCCATACCTAACCCCCTCCTCCCTCCCTCTCTCCCTACCTAACCCCCTCCCCCTCCCCCAACCTAAACCCCTCCCCCTCCCCCACTCCCCCAACCTAACCCCCACCCCTCCCCCACTCCCTACCTAACCCCCTTCGGCCCATCCCCCCTCCCCCTCCCCCTCTCCCTCTCCTCCCCCTCTCCCAACCTAACCCCCTCCCCCACTCCCCCAACCTAACCCCCTTCACCCCTCCCCTTCCCCTCTCCCTACCTAACCCCCTTCGCCCCTCTCCGCCCCTCCCTCCCTCCAACCAACCCCCTTTAACACTCCCTACATAAACCCCCCCCACCCACCTGAGTCCCCTCCCTCACCTTTTATCCCAAAACTTTTTTTCCTTACCTAACCTCCTTCACCCCTCCCCCTCTCCCTCACCCCCTACCTAACCTCCTTCATAAAAAACCCCCTACCCTAACCTCGCTTGCCCTCTCCTCACGCGCACCCCCTGAGATGAGCTCGAGAGATGTCCGGCTGGCTTCCCTCCCCCTCGCTCCCCCCCTCTCCCTCCCCTCCCCCTCTCCCTACATAACCCCCTTCACCCATACCAATCCCCCTCTCCCCCTCCCCCTCTCCCAACCTAACCCCCATCCCCCCTCCCCCTCAGGGTAATCACGGACAATTGTGGGAAATCTGTATTGCACAATGGCGTCTGCGCAAAGGCAGTGCCGAGGTCGAACAAAGGATTACGCACAAATGTACATACGGGAGGAATACAGCCACGCATGTACAGGTAATTACGTACATAGGCAGAGAGAGATACAAAAGCACAAAGAGGATTATGGAGACGGATACAAAAAAAAAAAAAAAAATAGGAGGTTGCATACACGTTGGGGGGGGGGGGGTGTATGTGTATGTGTATATGTGTGTGTGTGTGTGTGTGTGTGTGTGTGTGTGTGTGTGTGTGTGTGTGTGTGTGTGTGTGTGTGTGTGTGTGTGTGTGTGTGTGTGTGTGCACACACCATTAACAACCATTATTATCTTTACCATTATCATAACAATAACGACAACAAAAATAATAATGATTATCATAATAATAAAATAAAATATAAAAAAACAATACAACCATAATAAAAACAACAACAACACCAATAACACCAATCACAATGATAATAAAACATATATCACTTGCTCTCAGAGTCCCCCCTCCCACCCACCCACCCCCACCCCCACACACACCATCCCTTCCCTTCAAAGCCTAAAATTACCATTACCATTACCATTACCAATGCCATTACTTTCCTGTTACTCCAATCAAACATTCCCCGATGCGATTACGTAACTCCTCTACATCATCATGATGGTGAAATTATAGTGAAGTTAATGGTGAATTGATGGTGAATTTGATGATGAAATTATAGTGAAGTTGATGGTGAATTGATAGTGAATTTGATGGTGAGAGCGAGAGGAGCGAAATTCCATGGGTGAATATAGTGTGTTTGTGAGTGAGTGAATGAGTGAGTGAGGCAAGCGTGAGTGTGAGTCAACTGTGAACATGAATGTGAGGCAAACGTGAGTATGAGTGGTGGGTCAACTGTGAGCATGAATATAAGGCAAGTGTGAGTATGAGTGTGAGGCAAGCGTGAGTATGAGTGTGAGGTAAGCGTGAATATGAGTGTGAGGTAAGCGTGAATATGAGTGTGAGGTAAGCGTGAATATGAGTGTGAGGTTATATAATATCTTTTATGTTATTAAGCGTATTTTTTAAAGGTGTAATAATAATTATATATAAGAGCGTGCTATTTATCTTTTATAGTATTTTATTTAGTTTATATTATTTTTTATTTATGTTTTAAGTGTTTTAAATTATTGAATTTTAGTTTTTTCATATTATGATTGTAATATAATATTCTTTATGTTTAGTTATAAGTTAATAGTTGTAAGCAAGTTATTAATTTTGGTATAAATAATATTATATAATAATAGGATTTTATTTTATTTAAATTATAATGGTTATATTATAGAATGTTAAGTCGTGAATGTTATTGAAAAGTGAATTTATTTTTTTTTGATTTAATTTTTGTTACTAAATTTTAAGTCGTATGTATATATAATTATTAGTTTATTTATAGTTAATTTTTGATCGCGTTAGATTATTTTTTTATTAAGAAGCTATGTAAGCTGAAGTTAAGGTATTTAATTATGATGTAATCTATGATAAGTTAAGCGTGAATATGAGTGTGAGGCAAGCGTAAATATGAGAGTGAAGCAAGCATGAGTATGAGTGTGTGTTGTAGGTATAAGTGAGTGAGTTTGAGTGTGAGTGTGAGTATGTACAAATGTGTGTGTGTGTTTTTTGTCAAGGTGGGGGGTAGAAGGGGCGCCAGGAGGTTCCCCACGTACGCACCCCCCTCCCCGCAAAATTACATCCTCACAAGGTGGGAAGTCTTAAGCCAAGACCTGTTTAAGAATACAATTACGTATTATCAATAAAGACCATTCATAAACGTGTCTCCATATACGTCTACATGCAACCTAGAACTAAAACCAAGCTATAACTAGATAAGAATGAGTCAACAGCTTTAAATAAGAAAAAGAAAAGAAAAGAAAAAAACAATCAAAATTGACCGGAAGTGACGTCACCTGCCCATTTCCTTCCGTTCTTAACGTAAAAGGAAAATCGCCCCAGGCCTTTTACAACAGGAGGGAAATTGTTTTACATCATTTACCTCATTCGTTCACATACGTCCCCAACCCCCCCACCCCGACTGGCCACGTCGCGACGCCGTGTCCATTACAACGAATTCCAATAATTCATTTTTTTTTCGGGAGATAATTTACGGCGGTGCCAATCTCGCCGGGATGATAACTCACAGCTGAGTGAAAGGTGGGAGGGGGAGGGGGATATGAGTTGAAGGTGGGTAGAGGGGCGAGGAGGAGAGAAGGAAGGGAGAGAAGAAGGGAGGGGGAAAGGAAGAGAGGAGGGAAGGGAAGGAGGGAGTGAGGAAGGGAAATGGGGAAAGGGGGAGTCTGGGATGGGGAGGGTGGGAATAGGGGGAGGAGGGGTCTAGGATGGGACGGGTGGGAATGGGGACAAGGGGGGGATGGGATAGGGCGGGTGGGAATGGGGGGGGGGATGAAGTTGGATAACGCATGACCGTATCATAATATATTTGTTTACACACGAAAGCCCCCCAGAACAATCAACATAACGCCTTAAGGGTACAATCACGTCACACAGTCAAAACGTCTCTATTTTGTACCATTTTTTTTTATTCTGATTTGAAGTTACAGCAGATTAAGTCACCGGATTTTTAATAAAATCAATAAGATACCAAAAAATGTTTTCGAAACACTATATTCCGCTCTAAAATCATCCTCAAACCTTAATAGAAATAGAGCCAAAAGATTAATGTCAGTCACTGGCTCTAAAATCATCATTCACACTTGCAACAATCACCTGTTTTATGCAACTAAACCGTAAATTACTTCCCGATTTTATAATAATAATAATAAAGTAATTTAATATAATATAATTTATATTTTTATATAAAGTAAGATTTTATGCAACTAAATCTGAAACTTCCCGATTGCATGCTACGTTGACAGCTCTCTCCTCTCACCTTCTAAACCATCCACTATGTTTACTCTTGTTTATTTTTTATTGTTTTTATTTATTCTTTATTATTTATTTTGTTTATTTTTATTGTTTATCTTGCTTAATTTTTATTGTTTATCTTGTTTATTTTTATTGTTTACTCTTGTTTATTTTTTATTGTTTATCTTGTTTACTTTTTTGTTTATCTTGTTTATTTATATTGTTTACCTTGTTTATTTATTGTTTATCTTGTTTATTTTTGTTGTTTATCTTGTTTACTGTCTATTTTTTCTTGTTTACTATGTATACTCTCGCTTTCTAATGCAATCTTGGGATTTATTTATCTTGTTTATTTTCTATTGTTTATCTTGTTTATTTTTTTCTTGTTTACTAAGTATACTCTCGCTTTCTAATGTAATCTTGGGATTTCTGGCCCACTGATGATAGGAAATTTCCTCGTGTCAACCTCAAGATCTGTTATTCTTCCGACCTCTGATAGATTATTCTCAAAATACGTTTTTTTCATTACGTATCGTGGTTGTATCTTCTGTAATCTGCATTCCAAAAACTTAACCGAATCCTAATCAATATAATGGTCATACTCAATTTTTACTCAATTGTGGATAAAATTTTCCTTCGCACTGCACCAAAAGCAGAAAGATAAATTTACGTTTTTGAACCTTAACCTAATAATCATACAAACGCTTGCTCTCAGTAACAGCCTTTAAAAAGAAGGAAAAGACGATTTTACTGTAAAAATAATACGGTAATACTAGTAGTGGTGGTGGTGGTGGTAGTAATAGTAGTAGTAGTAGTAGTAGTAGTAATAATAATAACAATAATAATAATAATGATGATGATGATAATAATAATAATAATAATAATAATAATAATAATAATAATAATAATAATGATAATAATAATAATAAAAAAATAATGATAATAATAATAATAATAATAATAATAATAATAATAATAATAATAATAATAATGATAATGATAATGATAACAACAACAAAAATAACAATAATAAAATACGACCCACAAACCGTGAACAAAACCGATAAAAAATAGCCTACAATGCACCCCTTATCACTCAAAGAAGCGCGCAATAAAGTCAAATAAAAACCCACGAACAAATCCCAGGCACAGTCGAGCCATGCTACTGCCCTTGGCCTAAAAAAAAGAGAAAAAAGAAAGAAAGAGAGAAAGAAAAAACGAAATAGTAACACGCATCATAAAAAAAGAAAAAAAATGGTAACACGCCTCGTAAAAAAAAGAAATAAAAAGAAAGAAAAGAAAAGAAAAGAGAAGAAAAAAAATGAAATGGTAACACACATCATAAAAAAAATAAAAAAAATGGTAACACGCCTCGTAAAAAAAAGAAAAGAAAGAAAAGAAAAGAAAGAAAACGAAAAAAAACGAAACGGTAACACGCCTCGTACGCGTCGTATATTGCAATGCCGAGAGCCCGACGACATTGCAAATACAATCATCTGTGATTTATATCCATCTTTCAAGTGACTTGCAACACTATAATGATGTTCCTAAAGTGGGCACACACTTGTTCTCTTTCCCCCTGATGCCCTTCTTCTTCTTCTTCTTCTTCTTCTTCTTCTTCTTCTTCTTCTTCTTCTTCTTCTTCTTCTTCTTCTTCTTCTTCTTCGTCTTCTTCTTCTTCTTCTTCTTCTTCTTCTTCTTCTTCTTCTTCTTCTTCTTCTTCTTCTTCTTCTTCTTCTTCTTCTTCTTCTTCTTCCAACTTCTTCTTTTTTTAAAAATAAGGATCATTTTATTACATACTTTATCCATGACAGGGACTGATGTGACGTGACAAATGTGAGGGGGGTTTTAGGTTGATGTATGGGCGTTGAGAGGTGCCTGTCATGCCATAGACGATGGTGATAAACAGCTCTCAAGATTAGCATTAAATTTCTCTCGAGGGCTTGTCCAGTTCTCCCCCTCCTCTTTCTCCTCCTCCTATTACTGCTAATATTACTCCTTCTTCTTCTTCTTCTTCTTCTTCTTCTTCTTCTTCTTCTTCTACCTCCACCTCCACCTCCACCTCCACCTCCACCTCCACCTCCACCTCCACCTCCAACTCCACCTCCACCTCCACCTCCACCTCCACCTCCACCTCCTCCACCTCCACCCCCACCACCTCCACCTCTACCTCTCCCGTAAACCCCTACCACACCCCCTCACCCCCCGGGCCATTTCTCACACCCATTTAAGTGAGATAATTAAGTCTACGAGTTAACAATCCTTCGACAAGTGCTAATGCCTATGACGACCATCTCTGAAGCAGAAAAAAAACATACCCGGGAGTGAGGAGAGGAGAGGAGAGGAGGGGGGGGAGGTGGGGAGGAAAGGAAGGGAATGGAGGGTGGGGAGGGAGAGGAAGGGGTGAGGACGAGGGGGGGAGGGGGAGGGGGGAGGAAAGGAAGGGAATGGAGGGTGGGGAGGGAGAGGAAGGGGTGAGGACGAGGGGGAAAGGACTGGAGAGAAGGGGAGAATGGTGGGGAGAGAGGGTTGAAGATGGGGAGGGAGAAGAAAGGTAGAAGGAGAGAAGGAGGAGAGGAGGAAGAGAAGGACAGTGGTAAGTATGGATGAGTGAGAGAGAAGAGAGGAGACTGAGAGAAGGAGGTGGAAGAGATGAATCAGGATAAGGGAGAAGAGAAAGGATGAGAGAAGGAAGGGAAAGGGAAAACACAAAATCAACGCATCCGAAGAGAGAGAGACAGAGAGAATAAAAAAAAATCCGAAACCTAAACACCCCCCCCCCCCAAAAAAAAAAAAAAAAAAAAAAAAAATCACAAAAACAAAAAAAAAATCGTAACTCTCCAACGGGGTCGGAGAGTGGGGGCATAGGGGAGAGGAGAGAGGAGAGAGGGGATAGGAGGGGGGGGGACGCGGGCGCAGGTGGGGTTGAACCGAAGGCAGCATAATCACAATCCCAGGCTCGTAATCAAGGCTAATTTCTCTTCTTCGTGGGCAGGTAATGATGCGTCTCCTCGCA
This sequence comes from Penaeus japonicus, assembly GCF_977035675.1. Lineage (NCBI taxonomy): Eukaryota > Metazoa > Arthropoda > Malacostraca > Decapoda > Penaeidae > Penaeus > Penaeus japonicus. The sequence goes on from NW_028234434.1 coordinate 26,407,494, forward strand.
ATGTTGCAGAAATCGAGCAAACCGGGATCGAACGGGGCTCTGTGAGGGTCCTTAAGGTCAAGTATCCTGTGGATTTCTTACGGCTTATTCGACCATCTTGCGAGGTGACAAGAGAGGAGGGGGAGAGGGAGGGTGAAGGAGAGGGGAGTGAGGAGGATAAAGGGGAGGAGGGGGAGGATGAAGGAGAGGGGAGTGAGGGGGATAGAGGGGAGGAGGGGGGAGTGAGGGAGATAGAGGGGAGGAGGGGGATGATGAAGAAGAAGGGAGTGAGGGGGATAGAGGGGAGGAGGGGGAGGGAAAGGAGAGGGGAGTAAGGGGGATAGAGGGGAGGAGGGGGAGGGTGAAGGAGAGGGGAGGGAGGGGGATAGAGGGGAGGAGGTAAGAATTGGTGGGAGGTAAAAGTGGGGTGAGAGGGGAGTAAGGGTGGAGAAATAGAGGGAGGAGGGGGAGGTGAGGGAAGAAAGGAGAGGGGAGTTTTGCGGAAGTTGCGGGGGATAGAGGGGAGGAGTGAGGGAGGGGTAAAGGGGAGGTAAAGGAGAGGGGAGTAAGGGGGATAGAGGGGAGGAGGGGGAGGGTGAAGGAGACGAGAGTGAGGGTGATAGAGGGAAGGAGGGAGAGGGTGAAGGAGAGGAGAGCGAGGGGGATAGAGGGTAGGAGGGGGAGGGTGAAGGAGAGGAGAGCGAGGGGATAGTGGAGAGTATCGATATAGAGCAGGAAGGAGGAGGGAGGTGGGTGAGGTGAGAAATTGATGAGAGTGAAGGATATTTGAGGGGACTTTTGTTTGAGGGTGAATTGAGGAGGGTGGAAGGAAGTGAGGGTAGGAGGGGGAGGGTGAAGGAGAGGGGAGTGTGGGGATAGAGGGGAAGAGGGGGAAGGATGAAGGAGAGGGGAACTTTAGAGCAAGGAAATCGGATTTATGAGGAGTGATGGGCTTGTTGGGGGGGATAATGGATAGGTGTGGATTTATCGGGATAGAAGGGAGCGGGGAGAGGGGGAGGAGGGGGTATCTCCGACGCGTTCGAAACCATAAATTTTGACTTTGATGCGGATATGTGATAATCCTACATGAGGGAGTTCCTATTAGCATCTCGTGCCCGAATACCGCCTTTGCTTTAGTGAATCGGTGAGCTATACTTAAACCTAAGGGTATTAGTCATGGGGCTTGAACACGTTATTGAGAGTCTCTCTCTCTCTCTCTCTCTCTCTCTCTCTCTCTCTTTCTCTCTCTCTCTCTCTCTCTCTCTCTCTCTCTCTCTCTCTCTCTCTCTCTCTCTCTCTCTCTCTCTCCTCATCTCTCCTCTCTCTCTTCCATCTCTCTCTCTCTCTCTTCTCTCTCTCTCTCCTCACTTTCTTCTACTTTCTCTTTCTCTTTCCTCTTTCTCTTTCTTCTTCCTCTCTCTCTCTCTCTCTCTCTCTCTCTCTATCTATCTATCTATCTATCTATCTATCTATCTATCTATCTATCTATCTATCTCTCTCCCATTCATCTTTGAACTTCCCTCTCTATTCTCCTGTTTCGTTCCATTCTCACACCTCCTCTGTCCTATTTCTACTTCTTCTTCTTCCTCTTCTTCTTTTCCTCCTCCTCCTCTTCCTCTTCCTCCGCCTTCTTTTTCCTCTTTTTCTTTACCACCACCTCCTCCTCCTCCTCCTCCTCCTCCTCCTCCTCCTCCTCCTCCTCCTCCTCCTCCTCCTCTTCCTTCTCCTCCTCCTTGTCATTTCCTCCTACCTTCCTATCATTCTCCTCCTTACCTTCTGTCTTCTCCCTCCTCCTTCATTTCTCTAGCCTCTCCATCCTTCTTCTCCTCTTCTTTCTCCTCCTCCTTCTTCTCCTCCTCCTTCTTTTCCTCCTCCTTCCTCTTCTTCTCACTCCTCCTATCTTCTCCGCTCCTTCCTTCTTCTCCTTCCCTCCTTCTTTTCTCCCTCTTCTTCTCCTTCCCCCCTTCTTCTCCTCCTCCTATCGTGCTCCTCCTCCTTCTGCTCCTCTCTTCCTTCTTCTCCTCCTCCTTCTTCTCCTCCTCCTTCTTCTCCTCCTCCTTCTTCTCCTCCTCCTTCTTCTCCTCCTCCTTCTTCTCCTCCTCCTCTTTCTCCTCCTCCTTCTTCCTCCTCTCTCTCTTCTGACTTACTTGCGGATGACGACGTTTCACAGTACACGGGATAAATCACATACCTGAAAAGAAAGATAAATGACATTAAATCTTTGATAATAGTTCTCTCTCTCTCTCTCTCTCTCTCTCTCTCTCTCTCTCTCTCTCTCTCTCTCTCTCTCTCTCTCTCTCTCTCTCTCTCGCTCTCTTCCACCCTTCTTCTCCCATTTCCCCCCTCATTCTCCTTTTCCATCCTTCATTCTCCCTTCCCTTCCCATCTTCTCTCCCTCCCGCCACCTCAGTCTTTTCTTCACTTCCCCTCCTTCCCTCCCTCCCTCCCTCCCTCCCTCCCTCCCTCCCTCCCTCTACCCATCCTCCCTCCCTCCCTCCCTCCCCCCCCTCTCTCTCCCTGCCTATCACTCTTCATTCAGCAGACTATGTAATTAACCTTTTATGAATAATAAATCAGGTGGCCATTTAAGCAAGCAAATATTCATATGAATGATCCTTTAGTCTATAAAATTCCAGGTAAATCATCAGCAGGTGCTAATTAATATTTCATTGATTAATACATGAGAGCAATTCGTAATTTGGATTTGAATTACTTATTAATGTGTATATCATATTATAGCATATTGTGTGTGCGTGTATATATATATATATTACATAAACAACATATATATATTATATATACTATAAATTTGATTATAGTATATCAATATATATATGTATATTATGTTGATATATAGAGTATACAAAGTTATAATATATATATATATATAATTATATATATAATTATATTATATATATTATCATATAGCTATACATACGTTTTATGTAATATATTCATATACATTTATATATATGATATAGTATAGTATAAGTCAACTATATATATTAGTTATATATATTATATTAAATATATATATATATATAATATGTATTAATATATATATATTATTACGCATTATAAATATATTATATAAATAGATATATATAAAATTATATATTATATATATATGTATATTGTATATTATAAATATATATTTATATATATATATAAGATAATATATATATATAAATATATATATATATACATACATATATATATATATATATATATATATATATATATATTATACAGCTATTATATATATTTATAATTCTGACATATATTATACATACGTGGTGTAATATTCATATAATTTTATATATAATAAAGTATATTTATATCGTAGATATGCGGTATATATATATACATATATATATGTATATATATATCTATTTATATATATATATATAAATTATATACTGAGAATATAAATAGCGTTATATATATATACAGCTATATATATATATATATATATTATGTAAATATATATTATATTACATGATGATATTATGATATTGGAAATATATATATATATATATATATACATATACATATACATATATATTATATATATATATATATATAGTATGTATAATATATATATATATATATATTATTATATATACATACATATAAATACGTATATAATATTTATATACATATACATATATATGTAATATCTAAGTTAATGATACTAATAAAAACAAGAAGAAGAACAACAACAAAAATGGTAATAATAATAGTAATAATAATAAAAATAAAGATAACAGTTACAGCAATAATGATAGCAACAGTAATATTGATAATGGCATAACAAAAAACAACATGAAGACTGTCACTCCTACAACTTTAAATTACAACAACCACTACAACTACCACCACTAAAAACGATGATTAAAAACAACAATACGATACGCCACAACAACAGCAACCAAAAAACGCATGCCCCCCACCCCCCCCCCCCCCCCCCCCCCCAAAAAAAAAAAAAAAAAAAAAAAAAAAAAAAAAAAAAAAACTCATACGAAGAGCAATATTTCGAGTCCAGTTTACACAAAGCAAGTGTAAACCGCGATTATCCCTGCCTTGATATAGTACGGCGACCCTATAATCCGCGCCTAACCATCCACTCGTTGCCATTCGACGGGCGGTCGCCGTTTCTACCCGCCTTCCCACGCCCGCCTTTTTTATAAACGGTTGCGAGTGCTTTTACTATTTCCTTTTTGTATTTTGGGGTTCTTTTTCTCCTGTGTCGGCCTCTGTCTCTCTTTCTGTTTGTCTGTCTGTCTGTCTGTTTCTGTCTGTCTGTCTTCTTCCTTTTCTTCCTTCCTTTCTGTCTCTCCCTCTCCCCCTCCCTTTCCTTTTCCGTCTCTGTCTCTCCCTCTTATCCTTTCATCTTCCTCTCCCACCCTCCCCTTCTCTTCCTCTCCCACCCTCCCCATCTCTTCCTATCCCAGCCTCTCCATCTCTTCCTCTCTCTCTCTCTCCCTGTCCCTCTACTCTTCCCTTTCCTTCCCTCCATCTATCCCTATCCCTTTCCCTCTCCCTCTCCCTCTCCCTCCCTCTCCTACCCCCCCCCCCCATCTCCCTCGCACCCCCAAGCACTTGTCGTGACTTCAGACTTTTATTACTGACATCACCTGCGCACGAATCTGCCGCGTCTTTCCTTTGTTTTATGACCACGCCCACGACCCGACCGGAGCCTCCGCTACGTCTCGTCCCGTCTCGCCTTCTTCCTTTTTTTTACTTTTTGTCTTTCTTTTCTAATTCTAACTTTATAGCTGTTTTTTTTTCTTCTTTTTATTTTTTTTGGTTTCTGTTTTGGTGTATTTTGTGAGTGTGTTTTTATATATTTTTTGATAATAGTAATAGTAATAATAACAATAACAATATTAATAATAATATTTATAATTACTACAAGAATAAACGTAACAAAGTAATAATAATAAAAAAAAATAATCATCATCATTCCCATAAGAATAAACGTAACAAAAATAAAGTAATAATAATAATAATAATAAAAACAATGATAACAACAATACTAATACTCATCATTACCATAATAAGAATGCAAGCAACAAAAATACAATAATGATAATGATAAATACAACAAAATAAATTCTCCGTCGCGCACTGTCTTCCTCCGACTTCCTTACGAGAATTCCTCCCGTAAAATATCATCACGAAATCACCTGTAATTATCTCCCTCGTATCGGTGCATCGACGATAAAATGGTTCGAAGATTTCAATGTTTCCTTTGAGAGCCCCGTGGAGGCTTAGTCTTACCCCCTCTCTCTCTGTATCTCTCTGTCTCTTATTTTCTTTCTTTTTTTTCTTTCTCTCTCTTTCTCTATTTCTTTCTCTATTTCTCTCTCTGTCTCTATCTCTATCTCTCTCTCTCTTTCTCTCTCTCTCTCTCTCTTTCTATCTTGTTCTCTATCTCTGTCTCTCTCTCTCTCTCTCTCTCTCTCTCTCTCTTTCTGTCTTGTTCTCTCTCTCTCTCTCTCTCTCTGTGTGTCTCTCTCTCTTTCTCTCTCTATCCT
>NW_028234434.1:26418012-26423012 GCF_977035675.1 Penaeus japonicus
GGCTGCGAACAGTCTAAAAATCACAAACGATTTTTTTTTTTCGAGTGCCATTACTGGGCATTTGGAGTTTTAACTATCTACCTTATTTGTATATTTATTCTACATTTATTTATATTTATTCGTATTTCATTTTTTTACTACTTACTGCTTTCGGTGAATCCCTTCGATTTCGTTGTTATTCGTGATTAGTTTGGTTTTGGACAGTTTAGAAGGCTTTTTGTTTAGTATTCCAATGAATCATTTTACGGCTTTCGTGTGACAAAGTAAACTTTCCGGTAGTGCAGAAATCTATTATGTTTATTTCCTCATCATTATCTTCCACTACCATCTATTCCATACTATTTAGAACCGATTATCGACTTAAATCCAGGTCGCCTGTTAACCATTATTATCCTCATTAACCCCACTATCTCATTGTCATTCATGATCGATTGTTAATTACACATACGATAACTCTTACTCTTGATTATCACCCTTACAATTCTTAGACTTATCATCATTATTTCAATATATAATTATCAACATTATCATCATTAATCCTACAACATCAATTTGTGCCCGATGAATGTGTCCGAACAAAATTCCGAGAACCACAAATCCACTTTTCCCACACCCCTGACATTTACACTTATTACCACAAGTATGTAAAATGCACTTATTTTTTATTTTTTTTTTTCCTTAATTATATCAACCCCTTGTTCTTTTCCTTTCTTTTTCTCCCCTTCTCCCTGCCCTTCGTTAGCCCATTTTAAAACAAACCTTGACTTCCTTCCTCTCCTTCTTCCTCTCCGTCGATACACAATCTTTTCTTCTTTCTTAAGACAAAAGACCCTTGTATCTTATCTCGATTCAAAATAATAATCTTTTGATTGATCTCCAAATCCTTTTCAAATCGGGACAAACCTGTATGTTATCTGGCCTGTAAAAGAATGAACCGTTAATTGAATTATGCGCGCGTCTATTCTTAATAACGCCAAGTCTTGTCGTGAATACAACGGAAGTTCGATGTAAAGTATATTATGCTCTCCTTCTATCAAGTTAAAATAAACGGGTTTATTCAAATTAATAATTATATTGGCTTTATAATTAACGAGATAATATAATCAAATGCAATAACCCCAAACTAATATCAAAAATAACAACGATTATCATACTTATTTCAGAGTGTAATCATTAGATCAGTATACTTTACCCAGTCCGAGTATAAGCGTCCGATACACATGTACATTATATATATATATATATATATATATATATATATATATATATATATATATATATATATATATATATATATACATATATATATAGATAAAGTACAAAAAGTACGGTATCACCCATATAAACTGAGACCATTACGTACCACAAATTATTCTAATAAGTAATACCACATACAAACGTACTAACTATCACAACCATAACGAAATTTTACTAAAAACCATACATACCACCACATACTTCCATCAAGTACGGTAACCATCCATACAGAGCCATTACCGCAATCAACCACAAATAACACAAATAATCACACGTATACCAAAGAGATTCCCACCGAGTACGGTACGAAATCCATACATACCGTAACAATTACCACAACCAACAACACAACCGCCTCATCTTCCAAGACGGTTAGAGGACATCCTTCCCAACAATGCCCATGTCCTTACATCACTTACACCATAATATCCTCCTCATTAAGAGCTCATTAAGAGGGCCCCATTAAGGACGGATCTTTTGTCGAGATACAAGCCTGTGTGGGTCAAAAAACCGAGTCCCCGCACGCATTCCCTCACCGTCTTCCTCCCCTAGTGGTGCTTAATGATATGGTAAATGGCGGCCTTGCTTTCTTCCCCTGTCCTCAATCCGTTGATTTTCCTGGCGCGGTCCGGGTATTTTTTTTTTTTTTTTTTTTTCTTTTTTTTTCTTTTTTCCTTCGTATAATCTTCGCGTTCCTTTTGGCCGTGTAAATGAGTGACTCCACTCCTACGCTCTCTGCTCCACTCTCTCCCCTCAGCCTCTTCCTTCCCTCTCCCTCTCCTCATCCCCTCCTCCTCCTTCTCTTCACCCAAATCTCATCCTCTCCCCTTCCCCCAAACCCTCTCCCTCCCCTATCCTCCTCTTCCCCCCCTCGTCTATCCTCCCCCTCCTCCTCCCTTCCTCCTCTTTCCCCCTCCCCCCACTCCCTCCTCTCCCCCCCTCTCCCCCTCCCCCTCCTACCTCTCTCCTCCTCTCTCTCCCCTCCCCTCTTCCCCCTCCCCTTCCTCTACCTCATCCTCCGTTCCACCTCCTCTCCTCTCTCCTCTCATCACCTCCTCTCTCCCCTCCCCTCCTCTCCTCTCCCCTCTCTACCCTCCTTCTTCTCTTCGTCCTCCCCTCCCGTCCCTCCTCTCTATCCTCCCTCTCCTCTCCCTCCTCACTCTCTCTCTCCTCTCTCTTTCTCCCCATCCCCTCTCCCCTCTCTCTCCTCCCTCCCCACACTCCCCCCCTCCGCTCCCCCCCTTCTCTCTCCCCTCCTCCTCCCCACCCCCTCATCCTCTCTCCCCCTATTCTCCCCTCTCTCCCTCACCACTCTCCCACCCCTTCACCTCCTCCCTCCCCCCCTCACTCTCCTCCCCCTCTCCTCATCTCGCTCTCAGCATTTCTCCTCCTCCCTTCTTCTTCGACTCTCTCTCTCTCTCTCTCTCCTCTCGCTCCTCTCTCTCCACTGCTCTCTTTCTCACTCACTCACTCACCTTTCACTCACTTCACTCACCAAACATTTCACTCACAATCACTCACTCACCTCCTCTCTCCTCCCTCATCTCACTCTTCAATCCCTCCTTCCCCCTCTCTATTCATCTCTCCCTCTCTCCCCTCTCCCCCCTCTCCCTCTCTTCTCCCTTCTCTCCCTCTCTCTCTCTCTCTCCTCACACCTCCTTCTCCCTCTCCCCTCTCCTCATCTCTCCCTCTCTCCCTCTCTCTACCTCGTCCCTACTCCTCTCCCTCAGTTTTCGTCGGAGCTCGGACAGAGAGGGGGGAGAGGGTCTCTCGTCTACCCCCATTTCATTCCTATTTTTCTCATCTTCTCTACTTCTCCATTCTTCGGAGTCTTTTTATTTCTTCTTCTCTTTCTAGCGTCGGAGGGTTTTTTTTTTCCCCTCTCTCTCCTCCTCCCCTCCTGTGTATCCGTTCTAGCATATGTCAGGTGAGAGGGCCGTGCAGTTATGTGTGTGTGTGTGTGTGTGTGTGTGTGGTTGAGTGTGTGTTGAGTGTGTGTGTGTGTGTGCTGTGTGCGTGTGCGCGTGCGTGTGTGACTGTGTGACGTGTGTGCAGTGTGCTGTGGTGTGTGTGTGTGTGTACGGTGTGCGTTGTGCGCTGCGTGGTGTGTGTGTGTTTGTGTTGGTGTTTGTGTGTGTGTGTGTGTGATGTGTATGGTGTGTGCGTGTGTCGTGTGCGAAGTGCTTGTTGTGCAATGTGCGCGTGCCGAATTGTGTGTCATAATGTTGTGCGTGTGTGTGACGTGTGTGTGTGATGTGTTGTTGTGTGTGTGTGTGCGCGTGCGCGTGCGCGTGTGCGTGTGTGTGTGTGTGTGTGTGTGTGTGTGTGTGTGTGCGTGTGTGTGTGCGTGTGCGTGCGCGCGTGCGTGTGTGTGTGTGTGTGTGTGTGTGCGTGTGTGTGTGTGTGTGCGCGTGCGTGTGTGTGTATGTGTGCGTGCGTGCGTGTGTGTGCGTGCGTGGATCCTTGCGTGCGTGTGCGTGTGTGTTGGTGTGTGCGTGTGTCTGATCATTCGTGTGCGTGTGCATTCGTAGCAGCAATGTGTATGGTTGTGCATAGTGTGTGTGTGTGCGTGCTTGCGTGTGTGTGTGTGTGTGTGTGTGTGTGTGTGTGTGTGTGTGTGTGTGTGTGTGTGTGTGCGTGTGCGTGTGTGTTGGCGTGTGCGTGTGTCTGATTATTCGTGTGCGTATGCATTCATAGCATTAAATTGTATGGTTGTGTATAGTGTGTGTATTCGCATGTTGTACTTTCATACTTTAACGGGCGTGCGTTTGCGTTCTTCCCTACCTTGGCAAGTCTATGTGTGCGTACATCACAAAAATAAATACGGGTGAGCCTACAGACCTATGGAAGAACGCACCACCTGCGAAAACAAACACTCTTCACACTACACTTTAAGAAAATGAAAAAGAAAGAAAAATTTAAAAGAAAAAAAAAATCCCACTGCGCATCCGGACCACCCTCACAGAACCCGCCAGAACAGGTAAACGAAGTAAAATAAGCTAAATGCGCTAATATTAGCGGCCGTGACCCACCCACCCACCTGGCCAGAGGTTAGAGAGATGGATTCACTCACTCACTCACTCACTCACTCACTCACTCACTCTCTCTCTCTCTCTCTCTCTCTCTCTCTCTCTCTCTCTCTTTCTCTTTCTCTTTCTCTTTCTCTTTCTCTTTCTCTCTCTCTCTCTCTCTCTCTCTCTTTCTCTGTCTCTCTCTCTCTCTCTCTCTGTCTGTCTCTGTCTCTCTGTCTCTCTCTCTCGTGTTCTCTGCCCCCCCCCTCTCTCTCTCTCTTTCGGACGAAAGAGAGTAATTAGCGAACTGAGAAAGTTATCAGCACCGACCTATGGCCCGCGGGTATCGTGTCGGAGGACCCGGGAGCGAGAGAGAGGGAGGGAAGGAGGGAGGGAGATGGGGAGAGAGAGAGAGAGGGAGGGAAGGAGGGAGGATGAGAGGAAGGAGAGAGAGAGAGGCTCTTTAGGGAGAGTCTCAGTGAGAAAGGTAGAGAGAGAGAGAGAGAGATAGAGGAGAGGGAGAAAGAGAGAGAGAGAAGAGAGAGAAGAGAGATAGATAGAGAGATAGATAGATAGAGAGAGAGAGAGAAGAGAAGAGAGAGAGAGAAAGAGAAAGAGAGAGGGAGCGAGAGAAAGACAGAACTAGATATGAGAGAAAAAGAAAAACTAAACCGACCCGAAACCCTTTCTCCAGGCCTTCCATACCTTCCATTCCTAGGGTCTCAGAAACCG
>NW_028234434.1:26438012-26442764 GCF_977035675.1 Penaeus japonicus
TTTCCCCGTTACAGTGACATGCCGTTTCCCCTATGACGATAGTGTGTTTGGTCCGTAAAAATTTCGGGGGTTTAAAGGTGGTTGATGGTAGAAGGGGAATTTAGTGATAAGCAAAAGACAGTTTTTAAAAATTTTTTTCCTAATGTAATGAAGAAAAAGAGAATCAGTGATAGATAAGGGGTAAGAGAGAAAAAGAGAGAAGGAGAGAGAGAGAGAAGAGAGGAGGAGGGGAGAGAGAGAGGGAGAAGCAGAGAGAGAGGAAGAAAGCGGAATAGAAAAAGTTTTTAAAAAGAGAAGGGAAAGCGAGAAAAAAGTGGGAAGAGAGAAGAGGGGAATATGAGGAGAGAGAGAGAAAAGAAGAAAGGGGAGAGAGAGAGGAGAAAAGAGAGAGAGAGAAGAGAGAGAGAGAGAGAGATTTAAATAGATAGAAAAAGAATAGTTTAGATGGGATAATAGATGTTTAGAGGGAGCAAAGGAAGAGAGGGGAAAGAGACAAGAGAAGAGAGAGAGAGAGAGAGAAGAAAAATGAGAGAGAGAGAGGAGGAAGAGAAAAAGGGGCCCCGAAGAGGATAGAAAATTTTGTTAAAGGGGATTTCCGAGAGAGAAGCAATAGGGAAAAGAGCGAAAAAAACAAAAATTCCCAAACCTAAAGGAAAATCCCAAAGTGATGTTTGGAAATTTCCTCCCTTTTGCCCCTCCGGAGTTTTAATGAACCTTCCCCCATTGGTGATTGGGCGAATCTTTTATGAAAGCCAGGGTGTTTAAAAAAGTATGATGAGCGGGGATGCCTAGGGGGGTAAGTTTTTTGATGTGGGGTTTCGGTAGAGGGATCGTTTTCCCAAAATCAAGAAATTGAAAGTATTTTTTTTACTAATCTTTACTCATCTTCCCCCTCCCCCCCCACCACCCCCTCCCCCCCCATCAAAAACCCTCCCCCCTCCCCCCCTCCCCCACACCCATCACCACCATCGCGGGGGAAAACCTCCCGGGGGAGCAGCCGATTGGGCCCATGTCCCCCCCTGTCCCCTTTTAAAACCCCAAATTAAAGAATTTATTAAAGGGGAAAGGGAATTTCACTTTCGTTTAAATTGTTTTCCCTTTGGGATTAATTGCGGGGAGCACGGGGGGGTGTCACCTTTTTCTCAAATTTGTTTTGGGAAAGTTATCTGTATAGTTTATATATATATTTTATATACCCAACATATATTAAAATATATATATAAATATAAATATATATATTTATATAAATATATATAAATATAAAATAAAAGGGTGTGTATATATTATATATTATAATTTTAATTTAAAAATAAATATATAAATTATAATGTTTTAAAAATCTTATATATATATAAAATATAAATATATAAATAAAAATTTATATAAAAAAAATTATGAATAGTTTTATCAAAGAAAAAATTTAAAAAGGTTAAAAATTTTAAATACAGAAATGATAAACACATAAACAAACACACACTTCTTTTTTAAAAACTAAACGCACGCACACACAACAAAAGACACACAAAGAAAAAAAAAATAAATTCAAAGGGGCCGGGAAAAACCAATTTTTTTTTGCCAGTGTCAACCCTTGGAAAACGCGTTTGATCTTTCCCGGGGAGTGATTGACGGTGACGGAAAACTGAAAAAATGCAAGGATCCCGGGTTTGGCCCCGATAGCACGGAGGGGAGGAATGCTGCCTGTCAATAACAGAAATTAGTGACATTTTCCCTTTAAATGAAATATGTATAAAAAATATATAAAATATATAAAAATTAAAAATAAAAATTTTGTATATATTTAAAATATAAATATATATTTTATAAAAAAAGAAATTATAAACATATAAACAAAAATGTATAAAAATTTTTAAAATATATATTTTATTAAAATATATATATAAAAAATATATAAATATGAAATATAATGTAAATTAAGTAAATAAACCCATTATAAACAAATAAAAAAATATTAATATAAAAAATAATAAATAAAAACCTAAAATTAAATATAAAATAAAAAAAATTATAAAAAAAACAAAAATTAAATATTTGGTTTTTGAAATAAAATATTTTAAAACCACACATTTTACATCAAAAACGCCCCCCCTTTTAAAAAACTTAAACCAAATGACAAATGCACTAAAAAACCTAATAAAAAACATAATACCCCAAAACCCCAACAAAACACCCCAACAAAAACCCCAAAAAACACACACAACCCCTACAACAATCAAAAAAGTTATTCCAATCTAACAACCAAACATCCAAGGCCAAACTTTCCCATGACATCAATCCCAAAATTCACTTCTCAGAAAACCCTTTACGTCACCGCAACAGAGGGGGCTAATGCCGTGCAATGCATGTTGAGCTGGGGAGGGGGAAGGGGGGGGAGGGGTTTTGGGGGATAAGGGGGAAAAAGGGGGAAAAGGGGGGGGAAAGAGGGGAAGAGGGTGAGGGGAAAGTGATGAGGGGAAAGGGATGAGGGGTAGGGGGTGAGGGGAAGAGGGTGAGTGGAAGGGGATGTGGGGTGAGTGGAGGGAGATGAGGGGTAGGGGGTGAGGGGAAGGGGGTGAGGGGTAGGGGATGTGGGGTAGAGGGTGAGGGGAAGGGGGTGAGGGGAAGAGGATGAGGGAGAAAGTGACGAGGGTGAGGAAGAGGGAATGGAGGAAGAGAAGGGAGTAGTAAGAGAGATGATAGAGGGATATGGGGGGAGTGAGGAGGGGGTAGGGAGTTGGGGATTGGGGGAAGGGGTATGGCGGTAGGGGGGTTGCGAAGTAGTAGGAGGAGGAGGAGAGGAGGGAGGACAGATGAGGGAGAGGAAAAGAGGAAAAAGGAGGGAGAGGGCAGTCAGGGTGGAATAAGAGAAGAAAGATGAAGGAGGGATAGATAATTAGAAAAAGACGAGGGAGCGAACAACTGTGAGAAACAAGCCGGAAGGAGAGAAGAGGGAGATAAAGAGGAATAGAAAAAAAAACAAGAGAACTACAGAGAAAGACCGGAGGAATTTAACTCAAAGACGAGGGGGAGGGGCCGGGGGAGAGGGAGGGAAGGGGGGAGAAAAGAAAGAGAAAAGGGAAAGGGGGTTTGGAGGTGGGGGGGGAAAGGGGGGGGAAAGATTAGAAAGACGAAAGGGATTTAAGAAGGGGGGGGTTTGGGGGAGAAGGAGGGAGGGAAGGGGGGAAAGATGAGAAAGACAAAGGGGTTGAGGAAAGAAGGGGGCGGAGAGGGGGGGGAGGGAGGGAGGGGAGAGATGAGAAAGACGAAAGGGATTGAGGAAAGGAGGGAGCGGGAGAGGGAGGGAGGGAGGGAGGGGAGAGATGAGAAAGACGAAAGGGATTGAGGAAGGGAAGGGGGAGGGAGGGAGGGAGGGAGGGGGGAGAAGAGAAAGACGAAAGGAATTGAGGAATTGAGGAAAGGAGGGAGGGAGAGAGGGAGGGAGGGAGGGAAATGAGAAAGACGAAAGGAATTGAGGAAGGGAGGGAGGGAGGGAGGGAGGGAGGGGGGGGAAAAAGAAAAGACGAAAGGAATTTTAGGAAATTTAGAAAGAAAGGGGGGGGAGAAGAGGGGGGGAAAGGGGGGGGAAATGAGAAAAACAAAGGAAGAGAGGAAGGGGGGGGGAGGGGGGAGGGGAAGGGGGGGGAGGGAGGGGGAAGGAAAAGACGAAAGGGATTGAGGAAGGGAAAAGGGAGGGAGGGAGGGAGGGGGGAGATGAGAAAGACGAAAGGGATTGAGGAAGGGAGGGAGGGAGGGAGGGGGGAGATGAGAAAGACGAAAGGGATTGACAAAGGGAGGTGGGGAAGGAGGGGGAGAGATGAGAAAGACGAAAGGGAAATTTGGGGAAAGGGGGGGGGGGAAGAGGGAAAGGGGGGGAGGGAAATAGAAAGACGAAAGGGGGTTTAGGAAGGGGGGGGAGAAAAGGGAAAGGGAAATAGGTAGGGGGGGGAGAGTAGGGAGGGAGGGGGGGGGGGCCTAGCACATCATGGGTTTTGGGGATCTTTTATCTCGTGAAATTTTCATGAACGGCCCGACGGGAAAGCACCTAATACGGGGCGGGCAACCGCTTGGAAAGAAAACCAAACGGACGGGCGCTTTTTTTGGCAATTAGACAAAAGAAAAGCGGAATTTGAATTTCCCTGATAAATCATTTCGGGGTGTAAAAATTTTTGATGAATTAAAAACATGGGTAATTTTTGCATCGTATTTTGATAAATCACACTCGTTTCCCCTTTTTCGAATACCAATTTTAAATAAATATTCAACCCCCTTTTTCTCCTCTTCTCACTTCCCCTCCCGTTTCCTTTTTCTCTCCTCTCTCTCCCCTTTCTCTCCTCCTCACTCTCTCCTCTCTCTCTCTCCCCTCCCTCTCCTTTTCTTCTCTCTCTCCTCTTTTCTCCCTCTTTCCCCCCCTCTTTTTCGTTCCCCTTTTCACTCCCCACTCTTTCCCCCTCCCCCCCTCGCCCCCGCTCTCCCACTCCCGTTCTGCATACCTGCACCCACGCCCCCTCGCCCATTAAAGCACATACCCAAATTTCCCCCCCCCACCCCCCACATACCCTCTCCAGTCCCTAAAATTTTCACCCCCCGCGCCTACAGGACGCTAACAACCTCCCCCGGTGGCAAATAATTGGCACAACCCACTGCCATGTTTTTTGGCTTGGGGCTTTTCCCTACAGCTAGGTGGGGAGCCCGCATAAACAAAAGGGTTGCTAAAAACGTTTTCAGGTGTACGGGAGAGGGGGGAGGGAAAGGGAG
>NW_028234434.1:26455364-26457864 GCF_977035675.1 Penaeus japonicus
TACGATAGCCTTTACCAATGACTAAGTATGTATAACAACTAAGTTGATGGATCAGGTGTTTAATCGACTTTCTTAATTGTCTATATCAACATAATGATGCCGCGGTGAGACAGCCCACGAACACCGGGTCAATAAATATCAACCACAAAAAATAGAAATTACCACTTTGTTGGTCAGCTGATAGACGTGGCGGAGCTGAAGACATCAAAAGTGGACCTGGTAATGTCTGTCTCGACAATTAGCCGAACTCGCGTGTCGGGTATATGTGGCATGGATCTACAACGCTAATAGAGGGCAACTTTCGGAGTGGGGGGAGGGAGGGAGGGGGGGAAGGTGAGAGGGCGTGGGATAGGGAAGGAGGGGGAGAGGGAGGGTGAGGGAGTGGGAGAGTGGGAGAGAGGGAGTGGGAGAGGGTGAGTGAGAGATAGAGAGAGGGAAAGATATATATATATATAGAGAGAGAGGAAAAGGTATATATATATATATATATATATATATATATATATATATATGTATATATATATATGTATATATATACACATATATATATACATATATATATATATATATATATATATATATATATATATATATATATATATATATATAGAGAGAGAGAGAGAGAGAGAGAGAGAGAGAGAGAGAGAGAGAGAGAGAGAGAGAGAGAGAGACTAGGAAAAAAAAGTTGTCCAGTCCTTGCCCACTGAATTATCCGGAAAACTCTTAGAGGCCAGCGAGCGAGACTTAAGCTCAACCTCCTCCCCCCCCTTCCCCCCCTCACAAAAAAAAGTTATGATGATATTATTCCTCCAACAAATTAACCAAACAATGCCCAACGACAAAGAACAAAGAAAGGAACAAAGAGAAGAGCAAGCAAAGTGCCGCAACCAGGTAAAATATTGCAAACAACGGGGGGTGATTAATAGTCCAGTGATTCAGAGAGATGTGGCAATAGGCAACCCTGTGTCCTGTTGCACACATGCTGCCTGCCTGCCCCGCTCACCAGCTGTTTTGGTGTGCATCTAATAAAGAAAAAAAAAAAGAAAAGAAGTTGACCTCTTGTAAGATGGGGAGGGGGGGGAGGGAGGGAGGGATATATATATATGTCAGTACAGCTTTTTTTTGTGTTAAATATATATATAGCTAAGGCTTTTATCAATCTCCTGTTTACAATCCTTAATGTCTCGACACCAATCCTTTAGCTTCAATTCCTGGTGATGTTGAGTTAATCGCCTTGACCCAGTGAGCCATTTTAACATCTCACAACAAATCCTCAACACTTAGCCTTCTCTCGTGTGTGTGTGTGTGTGAACACAGATGATTCGAAGTAGGGTGTGAGAATCGGGGCGGGGGGTAGAGAAATGGAGTGTGTCTGCCTGTCGAGAGAGGGACCGCCATGTGGTAGGTGTGTGTGTGTGTGTGTGTGTGTGTGTGTGTGTGTGTGTGTGTGTGTGTGTGCGTGTGTGTGTGTGTGTGTGTGTGTGTGTGCGTGTGTGTGTGCGTGTGCGTGTGCGTGTGCGTGTGCGTGTGCGTGTGCGTGTGCGTGTGCGTGTGCGTGTGCGTGTGCGTGTGCCTGTACCTGTACATGTGCATGTACGTGTACGTGTGCGTGTGCATGTGCGTGTGCGTGTACGTGTGCGTGTATCAGTTAAACCTGTTTTCCCCCCATTGCTTTCGGTCCTCGGTTGATGCTTCAGAAATCTTAACGCAAGCACTGCCTTGGTCCGTTCCCCACACAAAGGTGCTTGGTATACTTACGCTCAACCCACGCGCAGTCTTCTGGCCTGACACTCTAGCCATATTAATTGCCCTTGACTCTTTCAAGTTCTTGTCCCTCTCATTCCGATCTCTTCTTTCAATCTAACGCTGCTCCTCCATCCACTCTCGCTCCACCAGAGATCCCACTCTTCCACCAACGTAGAGTAGATCCACTTTTGCTCCGACAAACCTCCACCTTTGCTCTGTCCTAACTCCACCCTTTCTCTAACACCGCTCCACCTCAGCTCCAACAGACTTCCATCCCGCTCCACTCTCACTCTAGTCCCTCCACAGCTCCACTCTTACTCCACCAGCCTTCCCCTCCACTCCACCCCCCTCCTTTTCCACCCCTTCCACCCCATCCCCCCCTCCCTACACCACACTTCTTAATCCCCGAGGTACAAAAGCCCCCAATACCCAGCCGACAATACGAGGACTCGCGGCGGCGTCCCATCACAACAAAGGACTCCATCAAACTTGATTCTCCGACCTCGTTTCTAATGCCCTCGACCGCCCTTGCTTGTTCCTTTGCATTTACTAAGGTTGATCCTCTCTTAATTCTCTCTATCTGTCGGTCTGTCTGTCTGTATGCGCCTGTGTTGCGTCTGTTTGTGTCTGCCTGTCGGCGTGTCTGACATCTCTTTCTCTCTTCTCTCTTTTCTTTTTTTCTCTCTTTCTCTCTTTTGTCTCTCCTGCTCTCACTCCCTCTCTCTCTCTCTTCTCCCTCTCATCTCTCTCATCT
>NW_028234434.1:26470364-26480364 GCF_977035675.1 Penaeus japonicus
AACTTAACCTCAAAACGTGTGTACACTATGACTCGGCTGCAATTCTCCCTGTCATTGCAAGTCGCAACAAGCAGGATATTAAACCCGTACAATGATATCCAGAGTGACTTTCTTTTCGTTTTTATTTGTCATGGGGTTTGCATGAGAAAAAAAAAAACACAGTGTACGGATTACCCTGTCATCTAAATTCTTAATCTTTCATAAGCTTCTTCGGAATTTATCCTTTTTCATAGAGCTTCTTAAAACCCCTTTATTTTCTCTCTCCCTTCGATACCCGCCCTCTCGTCCTCTCCTCTACTCATCCTTGCCCTCTTCCATACCCCCTTTTCTCCTTTCCTCTACTCCTCTCCCTTTCTTCCTCTCCTCTGTTCCTCTCCATCTCCTCCCTTCTGTTGCTCTCTGCCTGTCTCTGTCTCTGTCTCTCTTTCATTATATCGCTTCTACTTTCCCTATCATCTCCATCTCTTCCGCTTCTCCTATAATCCCTATCTCTCACGCTATCTTTACTACCCCTACTTCCTCCACTTCCTTTATCATTCGTTATCGCTTCCACCATTTTCATTACCTATCTCCTCCACAATCTTTCCCACATGCACTCTCTTTCCTTCCAAGAGGAATCGAGAAAACCTCAAGCTCTGCCTCACTCCACCCATTCTCCTCATCCCTTCCCCCCCTCTCCTCCCCCATCACTCTCCTCCTTTCCCACCCTCTTCTTCTCTCGCTATCCCCCCCTTCTCCCCCTCTCCTTCTCCATTTACTTCCTCTAACCTCTGATCTTGCTCTTTTCCCATCCTCTTTCCTCCTCCCCCTCTCCCCACCCTCCTCCTCCATTCTCCATCCCCAACCTCGCTAGCACCTCCCTCCCCCGTTCCTCCTCTCTCTATCCCTTGAGGGACATGGCCAAAGTAGATCATGGTATAGTAGTGGGGGGGGGGTAAGGTAAAGTGGGACAGGGCATCGTATGGTAGGAAACTGCTGTGCATGGTAGCGGGGTAGACCAGAGTAGGACATAGTAAGGTAAAGAAAAAAAATCAGGAACGAACAGGTTAGGACAAGACATAGTAGAGGAAGAGAGGACAAAATAGGCCAAAGCAGGACAGCTTAAAGCAAGTTGGGACACCGCAAAACAAGGCAGGATAGAACAGAGTTGGGCCTAATATTGTAGGATAAAGCGGGACTGGGAAGGACATGGCAGGTTAGCCGACTCGTTTGCGCACAGTGTTGGCCCGTCACGGTGGTTTCAAAGGAAGGGGGAGGAGTGGGGAGGGGACGGGGGGAGGGGGTGGCAAAGCAGGGCATTAGCGTCACCTTTGGGTCATAATTATTAACCCTTTTTTACACCATTCTTGGTTTGTGGTGTTCCGCCCCCATCATCCAGGGATATATATATATATATATATAAAGAGAGAGAGAGAGAGAAAGAACGAAAGAGAGAGAGAGAGAGAGAGAGAGAGAGAGAGAGAGAGAGAGAGAGAGAGAGAGAGAGAGAGAGAGAGAGAGAGAGAGAGAGAGAGAGAGAGAGAGAGAGAGAGAGAGAGAGAGAGAGAGAGAGAGAGAGAGAGAGGGGGGGGGGGATAGAGAGAAACAAAGTGGAGTAAGAAAGGGAGAAAGTCGTAGAAAATTAGAAGTAGAAGTAGGAGTAGTAGGAGGAGGAGTAGAAATACAATAAGTAGAAGTAGTAGTAAAAAAATATATAATCATCATGATAATGACTATAATAATACATACTATACTACTACTACTACTACTACTACTACTAGCAATAACAATAACGATAACAACAACACCAACATCAAACAATAAAGTTACCATCATCGCCCCGTGTAAACAACCCATACTCACGAGCACCATCTTTCACCACCTTTCGCAACTCGAGTAACCACCTTCCTGCTCCACAGACGAAACTCGTACACACAAAGAGCCCGAGATATACGACCAGGCAGGAACGATAGCGAACAAAACAGAGAAAGGGAGTTACGGAAAATAGCGAGGTCGGGAAAAGGTAGAGAGAGAGAGATAACGGAGCGGCTATAGTAGTAGGCTGACTGACTGTAGCAGGCTATATGGTCAAGGCTTCTACATAATGGGGAACGGTGTGTCAATTGTGACTGTGTGTGTGTGTGTGTGTGTGTGAAAGGAAGTGTAAGTGTTGGAAGTGTTGGAAGTGTTGGAAGTGTGTGCAGGGCTTTTGAATGAAGGTTGGATGGGAGTTGACGAAATTCCTTAGATTTAGGTCTCTTCATCACTTGGAAATGAATCGGATTGCTAGGTAGTCACGGTACATTGTAAATTAAATACAATTGCCCTCTGTTGAAGTGTGGTAACAGGATATGCCCTAAATAGCAGTATAACGAAAAAAAAAGGGAGTGCTAATATAGGCCTATTTGCAAATTGAACACCAAGCAACATTCCTCTCTCTCTCTCTCTCTCTCTAAAAAAAAAAAAAAAAAAAAGTATAATAATAAAAAAAAGAAAGAGAAAGAAACAAAGAGGAAAACAACAAAAAAACAAAAACATCCATCCAATACCTAGACCCAAAAACCCCAAGAATGAAAAATCATGAAGAGATGTGATAAGAATCTCTCCAAACGACAAGTGAAACGGGAATACCACGGGAGGATCACATCCCCGTCGTCAAAAGGAATGGATGTGTGTGCGACCTGGTCAACCCCCTTCCCTCCTCCTCCTCCTCCTCCTCCTCCTCCTCCTCCTCCTCCTCCTCCTCCTCCTCCTCCTCCTCCTCCTCCTCCTCCTCCTCCTCCTCCTCCTCCTCCTCCTCCTCCTCCTCCCTCTCCTACCCTCTACTCCTCTTCGTTCCCTTCTCCTAATCGTTTTCCTCCCATATTTCCTGTTCTCCCTCTGTCCTCTTCTCCAACTCTTCCTCCATCTACTCCTCCTCACCCATCTTCTTATCTTCCTCCTCCTCCTCCACCTCCTTCTCTTTTCCCCATCTTCTCCCCCACTACTCTTTTCCTACCTCCTCTTCTACACCCTTTCCCTTTCCTAACATCCCCTTTCTACCCTCTTTTCTTCTCTCATTCCACCACCCCTTCCTTGCCATTATCCTACACCCTCTCCTCCACCTCATCTACCTCCTCATCCAATCTCCCTCACCCCCTCCCTCTCCTTCTCCCGCCCTCCCCCTCTCCTCCACCTTATGTACCTCCTCATCCACTCTCCCTCACCCCCTCCCTCTCCCCCCTTCCCCTCTCCTCCACTTTATCTACCTCCTCATCCACTCTCCCTCACCTCCTCCCTCTCCCTCTCCCGCCCTCGCCCTCTCCCTCTCCTCCACCTTATCTACCTCCCCATCCACTCCCCCCCGCCTCCCTCTCCCCCTCTCCTCCATTCCCCTCCCCTCCCTCTCTCCCTCTCCCTCCCCCTCCCTCTCCCGCCCTCCACTCCCCCTCCCCTCCCTTCCCCCCTAGACCAACCGCTGGAAAATGTCTAATGGCTCAAAGGAAGCTCCTCTCCGGCAGGATCCTGAGGGAAGGAACCCCCGGAGCTCAACCAACTACGAACCATTAAAAAAAAAAAAAAAAAAAAGAAAAAAGGTAGCTTTGAATTGTGACTCGAGGAATTCTCTTCTAGCAGGGATTCCTTCCTTTGGGTCGAATCCGACGTCTTTTTGACTTTTTTTTTTCTTCTTTTTCTTTCTTTTATCGTGATTTTCCATCTCGTTTTCATGTGTTCTTGTTCGTGTTTCGGTGGTTCGGTTTGATTTTGTCTGGAAATTCAAAATGTGTTGACGAAGTGGATTGTAATCATGGCTGTATGTTTATCTATATCTATATCTATTTATCTTTGTTTATTTATCTTTTTTTATTTATATATCTATTTATCTTTATTTATTTATATATATATTTACCTTTGATTATTAATATATCTATTTATCTTTGTTTATCTATATATCTATTTATCGTTGTTTATTCGTATATCTATTTATGTTTGTTTATTTATATATCTATATATCTATTTACTACCGCTATGAGCAAACAAGTCCGCATTTGCTTCCCAATACAGAGGCCGTGACTTCGAGTGGCAAGCAAGCAGGCAAAAGCAACACTATGGAATCCCCGGCGAGAAACGAGATCACCATACACCATATAGATACATATTTTCAAAATCCATCGGCGTATTAACCGATTTATACGAAAGAGAAACACACCTCGTCTTTCTCTAGACTCTAAAGCACTGGATTTTCTCTCTCTTTCTCTCTCTCTCTCTCTCTCTCTCTCTCTCTCTCTCTCTCTCTCTCTCTCTCTCTCTCTCTCTCTCTCTCTCTCTCTCTCTCTCTCTCTCTCTCTCTTTCTTTCTCTCTCTCTCTCACTCTCCCTCTCCCTCACTCACTCACTCACTCACTCACTCACTCACTCACTCACTCACTCACTCACTCACTCACTCACTCACTCTTTTTCTCACCCTCAAATTTCCTCTCACATATTTCCTCTCGCAGATATTTAGTTAAAGCGCACAGATCTGTATCATTTCTGGCCCTCCGTAAGAAATGATATCATGTTCACAATAACCTGTCACTGTAATCATGACAAGAAATGACACATCTCGCGGAATATGACACTAAGGAGCGGTCTTTCACCTCGAGGTCAATATCACTCGCTACAGTTTTAGAAAAAAAGAGATAAATACATTATTGGTGATGACAGTCCTAATCGTGATGATAATAATAATAATTGTATTATAAAGCATGTCGTCATAATAATGATGATAAGAGTAATAGCAGTAGTAATACTATTGGTAATGATAATAATGATAATGACAATGAAAATAAAAAATATAATAATAATAATAAAAGTAAAAATTGTGATCACAATAACAATAACAATGGTAATAATAATAATAATAATAATAATAACAGCAACACTACTACTGAATGATAATAGCAATATTAGCAAAATAATGATAACTGTACTAATAATGATAATGTCATCAATAATATAAATAACAATAAAACACTCACTACAAAAAACAGTACTAATCGTGATAACATCAATAATAGCATCAATAAAAAACAAACACAAACTCTACACAACGAGCCACACAAGAACAACAACAACAACAAACAAACAAACAACAAAAACAATCACATCAGAATCAACACTAAGACGGAACTTCCCCCCCATCCCCACCCGAATCCCCACCCTCCCACCCTCCCCCTACCCCCCACAAGGCCAAACAGCAAGACGAGGTAAAAACGATCCAAGGAAATGTCTAGCCATCGACCTCCGTGAGCAAGATAATGTAAACATACGAGAGATGTGGGCGCTCATCCCGCTAAATGCTCCTCTCACTCTCTCTTTTTCTTTCTCTTTCTCTTTCTTTCTCTCTCTCTCTTTCTTTCTTTCTTTCTCTCTCTCTCTTTCTCTGCCTCTGTCTCTTTCTCTCTCTCTCTTTCTCTCTCTCTCTCTCTCTTTCTCTATCTTTCTCTCTATCTTTCTCTTTCTTTTTCTCTATCTCTCCTTCTTTCCTCCTCTTCTCCTCCCACCCCTCCCCACCTTCCCACCCTCCCTCCCATCCACCCCTCCCTCCCTCCCTCCCCCTCTCACCCACCCCTCCCTCAACCCCTCTCCTTCCAAACGCCGTGACTGTGATAACCATGAAAAAAAACAACCCTCAAACCGCACACACGAGAGGCGGGCCAGAAAGGTGATTAGAATCTACCTCAAAATCGATCTTGCTTTTTTTTTTTTTTTTTTTTTTTTAATTCTCGTTCTTATCTCCGTCTCTATCGGCGATTGGTGAAATATGGCTCCCGCAGCGACCGATGGGACGGGAATGTTGTGCTTCGTCTTTCAATTGAGATTTCGGAGCTTTTTGTTTTTGTTTTGTTTTGTTTTTGGGTTTTGGTTTTGTTTTTGGGTGTGGGAGGAGGATGGGTAGGGGATGTTGGTGGGCGTGTGGGTATAGGGTATAGGGGTTGGGTGGAGGTTTGCGAAGGAGAGAGAGAGAAAAAAAGAGAGAGAGAGAGAGAGAGAGAGAGAGAGAGAGAGAGAGAGAGAGAGAGAGAGAGAGAGAGAGAGAGAGAGAGAGAGAGAGAGAGAGAGAGAAAGACCAGAGAAAGATAGATAGAGAAAGACGGTAGAAAGAGATAAAAAAAAAGAGATAGGAAAAATAAAAAGAAAAGAGAGAGAAACCAAAAACAACAAACATTCCCCTGGCTCTAACCATCAGTTCAAAAGCCTCAATCAATAGGAGTTTTAACACACACGCGCGCGCGAATGACACTATCTTGACCCAAAGATGGATTATAGACCCGGGATATATATACATACACACACTTATTATCTCTCTAGACCGGTTTACGTGTTTAGAATTCGCCCTCCTTCAAACTTTCTCCGACCAAGGTTGCTTGCAACAACGTAAACACCAAGTCAAAAAATTGCACAAAGGTTCTCTCAAGAGCTCTCAGGCTCGACTCCCTACTTGCCGTTTTCTTTGCAAATGCATTCTCATCGCGTTTTCTGTTTGCAATGAACCGCTTGTCCTTAATTTTAATTCGGGTGTTGATGTAGTCTGCAGATTATTCTTAGATCGTCCGCCTTCAGAAATTATCACGTCCGTTTTAGGATAGAATTGATAAAATCGTACATCAATTACGACAAAAATGAAACGCGAAGACGATGATATGTCACGACGAAGTAAAATTGAGGTGAATACTCGTAAAAGGGATGGTTTACACACCGAAATATTAATAGGAACATTAGAAGCAAAAGACAGATACGTAAGAGGGGAAATATGCGATAACAATAACATACAAAAAAAAAAAAAAAAAGAAAAAAAAGGTAATCAAGATGGGCGAGATAGATAAAAGGAGAGAAAAATACTCAACAGTGAAATGAAGATATACGAATTTAAATATAAGAAAGGAGCGAGAGAGAGAGAGAGAGAGAGAGAGAGAGAGAGAGAGAGAGAGAGAGAGAGAGAGAGAGAGAGAGAGAGAGAGAGAGAGAGAGAGAGAGAAAGAAAGAGAGAGAGGCAGAAACAGAGAAAGAGAGAGAGAAGCTCAGGAAGAAGAAGAGAATCAAGGGAGACAGAGGAAGAGAGAGAGGAAGACAATCACGCACCCCCCCATCCCCCACCCCCCCAAAAAAAAAAAAAAAAAAAAAAAAAAACAGAAAAAAAAAAAAAAACAGAAAAGGGTTGGAAGCCGGGATGTCCTAAAAGCCGCGACGGAGCGAGAGAGTGAGGCGAAACCAAGCCAGCCCAGAGAGGCTTGGGAGGCGGCCAGTCACGTTTACATTGTCTCCCCGCCACTGCCGCCGCTGTGGGGTGGAGCTGTGGTGTAACCTGGCTGTTTGGACATGTCAGTGACGCTGTTGTCCGCCACGGGGCCTTCGCCACAGCCAGGACACGCCCCCCACACAGACACGTCCTGCACCTCACAAAAAGTAGGCGCTCCTGTTGAGTTAGGGGTGGGGGGAGGGGGAGGGGGGAGGGGGGTATAAAAAAGAAGGGAGGGAGGAAGGAAAATACCTCTAGGGTTTTGGGGAGAAAATGGTGAGGGTGTTGGGTGGTTCTGAGAGGGCGTTTGGGGAGAAAGTATCAGAGGGTAAAGCAGAGGCCATTTTTTATTTATTTTATTTCTATTCCTCTTTTTTCTAATATAATTTTTTTCCTCTCTTTCATATCCACATTCCATCTTTTTCCTCTTCTTCCATTTCGTAAACTATCCTTCCCCCCTCTCATTTCATACACCCCTTCCTCAGTCTCCTCCTCCCTCCTTCCCTCTCTCTCTCTCTCCCTCCCTCCCTCCCTTCTTCTTCTTCTTCTTCTTCTTCTTCTTCTTCTTCTTCTTCTTCTTCTTCTTCTTCTTCTTCTTCTTCTTCTTCTTCTTCTTCTTCTTCTTCTTCTTCCTCCTCCTCCCTCCTCCCTCCTTCCCTCCTTCCCTCCATCCATCTCCTCCCTCCCTCCCTCCCTCCCTCCCTCCCTCCCTCCCTCCCTCCCTCCCCTCCCTCCCACCCTCCTCCCTCCTCCCTCCCTCCCTCCCTTCCACCCTCCCTCCCTCCCTCCCACCCACCCACCCTTCCACCCTCCCTCCCTCCCTCCCTCCATCTCCATCACTACTAATAAGCCAAAAGATCCCGAGCGAGAGAGAGAGAGAGTTAATCACGGCGCTAACCACCCCAGCAGCCTCGGTCGCGTCGCCTTCCGCTTCGACGTCGCGTTTCAAGCGTGATAATAAACGGCAAAGTCATTCCGGAGACAATGAGTAGCAACGGAGGGGAGGAGGGGGAGGGGGGGGGGTCTGGAGAAGAGGAGAGGGGGGGAGGGGACAAGGGGTAAGGGGTAGGGGGGGAGTAGGTGGGGTCTGGATAGGAGGGGGGCGAGGAAGGAGAAGGGGGATGAGGAGGTAGAGGACGAAGGGGTAAGGAGAAAAGGAGGAGGAGGGGGGAGGGGTGAGGAGAAAAGGAGGAAGAGGAGGTGGAGGACGAAGGGGTGAGGAGAAAAGGAGGAGGAGGGGAAAAGGAGGAGAAGGAGGAGGGGGGGAAGGAGGAGAAGGAGGAGGAGAAAGGAGAAGGACGAGGAGAAGGGGGACGATGAAGGAGAAGGTAGGAAAGCGAGGAGAGAGGGAGGAGGAAGAGGAGGAGGAGGAAGAGGAGGAGGGGGAAGGGACGAGGAGAGAGGGAGGAGGAAGAGGAGGAGGGGGAAGAAGGGATGAGGAGAAAAGGAGGAAGAGGGGGAGGGGGAAGGGATGAGGAAAAAAGGAGGAAGAGGGGAGAAGGGGAGGAGGAGGAGGAGGAAAGCGCGGGGAGAAGGGGGACGAGGAAACAGAAGGGAGGAAAGCGAGGAGAGAGGGAGGAGGAGATAGAGGAGGAGGGGGAAGAGGTGAGGAGAAAAGGAGAAAATGAGGAAGAAGAGAAAAGGGGGGAAGGGGATGAGGACAAAAAGGAGAAGGAGGGGACAGGTGACAAAGGTAAGGTTCCCCATCGAGTCGCCTCTCCTCCCGCAAAGGCCAATTAGGCCTAGTGACACTTCATTTAAGCGTCCGTTTGGCCATCGTTGGAATTATCAAAGAAAAATGTAATATTAACCATTAAACATAGTATGCAGTAATATTAAAGAGCAATGTAATATTAACTATTAATCATATGCAGTAATATTAAAGATAAAAGTAATATTAACTATTAAACATAATATGCAGTATGGCGTAAATGTGATATGTGTATACTGGAATTAAATATATATGAATATAAGACACCAAGACACCTGTTATGTAAATATGATGTGCGTTAACTGGACTTATCAAAAATAAATGAATATCATAATAAGATTATTATAATATTCATATACTGTCATATTAATACCTGGTTATCGCCAGACAATCTAAAACAAATATATTGAATAAACAGCATAATATAAACACTAAGTCACAAAAAAAAAAAAAAAAAAAAAAGCATACAAAATACATGAACAAAAATACAAACACAATAAGGTGTGGAGATGAAATTAAACAGAGCCATAATGAGAGAGGAACAATAAATCGTATTTGTCTTTCCTATTTCATTGTCTCGGTGTTTTACTTCACGTTAAATACATAATCTGCATATAAATGAAACCCCTGTTGGTAAAGCATCTTCTTTCCCTCCTTATTTTTCTTCTCTTTCGTCTTTTTCTTTTTATTCTTCTTTATGTTACTGCCATAGTTATTATCAATACGCTTATCATTATCATTATAATTATTATCATTATTATTATTATTATTACTATTGTTATTACCAATATAATCATTACTAATATAATTCTTTTCATTATCATTATCACTATCATTTCTCTTTTTTCGATTTCTTCTTATCATTATTATTAAAGCTTGAACTTCTAAACTCCAACTACTATAAAATGATATCAGGCGTTTGGAGAGACGTGTTAGAATATAATATAAACGTTCTATTTATGTATGCTTATCAACCGGATCTTGAAATATCTTTAAATCTTATGTACTGAACACCAGTAGAAATGTTTACAAGCGAATGATAAAAAAAAA
>NW_028234434.1:26484681-26494681 GCF_977035675.1 Penaeus japonicus
CAACAAATGACCTTACGAAAGTGCAAAAAAAAAAAGAAAAAAGGGAAAAAAAAGAAAGAAAGAAAGAAAATCAATCGAAGCAATTACGAATCGGATGTCGGATCTTTTTGTTTCTTTGTTTTTCTTCCTCTTTGTTTACTTCTTCAAGCAATAATGCAAGCAGTGACCTAGAAAGACTCATTCTCGCAACGCTGTGTACCTGTCAATGAGAGAGACGCTGCCGTTTTTTATCAGTTCTCTTCCGGTGTATAATCTCGATGATGGTGTTTCTCTCTCTCTCTCTCTCTCTCTCTCTCTCTCTCTCTCTCTCTCTTCTCCTCTCCTCTCTATTTTCTTTCTCTCTCTCTCTTTCTCTTCTTTGTGAGTTTGTTAAGTGTGAGTGATGTGTGTTGTGTGGATGTGAGTGAGAGAAGTGAGTGTGAGTGAGGCGAGGGGAGAGAGGGGGAAGAGAAGAGAGGGGGCGGCGAGAGGGAGGGAGAGGAAGTAAGGGGAAGGGAAAAGAAGGGAGAGAGGAGAGAGGAGAGAGGGAGAGACGGGCAAAAGGAGAGAGAGAGATGAGAGAGAGGCGAGAGAGATGAGAGAGAGACGAGAGAAGAGAGAGAAGAGTAGAGAGATAGAGAGAGAGAGAGTAGAGAGAGAGAGAGAGAGACAGGAGGAAGTGAACGAAAGAGAGAGAAAGAAAGAGAGAGAGGAAAGAGAGGAGGAAGAGAGAAGAGAAGCGAGACAAAGGAGACAACGACCGCGAGAAAGAGAGCAGAGGACAGGGACAGAGAGAAAAAGATAGAGAAAGAGATAAATAAAGAGAAAGAAAGAGAGAGAGAGCACGTCATTGTGTTACCGACATCTGTAAAACCTATGTACCGGTGAGATGCATCCTACGATACAACCATTTTTATCACGTCTGGTAATCAGCGATACGGCCACGACTAGCCACATATCTTTACATTCTCTTTTCACTTTTCTACTTTCGAGAAGAAGAGGAGAGGAAGGAACTATCTTAGACGAAGAGAAGGCGGAGGAGGGAGAGTATCTAGACAGGGATTAGATTATCGGAGGAAAGGAGAGGGAGATAGGGAAAAGAGATAAAGGGAGGAGATTAGGAGAGAGGAAGTCTCCCGGAGGAAGGAGGGGAGAAGATATAGGGGAGATTAGGAGTTTAAGATGAGGGAGGAGAAGGTGGAGAGGGTGGCGGAGAAGAAGAGAAGGAGGCGGAGATAGATTTAAGGAGAGGAGTGATTATTAGATTATTGACTTTTTCTAAATTCATATTCAAACTTATTGTTACTTATCGTTAGAGCAAAGGGAGACGAAATAAATAATTAAAAAAAAAACTAGCACAAGAATAGGTCTCATTGGTCTACCTATACTCTCGTATATCAAACATAAACAAAATATGACAAAATAATAATAATAATAATAATAATAAAAAACGAATCCACAAGTAAAAGCACAAGTCGATATATTCCAAAATTTCTTTCTTAGAAGAAACAATAAACAGACGAAGAAATCCCCCCAACAAACACAAGAAAGAAATACAAAACGCTATCAAAAAAAAAATCTCATACAAGTGTGGGAGGTTAATGTGGGATAGAGATCCGCGTGGGTGGGCCTTCCTCTCCCTCCCCCTCCCACCCCCCCCCCATATTCCCATATCGACCCCTCCCCTTCATACCTCCCCTCCTACCCCCTACTTTGGGATTGATGGGTTCGTAGTTACGACAAGCGGCAGTGTTGCCAGTAGCGCGGGCAATGCCTGGGGTATCCGATACTAAAAAATCAATTTCTAAGCTCTTAACAGCTTGGTAACACTGATCATACATGACGTCTTATGAGCAACGATTTTTTAAAAATAAACAACGAATACAAAAAGATATCCTAAAATCCTAAAATCCTAAGTATACCATTATCTTCCGCCCTTGATAGTACATCGACAGTACCTGCGAGTGGGAGGGGGTAGGGGGGAGGGGGGGAGAGGGGGAGAGGGGGCGGGGCAGGCAGAGAGTTCTGTTGGCGTAATTATTAGGTGCGGTACCGAGGCCTGGAACAGAGAGAGGAGGAGAGAGAAGGGGTGGAGTAAGGAATAGAAGGAGGGAAGAGGAGTGGAGGGGGAGGGTGGAGGATCCGATGTGAGGAACGGGATGAGGAGAAGAGGAGGTTGTCGTGCGTGCGGAGAACGGAGAGGAGAGAGAGGGGAGAGAGGAGAGAGGTGGAGGGAGGAAAGACAGAGGTGGTAGGAGAGAGGAGGAGTAAGGGAGGTGGGTGAAGGAAAGAGGAGGAAAAGGAGAAGGAGGAGGAGAGTGGAGGAGGAAGAAGAGGAAGGATGGTCGCAACCGTGAGGCGTGGGCAGAGAGGATGAAGAGTGGAGGAGAAGGGGAAGGATCGGACAGGCGGAGAAGAGGTCAGGAGGGAAGATCAGAAAAACAACGAAAAGAGAAGATACTAAAATACCCATTAAAGTATAAAGAATAAAAAGGAACGCAAAAAAAATATCTATAAATTCATTGTCCAGGTCCGGAATATAATTATCATAGTAACATCATCATAGCTCTTACATGGATGATTAAAACAATACAAATTATTAAAAAATAAACAGTTAACAAACAGTACAAACAACAATAACATAAAGTATTAAAACGCGTCAAACAAATAACTAAACGGCTTTTAAGTAAATATAAATAATATACACAGCTCTCTTCAACTGGAAGTAAAAGAAAACATGAGAGCCTGGCTAAGGAGGGTCAACCGTAATGCTTCCACACCACCTCCAGCCCCACAGCGTCCCGCTCGCCTCCCCACACCCCCCAAGTAGTTTGAGGTTGGGGTTCCGATGCCGAACGAGGTAGGTTACGGCGTGCTGGAAGGCAATCGCAGACACGCCCATGGACCTCGCCTAGCTGTACGGACCCGGCAGTGGACTTGCTGCACCGGTAGTGCGAGCACAGGCTCTTCTGGAAAAGCGGGCGCAAGTCCCCTCTTGTGATTTTTTTATTTAATTATAAAAATAGTCTCATAGAGCAAACGACGACCGCATCCGGTGAGTGAAATGACAACCTTAATAATATGGTCGTGCTTCTCTCAAATCATCGCTCGGCGCGGGCGGCGGTAACATTTTTAAATGTATTATATTTCCCTGATGTGGCCGCCGATAAGTGCTGTGGGCCCCCCATGTCGCTTTGTTTTGATGTGTATGCCTCCCGCCCATGCTACCTTCCGCCTGTCGATGTGTGTGTGTAGTCTGTTGCGTAGTGAGTGCCCGTCGCCCCCTCCGCTAAACCCCCCCTGGTGTGCCCCCTCCACGGGTTAGTTGTTGTCCGGTCGTGGTTTTTCGTTGTGTTGCGGTTGTGGCGTGCCGTAGTGCGTGTGCCTCGTGCCCGTAACGCCGGTGTACGTGGACAGTGTACTGTTCCGACGTGTCGTAGGTCTGTCGGCCAGTAGGTGCGTCGGTGACCGGTATGTATGTGTATTCGGTCACACACCCTCCCATACAAAAACGACAACAAGGAGGTAAACAATTCGCGCGACCGGTTTTCCAGCGTGTAGGGGGCGAAAAGGGGAGTAAGTACATAAGAAAAAAAAAAGGGAGAAAATTGGAGGGTAACAATTCAAGTAACCCACGATAATCGGGGGGGCCCTCCTCACGACACTAAATTACTATGGGGGAAACCGCGACACCAGACCTCGTCCGCCCTACGGCGGGAGCGGCCTCGCAGCGCCACGCGAGCGAGGCGCCTCGCACTCCACCGACGTCTCGGCGGCCGAAGCTCTCTCTCTCTGTTGTTAAACTCTTCTCTTCGAGCTCTCCGCTCTCGCCTCACTCTGGGTACGCTCTGCGCTCGCTCTCTCCCTCCTCGCTCTCTGTTTGTTCTCTTCTTCTTCCATCTACTCTATTCTCTCTCTCTCTCTCTCAGAAGAAGCGCTCTGGTCTGTCTGTCTGTCTTTGTCCGTGTCTGTCTTGTTTCTGTCTGTTCTGTCTCGTCTGTCTGTCTGTGGTCGTGGAGGAGGGCTCTGTGCTACGCGCGACGCGCTCTTCTACTGCTTCGTTCTCTCTCCTCCTCCGGCTCGAGCTCTCTCTCTCTCTCTCGTCTCTTCGCTTCTGTCTCAGCATCTGCGCTCTTCTCTCGATCTGTGTTGTCTCATCTCTCTCCTCTGCTATCTCTCTCTCTCTCTCTCTCTCTCGTCTCTCTCTTCTTCTCTCTCTGTTTGTTCTCTTCTCTGCTCTTCTCTCTATGCTCTATCTACTCCTCTCTTCTCTGCTTAACTCGTCTCTCTCTCTCAACTCTCTCTCTCTCCTCTCTCTCTCTCTCTCTCGCTCTCGCTCTCGCTCTCGCTCTCGCTCTCTCTCTCTGTTTGTCTCTCTCTCTCTCTCTCTCTCTCTCTCTCTCTCTCTCTCTCTCTCTCTCTCTCTCTCTCTCTCTTCTTTCTCCCCCCCCCCTATGTTTGAAAGGTCATCTAGCATCATATTTCATTTCATTTACGCAAGAAATATTACGGTCATATTTCAGAATTGGAATGTAAAGGTCTAACAAATATCACAAAATTTGCTTCAGCAGATGATGGAGTGAAATATTAGAAGCGTATGAACTTGAGGAGGGGAGGAGGGGAGAGGGAGGGAGAGAGAAAGAAAGAAAGAGAAAGCAAGCAAGAAAAGAAAGATAGAGAACAGGGGGTCTGAAGTTGTGTTGGCTTGTTAGCGTGTTATGTTCTTCGTATATTGCTGATCTTGTAGCGGTTAAGTGCACGACTTTATTTTTGTTTTCATATTGTTTCTTTTATTTAATAGTGCACTAACTGAACAAATCGGAACTCTCGAGACTCTCTCTATAGAGGAGCTCTTCTCTTCTCTCTCGTCCTATCTCTCTCTCTCGTCTCGAGAGAGAGAGAGAGCGTCTCTCTCTCAGAGTCGCTATCTATCCGGGCGCACCATTTCATAGATCCTCACATTTCCTCTTCGCTAAGGTCCCCCATTTTTCAATATGGAGGGAGGAAAAATGAAACAGAAAAACCCAAAAACCTCCCCCTCCCCCTCAGGGCCCGGCCGCCCGCCCCTTACTCCCGACCTTCTTCCCCTCTCTCCTTTCCCCCCCCTCCCCTTCCCCTCCCCCTCTCCCCTTCCCCTTCCCTCTCCCTCCCCCTCCTCCCTTCCCCTCTCCCTTCCCCTCCCCCTCTTCCCTCCCCTTCCCCCTCCCCTTCCCCCCTCTCCTTCTTCCCTCTCCCTCATCCTCCCCTCTCCCCTTTCCCTCCCTTCTCCCCCCCCTCTCCTTCTTCCCCCTACCCCTCTCCCTCTACCCCTCCCCTCTCCCTCCCTTCCCCCTTCCCCTCCCCCTCCTCCCTTCCCCCTTCTGAGTCGTCCGAAAAAAAGACCCGAAGGAACTAGAGGGTGACAGAACTCAGGCCTCGAGCGTCGGGCACACGCAGTCCCGCAGGTACAAAACGTCTTGATGTGTTCTTTGAGCAATTAAGAGAAGCTTAATGAGGGAGAGTGGGTGGGTGAGGGGTGGGAGAGGGTGAGGAAGACGGAGGGAGAGGGAGGTACGAGCGGGGACGTGGGGGAGGGAAATGGGGAGGGGAGGGGGGAGAGAGAGGGAGGGGAGGAGAGGAAGACAGAACGGGAGGTGGGGGTGAGTGGTGATGACGGAGAGGGAGGGAGAGGGGAGAGAGAAGGAGGGGGAGAGGAAGAGAGCGAGGGGATATCCCGACCCAGAGGGCCTGGGAAGCAGAAAGAGAGAGAGGAGCGAGAGAGAAGGAGAGAGGAGAGAGAGATGAGCGAGATTAGAGAGGAGAGAGAGAGAGAGAGAGAGAGAGAGAGAGAGAGAGAGAGAGAGAGAGAGAGGAGGGGAAGGAAGGAGGTTGGAAGAGGGATAGTCGGAGGAGGATGGAAGGAAGATGGGAGGAGGGGGGTATGAGGATGTGGAAGGAAGGGCATATCATGGGGAGGAGGAAGGAGGAAGGGAGTGATGTAGAGGGGGAAAGTGGGAAAGAGGAGAGAGGTAGGAAAGAGAGAGGGAGAAGGAGGCGGAGGAGAAGCGTGAAGGAAGGAGGGGGAAGAGAAGAAGGAGGATGGAGCAGGAGGGAAGAAGGAAGACGTAGAAGGAAGGGTGAAAGGTTGGGTTAAAAGAAAACGGAGGAAAACGAAAGAAGGATTGAAAGGAAAACTGAAATAGGAGAAGAGAGAGAGAGAGAGAGAGAGAGAGAGAGAGAGAGAGAGAGAGAGAGAGAGAGAGAGAGAGAGAGAGAGAGAGCGAAGGCGAGAGATAGAGAGAGAGAGAGAGAGAGAGAGATGATGAGAGAGAGAGAAAAGGAGGAGAGAGAGAGTGAGGAGAGAGTGAGAGAGTTAGAAGAAGAGAGAGAGAGGAGTGCAGAGAGAACGAGTCGAGAGAGACGAGAAAGTGAGTAGATAGGGAGTTTGAAAGACTGAGAATAGGGAAAAGAGAATAGGCTGTCGATTGAATGATTCCTCGAAAGTGCATCGAGGATATGCGAGGGGGCGAGGCCGGGGGCTGTGGTTCAGACACGTCACGACAAGAGAGGGTGAGAGCCGCAGATTGAATGTAGAAGAGTCGAGAGGCAATAGTGGTGAAGGAAGAGAATATGAGAGAGAGAGAGGAGAGTGTTTGAGAGAAAGATTGGACCGCCGACTCCTGAGAGAGAGGACGATTAAAGAGACGAATGACGAGGATGTCCATGGGAGAGCAGAGAGAGAGAGAGAGATGAGAGATCGTAAAGAGGAAGTATGATGCGAATTGACGATAGAGAAGAGAGGGAGAGAGAGAGAGAGAGAGAGAGAGAGAGAGAGAGAGAGAGAGAGAGAGAGAGAGAGAGAGAGGACGATGAAAGAGGTATGAAGAGAGATTGGAGGAAGAGGTAAGCCTGTACGAGGGGGGAGGGGGGAGGGAGGGGGTGAAGGGGGTTCCCCAAGACTCAGCAGCTGGGCCCAATAATGTGGCCTGAGTGTCTTTTTTGTTCTGAAAGGCTCAATTCAGCCCCCATGGAGGATTGTTGACATTCTCCCGTTCCTCCTTCACTCCTTTACCCTCCCCCCCTTCCTCCCCTTTTCTCTCTCTTTCTCCCCCCCCCCACTATCCCTCGTCCCTCATGCCCCTCCCTCCACCTTCCCACCTCCGTGCCCTTCTTCTTCACGCCCCCCTCCCCTCCATCCCCTCCCCCAACCCGCCCTCACGCTCCTTCACCCCCCTCCTACCCTCTTCATCCTCTCTCTCTCTCTCTCTCTCTCTCTCTCTCTCTCTCTCTCTCTCTCTCTCTCTCTCTCTCTCTCTCTCTCTCTCTCTCTCTCCCCTACTCACCCCACCCTTTCCTCCCCCTCCCTCCCTCCCTCCCTCCCTCCCTCCCTCCCTCCCTCTCTCCCTCCCTCCCTCCCTTCCCTTTCTCTTTCTCTCTCTCATACATTCCATTCTTCTGCAGAACAAAGTGCCCCCATTGCCCCATGCCCCCCCCCCCTGCCCATGCCCCCCTACCCATGCCCGATGCCCCCCTACCCATGCCCGATGCCCGGCGATGTCTCCAGGCGGTTCATCGCGCTTTGGGCAGTTTCCGTGCGGCATCTCCTACCAGGCCCTGATTTAAATTAATTGTGATGACTGCGATGATTATGATAATGATGATACTAGCGATTACTGTGATGCTAGAACTAAATTATATAAGGACAGGAATAGTGATACTAGTGATGATAATGGTAGTGCACATAATCATAATAATAGTAATAAAATGATAATGATTGTAACAATAGCATCAAGTATTGATATCCTTATTGATATTATTATCATCATAAAAAATAACAGCAAAACGAAGTAGAAAATTAGCTCTAATTATTAAGTACCATAGGAATTATAACGTAAAATATCACATAACAATATTCCCTAAACAATTAACAACATAAGACAACTTAAAAACAAATTAAAAAAAATGATCACTGCCTATTGCAACCTGGCACAATAAACTAAAAATATAAACAACGTGCAATAGGCTAATGGAAATAAAATAAATGGCTTGGCTAAGCCTGTTTTGCAATTCTGGCGATTATGCAACTTATTGATTTCATGTAAAAATAAACGCATTTATTCTGCTGTTGTATACGTTGGGGTAAAAATATAAAGGTGTTTTAATGCGTTCGCTGTATATCTGGATTTGTGTGAATATATGTGTTTACCGTTGCGTTTTTTTTATGTACAAGCATATGCACAACGAAAAAAAAGATACAAACATGTAGATACATTCACTTGCTCTTTCTTTCTCACATACTTACATACATAAACACATTTACAAACTCACACACACACACACACACACACACACACACACACACACACACACACACACACACACACACACACACACACACACACATATATATATATATATATATATATATATATATATATATATATATATATATATACATATATACATTCATTTTCCCTTCCCTTCCTCTCTCTCTCTCTCTCTCTCTCTCTCTCTCTCTCTCTCTCTCTCTCTCTCTCTCTCTCTCTCTCTCTCTCTCTCTCTCTCTCTCTCTCTCTCTCCCTCTATTTCTTCTCTCTCTCTTTTTCTCTCTCTCTTCCTATTTTTTCTTCTCTCTCTCCCTCTTTTTTTCTATCTCCCTCTTTTTTCTCTCTCTCGCTCTCTCTCCCTCTCCCTCTCCCTCTCCCTCTCCCTCTCATACTCACGAACACTCAGCATCCTTTCACTTCATGTGAAAAACATCTGATATCTGTATTTTTTCACAATCATCCTACCTTCCTCACTAACCTTCGATCGCAATTCCCCTTCCAACCCATACAAATGAAAAACAAAATACCCCCCAAATTAATGAATCAAATCAAAACACCCATACCAAAAATAAAGATCAGATCTTTAAGTTCCAATCATAACAGATTGGAACAGATTGCCACATTCCTACAACAAGAAACCACCGGTGAACGAACAGGTCCCACAATGTTGCGCTCACCCTCTGCCAAAAAGATGTTCAGAGGGCAAAGTTCAGCCCTCGGTCAACCGGCTTGTTTGCTACCAATGAGACTCGTGTGGAACTATGCTTTCATCTGTGGGGGGAGGGGGAGGGGGGGAGGGAGGTGGAGGGAAGGATGGGTAAGGGGGAAGGTGGAGAGGGATGGGTAAGGGGGTAGGGGGAGGGAGAGGGATGGGGAGGGGGAGAGGGAAGGGGAAAGGGGGAGGGGGAGAAGGGGAAGGGGGAAGGGGAAAGGAGAGGGGTGGGGGTGAAGAATGTATAACGGGGAGAAGGGGGAGGGGGAGGAGGAGAGGAAGGGTGGGACTGGCAGAGGGCGAGGGAGAGGGAGAGGGGGAGGGGGAGGGGGAGGGGGGGAGCGAGAGGGGAGGAAGAGGGAGGAAGAGGAAGAGGTGGAGGGGAAGGAGAAGGGGAGGGGGTGAAGAATGTATAACGGGTGAAGAGGGAGGGCGAGAGGGAGGGAGGTTGAGGGGGAGAGTTAGGGAGAGGGGAAGGGGAAGGGGAAGGGGAAGGGGAAAGGGAAAGGGAAGGGAGAGGGGGAAGGGGAAGAAGTGAAGAAAGCATGACGTAAGCTTATGATCTCTGAGAGTTGTTTGGATTAGGAGCCAAAATGGGGGCCGATTGTTTGGCAAACAGGATACATGATGAGTATGTATGTATGAATATATATATGTGTGTGTGTTTGAGTATGTGTATGTATATGTGTATGTGTGTGTGTGTTTGTGTGTGTGTGTGTGTACGTGTGTGTGTGTGTGTGTGTGTGTGTGTGTGTGTGTGTGTGTGTGTGTGTGCGTGCGTGCGTGCGTGCGTGCGTGCGTGCGTGTGTGTGTGCGTGCGTGCGTGTGTCTGTGTGTGTGTGAATAAACACGCACATAAATATTCACATCCACATTACCCGATCGTAAACGGCACCTCGCCAGAGCCGCGTCCCGATCCCACAAAACCTTCCCACCGACGATGATGAGAACGGCTTCGCGCAGTCATGAGGCCCTTTAGAGGCCGTGCATGGCGTCGTGATGC
>NW_028234434.1:26499681-26512181 GCF_977035675.1 Penaeus japonicus
CATCCCCCCGCCCTCCTCCTCCCTCCCTTCCCCCCATCCGCCCCCCTCCCTCCCTCTCGAGCACTCAGGATCTCGCTAGGTGTGAGTCGGGTCCTGTGGTTTACTTCCTTCCTGATAGACTTCTTGTTTCGTTCTATTAAATCAAGATCTATAAAATCAATATATCTACATAATATATCAATATATCTATATAATATATCAATATATCTATATAATATATCAATATATCTTGATATATATACATATCAAGATCTATATAATCAAAATAAAGAATCTATATAATTGTGAAATATACATCAACATATATTTCATTCTATCAAATCAATATAAAGCGATCGAAGATAAATCACCAAGATAATTGGAATAATCTTGGTGATGATTGGAATAATCACAAAAGATCTAAATAACATCATCGCATGCCCCTTGTAACTAGACAAACACACACTCATATTCACGCTCACACTCTCACAGAGACACATAGAGATGGAGATAGAGTGAGAGATAGAGTAAGTACCTAAGTGAGTGAGTGAGTGAGTGAGTGTGTTAGTGAGTGAGTGAGTGAGTAAGTAAGTGAGTGAGTGAGTGAGTGTGTTAGTGAGTGAGTGAGTGAGTGTGTGAGTGAGTGAGTGAGTGAGTGAACAAATAAGTAAGTGAGATAGATAGATATGTAGGTAGATAGGTAGGGCGAAGATGGAGAGAGAGAGAGAGAGAGAGAGAGAGAGAGAGAGAGAGAGAGAGAGAGAGAGAGAGAGAGAGAGAGAGAGAGAGAGAGAGAGAGAGAGAGAGAGAGAGAGAGAGAATGATAAATAGATAGATAGATAGAATGAGAGAGAGAAGATAGATAGATAGAGATAGATAGAGAGAGAGAGAGAATGATAAATAGATAAATAGATAGACGGAGAGAGAGAATAATAAACAGATTTATAGATAGATAGAGAGAGAGAGAGAAAGAGAGAGAGAGAGAATGATAAATAGATAGATAGATAGAGAGAGAGAGAGAGAGAAAGAGAGAACCGAAAAAAATCCATCCACTCGCACCCTCCAAACCCACACCAGCACAAGAGCCAGCGAGTCACACCGGCAACACGTGGTCATCATGCGGTTAAGACCCAGTCACGTTCCCGACATGTTTCGGTCGTTCCCGTGACCACGAAGGAAGTCGTTAAGAAGGAAGGCTGTGACAA
The DNA here is from genome assembly GCF_977035675.1 of Penaeus japonicus. Classification (NCBI taxonomy): domain Eukaryota; kingdom Metazoa; phylum Arthropoda; class Malacostraca; order Decapoda; family Penaeidae; genus Penaeus; species Penaeus japonicus. The sequence goes on from NW_028234434.1 coordinate 26,500,866, forward strand.
TGGCGCGATGACGAGGTCGTTTGCGAGTCGTGTCCATCCACTGGATTATGACGCAAGGTCGGAGGTGGGTCGTTCGAGGGCTTTAGAAAAAGGGTCGTGGTGACAGGATGGTGGTCGTGGTGGTGATAATGGTGGTGGTGGTGGTGGTAGTGATGATGATGGTGGTGGTGATGATGATGATGATGATGATGATGATGATGATGATGATGATGATGATGATGATGATGATGATGATGATGGTGATGGTGATGATGATGATGATGATGATGATGATGATGATGATGATGATGATGATGATAATGAGGATAATCAAGGAATCACGAAGAAAATAAGAAAAGCAAGTTAAAGGAGAAAACAAAAATAAAGTCGAAATAAGAGAAAAAGAAAATCAACAGAAAACAGAAGAAAACAAATTTTAAAAAATGAAACGAACTTGTTCAAAAGAAAGAAATTCAAAACGAAAAAGAAATAAAAGAAACAAGAAGAAAAAGAAAACATACCACCGTAAACCTCGGGGTTATAAATTCGAGGTTTCTAAGTGTACAGGTTTCGCTCTTGACTTGCAAATATAATTCAGGAACTCTTATCTCTGTGTATCTTTAATATATCTATATATATAGATAAATGCTTGTCTATTAAATCCACTTCATTAATATATTCAATATACTCTAATTATCTATTAAATGTAATCCATCGATACATCTAATATAATCTATTCATTTATTTGATCTAATTAATCATTAATTTGATCTAATCCATTCATTTATCTTGATCTCACTTTCCCTATAGCCCCTTTTTCAATAACTTCTGTATTTTCTATAATCATTCGATCCATTTTGATAAATCTCCCGTTGATAAATTCCTGTGATAAGATTAATCGAATCCGTGACACGTAATAAAAATAACGAAAGATTAAATCACCCTGTTTCTTCGTTATCATTAGGATGAAATCTATCAATGCAATGACCGGGTTCGCAGATGCGTTCATGTCATTTCTTAACGGCTTTTCTTTTTATTCTTATGATTCGTCTATTTGTTTCGTTCGGTCTCGTGTGATGCTTTGGTGGGAGGGTCTTTGGACGATTGTGATAGTTTGTTTGTGGAGAAAATATTAATGGGGGTTTCTATTTAGTTTTAATTACGCCAGCACGTTTGTATAAATGAATAGATAAATATATATATATATGTATATATATATATATATATATATATATATATATATATATATATATATATATATATATATTCATACGTGGCACAAGAAGGACTCTAGAAAATGTCACGTTATAATAAACATAAAGAAAAGACACAAAAAGAAAAGACTATAGAAACAATAATAACAAGAAGAAATACAATGAGATACTGATCTTAGGCTTCAAGAGAAAAATAAACAGAGAAACAATATAAATCTAAGATGTACAAAAAAATGTGAGAGTGACACTCATCTTAAACCCGAGTGATCGAATAAAGCTATTTAATCATTCAAGCATATCCGGAGGTCCCATGAGAACGTCCTTTAAGAAAAATTGTAATATATAAACTCTGTAAAGCGATTTAATGAAAATTATTCACTTGACAAAATAAAACTAAATGATACAAAATCCTAATGACAGAGAAGAAAATTTTTGATACGGATATACGTAAGAAAAAATATAATAAACAATAGCAATAATAATAATAATAACAATAAAAATAGTAACAATAATAACAATAATAATAATAATAATAACAATAGTAACAACAACAACAATAATAATAGCACTAGTAATAATAATAACAATAATAAAAATACTAAGGATGATAATAAAAATAATAATAACAATAACACGAAAACTACACACAACACTAAAAACAAACGAACCCCCGAGAAAATGCGCTCCACCAACTCCACACATCTTTCCTTCCACCTTAATGTTCCACACGCTGACACACAAGAGTACAAACTCCCTCCAAAAGAAAATCTAAAATTCGAAAAATTGGACGAAGACGTGATCCCGTTTTCAAGATGGTGGGGAACAGGTGGTGGAAGAGAGAAAATTCGGGAAGACTTGAACGAGGAATAAAAGGTGGGGAGGTTGGTGAGGTGGCGGCGGCGGTGGTGGGGGTAGCTGGGAGTATGCACACATACATTACATTACATTACATACATACACACACACACATATATACGTGTGTGTGTGTGTGTGTGTGTGTGTGTAAAACACAGGAGGGCGAGGAACCACTTTAAAAACACTTTTACTTCCTCATTCTCATTTGAAGCACGCATAAATTTACCAAACACAAGCTGCACACACACACACACACATACACACACACACACACAAACACACACAAACACACACACACACACACACACCGACACATAAACACACACAAAAAATCCGTTTGGTTATGAGGGGGGGGTAGGTGGAGAGAACACCCCCCCCCCCCCGGTTCTTGCATACAGAGAGGAACTCATTAATTACATGCAAGGCTGTTCTAGCGGACGACCCAACTTTCACCGCAGTTCCGATCTTCCCGTTACAAAAAGAGGAAGATGTAGATTATGAAGATATATATATATATATATAGCACATGGAGGGTGCTAAAACTGCTAAGATGTGAAGGGAAGGGAGAGGGAAGGAAGGAGGGAGGGAGATGGTGAGGGAGAGGGAAAGGAGAGGGAGGAAGGGAGGGAGGGAGACAGTGAGGGAGACGGTGAGGGAGAGGGGAAGGAGAAGGAGGAAAGAGGGAGGGAGACGGTGAGGGAGAGGGAAAGGAGAAGGAGGGAGGGAGGGGGAGGGAGGGAGAGAGGGAGGGAGGGAGGGGGGAGAGAGAGGAGATAGGGTGAGGAGGAGAGAGGAAGAGAGCGAGAGAGACACACAAAAAAAAAAAAAAAAAGATAATCCGTTTGGTTATGGGGGGGTAGGTAGGTGGAGAGAACACCCCCCCCCCTCCCCGTTCTTGCATACAGAGAGGAACTCATTAATTACTTGCAAGGCTGTTCTAGCGGACGACCCAACTTTCACCTTTCCACTTCCGTATTCCGTTTACAAAAAGAGGAAAGATGTAGATTAGATATTTTAATATTATATATATAGTTATATGACATGGAGGGTGCCTAAACTTCTAAGATAAGAAGGGAAGAAGAAGGGAACGGGGAGGAAGGGAGGGCGGGGGTGAGGGGTGAGGTAGAAAAGGAGAGAGAGGAGGGAGGGGAGGAGAGGAGGGAGGGAGAGGGAAGGAGAAGGAGAGGTGAGGAGGGGGTGAGGGAAGGAGGGGGAGGAGGGAGGAAGGAGGGAGGGGATAGGAGGAGAGGGAGGAGAGGAGAGGGATGGGAGCGGTGAGGGAGAGAGGAGGGAGGGGGGAGGGAGGAAGAGGAAGGAGGGAGGGAGGGAGGGAGGGAGAGATGAAGAGAGGAAGAGAGGAAGGGAAGGAGAGAGAGAGAGAGAGAGAGAGAGAGAGAGAGAGAGAGAGAGAGAGAGAGAGAGAGAGAGAGAGAGAGAGAGAGAGAGAGAGAGAGAGAAAGAGAGAGAACCTGAGAGAAATATAGAGAGGGACAATGATACATACATACATACATATAGAACCCCCTCCTCCCTAAAAAGAAAAGAAAAAAGAGACCAAATCGACAAAAAAAAAAAAAAAAAACCCAACGGCCACCTTAAATAATCCCCCAAAGACGTTACAGCCCCCCCCACCCCCTGCCCCTGCCCCTGAAACAGCGAAAATGCTCTTTGCAAATGGCCCGAGGTAAGCCCAGGAAATGTTCCCTGCATGGTAAAGCCTTTACGCGAATAAGATAATCTACGTTCAAACTTCGCATATTGAAGAGGCGAGAGGCGAGAGGAAGAGGAAGTGGAGGGGCTGTGTGCATGAGAATGTCGTATGTAGGTTTATGAATGGTCATGCACGGATAACCTTTTAAAGCTCTTCGAATTGTGTAATGGCCCAAGTTTTGTTCAAGTGGTTTTATATAAATTGAATAAGATGATGATGATGATGATGGTGATGGTGATGATGATGATGATGATGATGATGACGATGGTGATGATGATGATGATGATTATGAGAAAGGTAATGAAAAGGATAATGTTCATAACTACTGCTACTACTATTACTATTAATTATCAGTTATCTGTAACAAATAGATAACAAAATATAACTATAAAAAAAACAAAAAACAATAACAACAATTAGATACAAATAACAATTATATTTCCAATGTGTTATTTCAATTCGACGAAGTACGTTAGTTAATCTGTGCCGCAATTACCGTAATTAATTCATTAAAGATTATTTCTTAATTGCCTTTCAAATCTTATTCATCCCAGTGTTATAAAAGGGTTAAAGGCCATGCGCATATATCTATCAATATCCAGAGAAAACTATTCTATATTGTGTGAGAATTGTTGTGTCATTAAACTGCTGTTGCTGTTGTTGTTGTTGTTGTTGTTTTTTCTTACGTAATTACGCTAATAAATTCTTCTTCTGATGATAGGTAATTTTGAAAAATAGGAGACGTAAAACCTTATACATATATGATTACCTGATAGCCTATAAACGGTTTAATGTTTTATAATGTTCTCAAGATCGTTCTCAAAACGGAATTAAATCACATTAAAAACATCTTAAATTCATAATGATCTCAAGATCGTTCTCGAAGCGGAATTAAATAATATAAAAAACATCTTAATACACCATAATACCAAACGATTTTCAGATCACTTAACTGTGGAATATAACCTGCATGCATAACCCAAGTGCATGAACATGCTTGTGCAATCTGTGCAACGATGCTATACGATAAAAAAATATGATAAAAACATACGATAAAAAGACCCAACCAAACAAACTGAGGAAGCAAATCATACACGCTAAAGGAAGCACAGATCACCGCTGCAACAAGAGCAATAAAAACAGACAAGCAAGCAAGAATGCAAGTCAAGCAAGCACCCGCTATCGCACACATGCAGAGCGCCGACATTCACGAGTATGCAAATGCAAATCAACGATCGGATGCTAATTTTCATTCCTTGTACCGGCCGAGGTTGCTTTCACTCGGGCAAGTGGGTGAGAGAGAGAGAGACGGATTCATGAAGAGGGATGCTGATAGATAGAAAGATAGATAGATAATATGAAGGATAGATAGATATATGGATAGAAAGGAGGATAGATAGATAGAAAGATAAATATAAAGGATAGATAGATGGAAAGATAAATATAAAGGATAGATAGATAGGTAAATAAGTGATACATACAATATGAAAATAATAGACAAATAGATATTGCAGATAGGCAGATACATAGACAGATAGATGGATGGAAGTCAACAGCATTGAGTAGATAGATCAATATGTTGACAAATACATACTACTTATAGAATGAAAAAGACAGATAGTTAGATAGATATTGTTGATGGATATGAAATAGATCATATGTAATGCATGTATATGATGTTTATAAACAGATAGATACATACTGTAAATATGCATAGATGAACATAGAGATAGATAGATAGATAGATAGAGATAGAGGGAAAGATAGAGAGAGAGAGAGAGAGAGAGAGAGAGAGAGAGAGAGAGAGAGAGAGAGAGAGAGAGAGAGAGAGAGAGAGAGAGAGAGGACGAGAGGAGAGAGAGAGGGAGAGAGGGAGGGAGGAAGAGAGAGAGAGAGAAAGAGAGAGAGGGAGAGAGAGGGAGAGAGAGAGAGAGAGAGAGAGAGAGAGAGAGAGAGAGAGAGAGAGAGAGAGAGAGAGAGAGAGAGAGAGGGATAGAGAGAGAGAGATATATATAGAGAGAAAAGACAAGACAAGAAAAATGACAAGACAAGAGAAAGTTAGAAACAGAGAGAAATAAACAAATCTACAGAGTACGAGAGATTAACGCACTTGTAAATCTCTCGACGTCATTTGCATATGATTGCCCCGAGTGCACAGCAATTTGGCGACCTCGGTTAACCCGCTTTCGGCCACGGCTGGACTTTTATCGGCGCGTCTCGCTTCGTTATCGGGAAGGAGAAGCGAGATTACGATCGGATTTGGATTCCGATCCGCGTCCGACGGGCGTGGGTGTCGGATGTGGAATTTGATCCTCAATTTTTTTTTCTTTTTTTTTTTTTTGTCTCGTTCTTTCGCTCTTGATCTCTTTGGTTTCTTCTTTTTTTATTCTTATTTTTCTTTCTCTGTCTCTGTCTCTCTTTCTTCCATCCATTTATTAATTCTTTCTATTTACCTCTCTTTCTTTCTCCCCCTAATAATTATAATAGCAATAACAACAGTAAAATAATGCTAGTAATCATAACAACAACAGGAAAAAATAATTAAAACGATACTAAGAAAAATATAATAAAGGATATCAACAACAGAGATGAAAATAAAAATACCAACAATACCTTTAATCACCAGATACCCAATGTAATAAAAATAACAATAACACTTGATTAACAACAACAACAGACAATAACAGCAATAACACTTATAACACCAACCACTTAATACAACCCAAAAATAACCCACCCCACTAACACGCCCTTAATCCAATGTGGGCGCCCGCAAAACCCACTTTTCAATAATCGCATGACCGGACCCAGTCAGGCAGTCAGACAGCCTACCCTCGCTCGGTCATGAAAGCTGAATCATGAAGACAACTCTGGTCATGCTCCATTGGGCCACTGACTCAGGATGTAAAAAAAAAGGAAAAAAAAAAAAAAAAAAAAAAAATATATATATATATATATATATATTTAAAATTTCTCACACTCAGGATGTAAAAATAAATAAATAAATAAATAAATAAATAAATAAAAAAGAAATTATATAATTTTTTTCTCACACTGATGCTTGTTTAAGTATGCACGTAAGATGTCTTTGATTATTTAAAAGAGATTTATGTCTGCGGGTTAGAGGTCCTTCATATTTTCCGTGTATTGAAATATCTATAAAAAAAAAAAAAAAAAAAAAAAAAAAAAATTAGACTTAATTTTTTTATCTTAATATTTTTTTTTACTTTACCAAATAATGACAGAATCTAAATCTAATTCTAATTCTCCAAATTCTAAATATCAACATACCGACACAAGCATTACATCACAACCGATGCCACAACCTATTCGACCCCCCCCCCTCTCCACTCCCTCCCCCTAGGTAATACCACAGGCGTGACCTTGCCAAGCCTCCAGTTCCCTTCGGGGTCAACCACACCACAAGGGTATTTGCAACGGAATATAGTTATTATAGAAAGAGTTGAAAGTTTCGAATTACTTCATTTGCATAATAACACGGTAACGGAATTTCGTTTTCACTTTGTAGAACATTGAAAAAAAAGATAAATAAAAAAAGAAATATCAATTAATATAAATAAATAAATAGATAGATAATCAAATAGGAATAGAATCTCAGGGAAAAAAAATCTAGAATCTTAAGGAAAGTGTTGAATTAAGCCCGAGATCTGTTAGATTCTATTTGCATCTTAGTGAACAACAAAGAAATAAAAAAAAGGGAAAAAAAGGAAAACGAAGAGAAAAAAACAGTAAGTTAAATCTAATAAATAATGACGAATCTCCAGGAAGCCCAGAATACAATAACTCTATTACAATAAAAAAAACACGAAATCCAACAAAGAATAAACCACAAACACGCAATAAAATAATAAAATATGCCAACATACTTCAAAATCATATTCAAAACACAAATAAAAACCATACGACTCCATACAACAATATACTTTAGATTCCAAAACTTCCATCAAAACACGTTTCCGAATCCTGTTTCGAACCTACAGCCTGCATAGGACTGTTTCGAAGCTTCAGTGACAATAAGCTTCGTTAGATAAAGCTTACCGAAGCTTCCCTTACTGTACATTTCCGACCGGAAAGTGGAGCTGAGATGTACTTAGCATGTCACGCTCAAGGCGCTAGTAAAGAGAGAGAGAGTGAGAGCAAGTGAGTGAGAGTGAGAAGAGAGTGAGAGTGAGAGAGTGAGTGAGTGAGTGAGTGAGAGAGAGAGAGAGAGAGAGAGAGAGAGAGAGAGAGAGAGAGAGAGAGAGAGAGAGAGAGAGAGAGAGAGAGAGAGAGAGAGAGAGAGAGAGAGAGAGAGAGAGAGAGAGAGAGAGAGAGAGAGAAAGAAAGAAAGAAAGAAAGAAAGAAAGAGAGAGAGAGAAGAGTGCGAAAGAAAGGAAAAGAGAGTGAAAGAGAGAAGAGAGAAAGAATAAGGAAGCGAGAGAGAGAGAGAGACAGGAAGAGAGGAAGAGAGAGCGAAAGAGAGAAAAGAGAGAAAAAAAGGAGAGAGAAATAGAAAGAAAAAAAAGCAAGACAAACCGAAATAGAGAAAGACAGAAAAGAAAAGAGACCGAAACAAAACAAGACAGACGAACGAAAGAAATAAAGAAAGAGAGAGAGAGATCGCACAAGACAGAGCACAAGAAACCGACAACCTCACCTTGTCCACCGCGGCGCAGGGAAAACGGCAGTGGAGAATCAATTCTCGATCCTCCGCGTGAACACCGGCAATTAACCAAGGACTGTGAATGGCCTTTCCGTTTCGACTGGCCATTTTCTCTTAACCCTCGCACTCTTCTACTCGCACTCTCACTCGCTTACTCGCACTCTCCCACTCTCACTCGCTTACTCGCTTACTCGCGCTCTCACTCGCTTACTTGCACTCTCCCACTCTCACTCGCTTACTCGCACTCAAGCACTCTCACTTGCTTACTCGCTTACTCGCTTACTCGCTCTCTAGCTCTTGTTCGATCTGTTTCCGTTTGTTTCCGGGATTTTATTAAGTCATTTTTTGGTTGTGTTGCATTTTGATTTATTGATTTATCTATTTATTTATTTATTCTAGAAGAATAAGCCCGTTTGTCTGTCTCTTTCCTTTTCGTTATCTTTATCTCTGTATATTATTCAGACTATATCCTACGCAAACACGCGCACACGCACGCACACACGGACACACACACACACTCACACACACACACAAACGCGTATCCTCATGCAAAAAGACACTTACATGAACACGCTATTTCACCAAATAATGATTGAAAACGCAAAGACAGAAAGAGAGAAAGAAGAGAAGAGAGAAGAGAAGAGAAAGAGAGATAGAGAGAGAAGAAAAAGAAAGAAAGAGAAGAGAAGTTACAGAAAGTGCGATAGAAAAAAAGACACACACACACACACAAACACACACACACAAACACACGTGCACACCCATCCAGAGAGAGAGAAAAAAAAAAAAAAAACATCCCCAACAACAAAAGAACAAGAAAACCAGAACCCAAAAGGAGGAAGAGGAAGAGGAAGAGGAAGACTCCACCACTACCACCACTACCACCACCACCGCCTCCACCTCCACCGCCACCGAAATCTCTCAAGAAAAGGGAATTAAAACGACGTCCGTCCGAGGAATGAAAGGGGAGGGGGGGGGGGGGACCGACGCGCGTGCGGTTTTAATAATGACATGCGGACCAGATTTTACTGCGGGAGGGACGTGTGTGGAGTCCCAAGGGTCGGCCGGGGCGATGAAAGAGGGAGGAGGGAGGTGGGGAGGAGGAGGAGTGAGGGAAGGAGGAGGGGGAGGGGAGGAGTGAGGGGAGGAGGAGGGGAGGATGAGGAGGAGGGAGAGGGGGAGAAGGGAAGGAAGGAGGAGGATAGATGGGAAGTGAAGGAGGAGTGGGAGGAGAAGGAAGAAGGGGGAAGGGAAGGGAGAAGAAAACGGAGAGGGGAAGGGAAGGGAAGTGAAAGGAAAGGGGAGAGAAGAGGGGAAGGGAAGGGAAGGGGACGGGGAGGGGAAGGGAAGGGAAGGGGAAGAGAAAGGAAAGAGAAGGGAAGGGAAGGGGAAGAGGAGAGGGGAAGGGAAGGAAGGAGGAGTGGGAGGAGAAGTAAGAAGGGGGAAGGGAAGGGAAGGAAGGATGAGGAGAATGAAGGGAAAGGAAGGATAGAGGGGAAGGAAAGGGAAGGGAGAGGATGGAAGGAGTGGAGGAGGAAAAGGCTAAGAAGGGAGGAGGGAGGAATAGGAAGAATGGTTGAGAGAGCGGAGAAGGTCTTTGCAAGAAGGGGAAAGGGAAAAGAGAGAGGATATGGAAAGAAAAGTTGGAAGGAAGTGGAAGGGAAGGAAGGGAGGAATAGAAAGGGGAAGGGATGGCGAGAAGGAGGAAAAAGATAGAAGATAACAGGAATGGAAAAGGAGGGAAGAGTAAGAAGAACAGGAAGAGAATTCGAGAGAACAGAATGGAAGGGAGAGAGAAGAAAGAGGGAGAAAGACAAAAGGGGAGAATAATTGGAAGAAAAAGAAAGGAACTGGAAAGATATGGAGAGATACGGACAGGGGGTGTAGGAGGGGGGGAGGGGGAGAAGGGAGACTGTTCTCGTAGGAATAAAAGGGGGGGGGGGGAGGAGGGGAAGGGCTAAGACGAAAGAGGAAGAGAGATGGGAGAGGTGTGAAGGATAGGATGAAAGTGCTAACGAGAAGACGAGAGAGGGGAGACAGAGGGTGGGGGTGGGGGAGAAGGAAAAGGGAGGGGGGTAAGGGAGGGGGGAGAAGAGGGTACGGGGATGGTGGAGGGTGGTGGGGGGGGCGGCCATCTTTGTTTCTCTGCAGGGGAGGGAAATTAATAGCTGTTTTTATGATCCATTTCATTCATTTCCCATCTCATTAAGTCTTTGAATGCCTGTCTTACTCTCTCCCTCTTTTCCCCGTCTCTATATCTCTTTCTTCGGATCTCTTTCTTTCTTTCTTTCTTTCTTTCTTTCTTTCTGTCTGGCACCCCCCCCCCCCTCTTCCTCCCTCACTCTTTCTCTGTCTCTCTGTTTCCCTCTCTCTCTCTCTCTCTCTCTCTCTCTCTCTCTCTCTCTCTCTCTCTCTCTCTCTCTCTCTCTCTCTCTCTCTTTCGCACCCTCCCTCCCTCCCTCCCTCCCTCTCTGTCTCCTTTCCCTCCCTATCTTCCAACCCCTCGCCCTCCTCCTTCCCTCCCCCCCCCATTCCCCCTTCCCCCTCCGCTTTTTTATTGTGTTCCATCATGTTTATATTTCCCCTTTTCGCGATTTATGGCTTTTAATTTCCTTTTTTTTTTTGTTTGTTTGTTTCTCGGTATATTTCATCTACTTCTTTATACATCTACGTCGACGATTCTACCATAGAGTATATCACTACGGGAATATACTCTTATCTCGCTATAGAGTATACCCGACCTTACATGCTAAATTTATTCAATTATATCTTCGCATTGGCAAGTTAATTCTACATTACTTCTACAATTCTAAGACAGAGAATACATAAAAAGAAGAAGAAAAAAAATATCAGTAACAAATGGACCTAATTCATGTCAAATAAAAAAAGAAAAA
>NW_028234434.1:26534681-26554681 GCF_977035675.1 Penaeus japonicus
AGGAAAGGACGGGGGGGGTGGGAGAGGAAAGGACGGGGGGAGGGGAGAGGAAAGGAAGGGGGGAGGGAGAAAGGAGGATGGGAGGAGAGGAGGAGAGGAGGGTAGGAGGATGGAGAGGAGGAGAGGAGGGTAGGATGGAGGAAAGAAGGGAGGGATGGTGGAGGGGAGGAGAGATAGGAGGAAAACGAAGGAGAGCAGGAGGGGGGGGGGAGAGGAAAGGAATGGGGTAAGAAAGGAGGAGAGGATGATAGGAGGAGAATAGGAGGAGAGGAGGGTGGGAAGGAGGAAGGACAGGAGGGATGGTGGAGGGGAGGAGAGAGAGGAGGAAAACGAAGGAGAGCAGGAGGGAGGGGGGAATAGGGAGGGAGAGAGGAATAGACGGGGGTAGGGGGAGGAGGAGGAGGAGTAAGTAAATAGCCTGAGAGAAGGCTCGAGAAATCGCGCCTGCAGCGTCGAGGAAGCGCAGGGAAGCACCAGGCGGTCTTTAAGGGCGAAACTCCCATACAATATGCGTTAATAAACCACCATAGTCGCGCGTGTGGCTTGACACTTTCCTCGGAGGAGCTGGCCGCCCTGTGACAACTTCATTAAGACACTGTCAGCATCTTCATATCTTTTCTTCTACTTGGCTGGCGACCGTGAGAGCCTCCTGGGGGGTAGGGATGGGGGAAGGGGTGGGGATGGGGGCGGGGATGAGAGTGGGGGTGGGGGGAGGGTGAGGGGGTAGTAGTAGAAGGTAGATGCGGAGGCGGAGGGTGGGAGTGGGAGTGGGGGAAGGGGTAGTAGTGGAAGGTAGATGCGGCGGCGGGGGTTGGGGGGGGGGCTACTGTAGGGGGTAGCCTTGGGTGGGAGAGGGGGAGGGTAGAAATGGGGGGGGGAAAGAAGATAGAAGGTAGGTAGATGCAGGGGGAGGGCATTGTAGAGGGTAGACTGAAGAGGAAGGGGAGAATAGAAACGAAGGGGAGGAGAAGCTAGACTGAAGGGGAAGGGGAGAATAGAAACGAAGGGGAGGAGGAGCTAGACTGAAGGGGAAGGGGAGAATAGAAACGAAGGGGAGGAGAAGCTAGACTGAAGAGGAAGGGGAGAATAGAAACGAAGGGGAGGAGAAGCTAGACTGAAGGGGAAGGGGAGAATAGAAACGAAGGGGAGGAGAAGCTAGACTGAAGGGGAAGGGGAGAATAGAAACGAAGGGGAGGAGAAGCTAGACTGAAGAGGAAGGGGAGAATAGAAACGAAGGGAGGAGAAGCTAGACTGAAGAGGAAGGGGAGAATAGAAAACGAGGGGAGGAGAAGCTAGACTGAAGGGGAAGGGAGAATAGAAACGAAGGGAGGAGGAGCTAGACTGGAGAGGAAGGGGAGAATAGAAACGAAGGGAGGAGAAGCTAGACTGAAGGGGAAGGGGAGAATAGAAACGAGGGAGAGAAGCTAGACTGAAGGGGAAGGGGAGAATAGAAACGAAGGGGAGGAGAAGCTAGACTGAAGGGGAAGGGGAGAATAGAAACGAAGGGGAGGAGAAGCTAGACTGAAGAGGAAGAGGAGGACAGAGACGACGGGAGAGAGAAGCTAGACGGAAGGGGAAGGGGGAGAATAGAAACGAAGGGGAGAGAAGCTAGACTGAAGGGGAAGGGGAGAATAGAAACGAAGGGGAGGAGAAGCTAGACTGAAGGGGAAGGGGAGAATAGAAACGAAGGGGAGGAGGAGCTAGACTGAAGGGGAAGGGGAGAATAGAAACGAAGGGGAGGAGGAGCTAGACTGAAGGGGAAGGGGAGAATAGAAACGAAGGGGAGGAGAAGCTAGACGGGAAGGGGAGAAAAGAAACGAGAGGGAGGAGGAGCTAGACTGAAGGGGAAGGGGAGAATAGAAACGAAGGGGAGGAGAAGCTAGACTGAAGGGGAAGGGGAGAATAGAAACGAAGGGGAGGAGGAGCTAGACTGAAGGGGAAGGGGAGAATAGAAACGAGGGGGAGGAGAAGCTAGACTGAAGGGGAAGGGGAGAATAGAAACGAAGGGGAGGAGAAGCTAGACTGAAGGGGAAGGGGAGAATAGAAACGAAGGGGAGGAGAAGCTAGACTGAAGGGGAAGGGGAGAATAGAAACGAAGGGGAGGAGAAGCTAGACTGAAGGGGAAGGGGAGAATAGAAACGAAGGGGAGGAGAAGCTAGACTGAAGAGGAAGGGGAGAATAGAAACGAAGGGGAGGAGAAGCTAGACTGAAGGGGAAGGGGAGAATAGAAACGAAGGGGAGGAGGAGCTAGACTGAAGGGGAACGCGAGAATAGACAAGAAGGAGAGGAGAAGCTAGACTGAAGGGGAAGGGGAGAATAGAAACGAAGGGGAGGAGAAGCTAGACTGAAGGGGAAGGGGAGAATAGAAACGAAGGGGAGGAGGAGCTAGACTGAAGGGGAAGGGGAGAATAGAAACGAAGGGGAGGAGAAGCTAGACTGAAGGGGAAGGGGAGAATAGAAACGAAGGGGAGGAGAAGCTAGACTGAAGGGGAAGGGGAGAATAGAAACGAAGGGGAGGAGAAGCTAGACTGAAGGGGAAGGGGAGAATAGAAACGAAGGGGAGGAGGAGCTAGACTGAAGGGGAAGGGGAGAATAGAAACGAAGGGGAGGAGGAGCTAGACTGAAGGGGAAGGGGAGAATAGAAACGAAGGGGAGGAGAAGCTAGACTGAAGGGGAAGGGGAGAATAGAAACGAAGGGGAGGAGGAGCTAGACTGAAGGGGAAGGGGAGAATAGAAACGAAGGGGAGGAGAAGCTAGACTGAAGGGGAAGGGGAGAATAGAAACGAAGGGGAGGAGAAGCTAGACTGAAGGGGAAGGGGAGAATAGAAACGAAGGAAGGGGATGGATAGATTAAAGAAGAAGGGGAGGATAGCCTGGAAGGGAAGTGGAGGGCAGACCTTACAGGAAGGGGATGATAGAAACAAGGGGAAGGGTATAATAGATGGTAAATGAGGGGTGGGGAGGGAGGATATGGTAGATGGTAGATGAGGTAGATGGGGTTGACGGGATGGTTGTTATTGAAGGTATATGGTTATGGCTGATGGTAGATGAGGATGTTACAGTAGAAAGTAAACAAGGGGGCTGGTATGGTAGGGGGTTGTATGCAGGGGTCTGGATGGTAGGAGGGAGATTGATGGTCAGGGTAGATGGTAGATGAAGAACTTTAAGTAGAAATTACATTAGGGAGAGGATATGGTAGGGGTCTAGATGGTAGAAGGGAGAAGGAGGGTTATGGTAGATGAAGAAGTTAAAGCAGAGAGTAGATTAGGGAGAGGATATGGTAGGGGCATAGATGGTAGAAGAGAGATGGAGGGTTATGGTAGATGAAGAAGTTAAAGCAGAAAGTAGATTAGGGAGAGGATATGGTAGGGGCATAGATGGTAGAAGAGAGATGGAGGGTTATGGTAGATGAAGAAGTTAAAGCAGAGAGTAGATTAGGGAGAGGATATGGTAGGGGCATAGATGGTAGAAGAGAGATGGAGGGTTATGGTAGATGAAGAAGTTAAAGCAGAAAGTAGATTAGGGAGAGGATATGGTAGGGGTCTAGATGGTAGAAGGGAGGAGGGTTATGGTAGATGAAGAAGTTTAAGTAGAAAGTAGATTAGGGAGAGGATATGGTAGGGGCATAGATGGTAGAAGGGAGAAGGGAGAAGGAGGGTTATGGTAGATGAAGAAGTTAAAGCAGAAAGTAGATTACGGAGAGGATATGGTAGGGGTCTAGATGGTAGAAGGGAGAAGAAGGGTTATGGTAGATGAAGAAGTTTAAGTAGAAAGTAGATTAGGGAGAGGATATGGTAGGGGCATAGATGGTAGAAGGGAGAAGGGAGAAGGAGGGTTATGGTAGATGAAGAAGTTAAAGCAGAAAGTAGATTAGGGAGAGGATATGGTAGGGGTCTAGATGGTAGAAGGGAGAAGAAGGGTTATGGTAGATGAAGAAGTTAAAGCAGAAAGTAGATTAGGGAGAGGATATGGTAGGGGTCTAGATGGTAGAAGGGAGAAGAAGGGTTATGGTAGATGAAGAAGTTAAAGCAGAAAGTAGATTAGGGAGAGGATATGGTAGGGGCATAGATGGTAGAAGAGAGATGGAGGGTTATGGTAGATGAAGAAGTTAAAGTAGAAATTACATTAGGGAGAGGATATGGTAGGGGCATAGATGGTAGAAGGGAGAAGGAGGGTTATGGTAGATGGTAGTTGAAGAAGTTAAAGTAGAAAGTAGATTCGGGAGAGGGTATAACAGGGCTCTAGATGGTAGAAGGGAGATGGTATTGTATGGTTATGGTAGAGAATATAAGGAAGAGAAAGGTATGGTAGGAAGTACGTGAGGGTTGGAGGATGTTCTGTTTTTTTTACGGACAGGAGAGACATAAAAAAAATGTTGACAATCTTTAAAACTTGGATCTTTTGAGCAAACATCTATCACTCTCTCTCTCTCTCTCTATCTTTCTCTTTTTTCCCCCTTTCTTTTTCTCGGGGTCTTTATCTTTCTCTCCTTCTCTCCCTTTCCCACACACATACATACACTTTCTATTCCCCATTATTTGTTTTTTTCGTATTTTTTTCAAGTGTTATTTCCAGGCAAAAGGATCGAGTTACAATTTTATTTTTTTCAACATCCTTTCCCCTCTCCTCCTGGCCCAAGGGATATGTGGGATCTTAAACTCAAATTTCCCCTCGGCGCTACGTCTACAAGGCTATTTATAGACACATACTCACACACACACACACACACACACACACACACACACACACACACACACACACACACACACACACACACACACACACACACACACACACACACACACACACACACACACACACACACACACAACACAACACACACACACATACATACACACACACACACACACATATGCAAATGTAAGCCTCAACTTAGCTTAACGATAAGTCTAATGGATATTTCGCCATATTTAAATAGGCAAACAACACAGTGATGGCAAGGGAGATTTGAATATAAAATACATATTCTTCTATGATTAAGAAATAAATAGATAGTATCTCAAAATAATAATAAGATAAATAAGTAGAAAAAAATGAATATAAACAAGAACAAAATTAAACAAACATATAAATAGAACAAAAATAAACATATATACAAACACATAACTCTAACAAATAAACAAGCGAATACATACAAAACTAAAGAGCGCTGTTATATTCGCCATCACCTAAATACATTCTGACAGAAAAGCGGTGAGGCATAAACCGGCGGGCTAAAGTATGCCGAAGGGCGGTCGAAAACTTAGCATAATGTGATTCCCGCTTAACAAGGCCAGTTGGTAACTGATACCCCGAAGGGATTAAACAACAGAGGTGTGAGAACGAGACTGGAGACATGTGTAGAGTGGGAGAGACGGGTGTAGAAAGGTGTAGATATCATGGACATGTGTAAAATAGATTCTGTGGATGCGTCTAGATGATGTGGATAGGGCATAGGTATACAGATGCACGTGTGGATATGGGTAGGCATTGCAGATAGGTATGGAAAAAGATGTTGATCATATACGCACGCTCTGACAGATGTAGAGACATAAACAGATATGTAAACGGGTGAAAACACTGTAAACAAGTAATCCACACACTCATCCACTGAAGAACAACGAATCTCTTCCACCCACACGATTCCATAAAACTCCTTAAAATCTTTCCCAAGACCGTAATCTTACCCCCGCACATCCCTATCGATTCGATCTATCTTATTCTTACTATATACATCCACAAGACAAGTTCTTTGTGATCCTCCTATAGCATTAAATCAAAAGGGATTGAATGATATTCCCTGATCTATTAAACAAAAAAACAACAACAAAAAAACGTCTCCCAGATGTAAACACTCTAGACGTATGCCGACAGACGTAAACAAATGAAGACATCTCAAAACACGTGTAGAAAGATGTCGACACCGTAAGCATGCCATCCACACTCGCATCCACGTTCCGCGTCTCTCTAAACCTTCCTAAAAGACAATAAGCCAAATCTTAATAATCCCTATCGATTTTATCCGTCCTATTTTTACAATATACTCCCGCAAGACAAAGTCTCACGACCCTTTTCTTGTTCTGAAGATAAGGCAATTAAGTGATATACCCTCACTCCAGAAAACGAAAAAAATATATATATCTTAGAAGCTGTAGACATGTTTAGGGAGACATAGACATCTAAAGACATATCAAGATACGTATAGAAAGACGAAGACATCATAAACATGCCATCCACACCTCACATCCGCAAAACAACATAGCTACCTCATCCAAAAGAGTCTCCACCCCCCCCCCAAAAAAAAAAAAAAAAAAAAAACACTAACCAAAAACTTACCATCTCATTAATCCGTATCGATTTAATCCGTCCCAGAATATAATAACTCTCCACGACCCTCTAGTAGTTCTAAAGAAAAGAGACTCAAACAATTTACCCCCAGAAAAAGAAAGAAAAAAAAACAAGAACAAACTCGATCCTTAGCCCATATATCCAAGAGTTTCTGAGCTCCAAAAGCTGCGCATTATCAAACAATTTACCCTCAGGAAAAAAAAAAAAAAAAAAAAAAAAAAAAAAAAAAAAACTAGATCCTTCGCCCATATGTCCAGGAGTTTCCGAGCCCCAAAAGCTGCGCATTATCAAACAATTTACCCCCAGAAAAAAAAAGAACAACAAACTAGATCCTTCGCCCATATGTCCAGGAGTTTCCGAGGCCCAAAAGCTGCGCATTATCCCCTTCATTTGTCTCCAGGATATAGGAACCAGAGAATCGGTTTATATATCCTCCGCCACATCGCCAGACCCCCCCCCCCCCGGGCCAAAATTAAAGAGGAAATGTACGTTGCAAGGCTGTTGGGAACTTTAAGTTGATATTACTGTCCTAATTCCATTGGTTGAAGTGTCCCATTTTCTTATGTTTTTTTTTCTTTTTCTTTTTTTTTTCTCTTTCTTGTGTTTTTTTTTTTTTCGTTGTAATGTTAATGAGTGTTGGTATATGCGATTGTGGAGATATGAAGTTCTGTTATTATTATTTATTTATTATTATTATTTTTTTTTTGCATTAACTTTTCGAAGGAGATAGCAATTATCTATTATCGTCGTTATTATTATTATCACTATTATCATCATTATACTCTTGCTCCTCCTCCTCCTCCTTCTCTCTCGTTTCTCCTTCTCCTTCCTACCTTCTCCTTATCCTCCCTCTCCCCTTTCTTCCCTCCCTCAACTCCCTTCTCGTCCCCCCTTTCTTCCTTCTCCTATTCCTCATCCCCTATTCAATAATCTCCATTTTTTCTTATTCTCTCACTCACATTTCCCCTCTTCTTCGTCGCCCTTTCCTTCTCCTCCCCCCCCTCCCCCCCACCTCCCCCTTTCTTCAAACGCTTACTTACCAAACACAACACGCCCCACGCACTAAAAATCAACGGAATTCCAATTGCCAACGAGTGTCCCATTTCGAAAAAGGACACAGGAAGTGGACCAGTTCTTAGGTACCTCTAAAACGGCGTCTGTTATGGACACTTAAGACGTTATTTCTCATAGAGTACGAACCTTGTGTGAAGAGCACCTAGAACAGCTTGCAACAGCGTTTTAAACAACGTACCTGCAAAAGGAAAAGTAGACAGTGTTAAAGCGGTGAGTTGCATCATATAAAAAAAAAAAACATCACGAACACTTATACAATGATTTTGTTTAAGTATCAATACAGTGTCCGTGAGAGTTTCATTATAGAATAACAAACGTATCTGTGCAAAAGAAATAAAATGTATGAAACAAGTCTTCGTATTGCAATAAAGACATCATTGCATGCAAGCAACTACACCAACGCTCTCTCTCTCTCTCTCTCTCTCTCTCTCTCTCTCTCTCTCTCTCTCTCTCTCTCTCTCTCTCTCTCTCTCTCTCTCTCTCTCTCTCTCTCTCTCTATCTATCTATCTTTCTCTCTCTCTCTCTCTGTCTCTGTCTGTCTCTGTCTGTCTGTCTCTGTCTGTCTCTGTCTGTCTCTGTCTGTCTCTGTCTGTCTCTGTCTCTCTCTCTCCGTGTCTTCCCCATCCCTCCCTCCCTTCCTCCCTCCCTCCCTCTCTTCCTCCCTCTCTCACCTGTGGACGATGTAGAAAATGGCTGACATAAGAACATCTCGTGGTATGTTCCTGTCTCTTCTGGTTATGACGTCATACGTTACACTCACTATCACACACAATCTGCACATTTTGGCCCCGATAATAATTTCGAGTCGAGGAAGAGAAAGCGGCCGCGTCTGACGTTTGATGGCGTGTCTAACGACCAATGTAAATATATAGTCCTTGGCTCTTACACTGTGGGGTGACATGTTCCATTTTGTGTTATATATATATATATATATATATATATATATATATATATATATATATATATATATATATATTTATTTATTTTGTTTATCTATTTATTCATCTATTTATTTATTTGTCTATCTATTTTTCCACTTATTCGCATTCACTTATAAGGTTGATTATCTATTAATCGTTTATATAAGTTATTCATTGCATGTAATGTAATTCATCTCCTAAATTGCACAACTCCCTCCTTCCACCTCCTCCCTTCCTCCCCATATTCCCCATTCCCCACTCCCCACTCCCCGCTCCCCGTCATCCCTCCCCTTCCCCTCACTCCCCACTCCCCATATTCCCCGTTCCCCGCTCCCCTCCCCGCCACCCTCCCCCCCTCCCCACTCCTCGCCACCCTCCCCCCCTCCCCTCCACCCTTCCTCTCGTATCCATAAAACAAACGATACTTATCTCGCCGCGTATGCTTAGAAGACCCCAAATTGCAAGTCACGGGAGAAAGTCCGCTGTGCAATTATGAATCACCGAGTGTGAAATAGTCCGGCAGATTAAAACACGTTGTAAAACACATGTTGATTCATCTGCAACAGATTGGCAAGCTTAAGCTACCTTGCATGGAGAGACATACAGTATAAATACAACATACACACACGAGAAAAGAAAATGCAAGTTGCTAAGGCGGTACAAAGTATTGCACAGAAGCCGTGCAACAGTGCATGTAATGACGAGAAAAGCGCTGAAGAATATACATTTTTAAGACGCCATTTTTATTTTCTTTATCCAAATAGATTTCCTTTTATCGAAAATATAACTATAGTCCCTAAGAGATACAGGATGCCACACTATTCCCATTTATGTCTAAGTAAAAATATCATACACTATTCCCATTTAAATCCAAGTAAAAATATCATACTTACTTTAAAAAGACAATTTTTTTTCTAAAGATATCTCTCTCCTTTCAAGCTTTTTTTTATAAGAAGAAAAAGGTCAGATGCGAATAAATGCAAAACGTGGCGCAAAAGAAAAAAAAAAAAAGACTTGGCTATGCATGCAAGCATATTTTGCAATGCTATCGATGTAACTGCGTCTTCGAAATTATTCTTTAAAAATGTTTCTAAAATTCTAAAATTTGAGTCAAATCCCAGTCACATTTTTATCACGGGAATACAGAATTCAGATTAAAAAATGACGAAAACATGTAAAACCAAATTAATAAAACATTTTAAAGTCTTCTTACATTTATTAAGATGTCAACAAGTTCAATGAAACCTGAACGAATTACGAAATAAAGCATAAACCATGACATCTCTTAATGTTATTTTATTTCTTAAAAGAGTCGGAAAAACACGAAAAAAAAATCCATGAACAAAATAAACAAAGAAAACAATAATAACGCGTCCCTCATTACCGGAAATTTGTGTATATATATATATATATATATATATATATATATATATATAGAGAGAGAGAGAGAGAGAGAGAGAGAGAGAGAGAGAGAGAGAGAGAGAGAGAGAGAGAGAGAGAGAGAGAGAGAGAGAAAGAGAAAGAAAGAAATAGAAAGAGAAAGAGAGAGAGAAAGAAAGAAAGAGAAATAATGAAAGAGAGAGAGAAAAAAAGAAAGAAAGAGATAGAGAGAGCATCATTTACAACAGCATAAACCAGTACAATGACCTAAAAGCCGCGCACTTCAATTTGCTTCCCAAGACAATCCACGCACGCAAGAAGGGGAAAAAAAGAAAGAAAAGAAAAGAAACAAAATAAATAAATGAGGAAAGAAGGAAAGGAAAGAGAGAAAATAAATAAGTAAAGAAAGAATGAAGGAAAGAAAAAAATAATAAAAAAATAGCGAAAAAGAACGAAAGAGTATAAAAATAAAGGTAAAGAAAGAGGGATACAGAAGAAATAAAAATAAAAAGATAAGTAAAGACTAGAAAAGAAAGAAAAAAAAGAATAATCAAACATAATCGCTCTCCAATAACAACAATAACAACATTTATAGAAGTGGTTCACAATCCTTTCTCTACCATGGACCCCATTTATAAGAATCATTTACCAAGCGGACCCAAAGCTTTTTCGGAAGGTATGCCTACTCAACCAATAGATCTCATTAACCAACAACTAACTAATGTCTCCAACTGTCAACTGAAAGACTCGTGCAACTGAACATGAAATTAAATAAATCGCAGTTTATAAAGCAGGTGAGCATCTTGAAAATTTATCTTTCGCGGCTTCATCGTGACTTATTATACATTTTACGCTCGTGGTCTCTGGAGATTTTGAAGTCCAGCCCACGGAGTCCGGAGTCCGGAGTCCGGAGTCCAGAGTCCGGAGTCCGCCGTTATGTGGTCCACTGTTGTTTATAACTTATAGATTCGGTATTTCTAACTATCGGTAACTTCTCTTAATCTTTTTCTTCGTTAAAGTTCCTTAAAGCTCTCTCTATTTTCATCTCCTCTTCTCTCTTCTTAACAAATGTTGGTCTTCCGATTACTAATGGACTGTTTTATCTTTTTCCCATGTTAAAGCTCCTTCCAGCTCTTTCTCTCTCTCTCCCTACCAAAAGCTCTTTCTTCTTCACAAACAAAGGTCTTCCAGCAACCGACAGCATCCTTACCATTTTCCCAAAAGCTCTCTCTGCTTTACAAGGCAACAAAACACCCAACAGCTCTCTCTCCCCCCCTTAAAACCTCCCAACCTAAGGACTCTCCCCCCACAAAAGCTCACCCTCCACTAAGCTCCTCCCAGCATCTCCCTCTAACGTCGTGCAAGAAAACCGTAGTTTGGTTCCTTGAGATCTCGTGTCATTCTCTCTTAGACGACACAACGACTCGGTGGCGGTGGCGGCGGTGGCGGCGGTAGCGGCGGTGGCGGCGGTGGCGGTGGCGGCGATGGCGGTGGCGGCGGTGGCGGTGGCGGTAGCGGTGACGGCGGTGGCGGCGGTGGCGGCGTGTGGCATTGCTCGATATCGAATAAAAACTGGAAAACCTTGGAATACTCTCTAGACTGGGGCACGACACCCTCTCCCCCTCCTCCCCCCTCCCCTCCCCTCCTCCCCCCCTTTGTCCTATCTTACTACTCCCTCTTAACCCCCCCCCCCCCATCTTTCCGCCTGATCCCTCCTTCTTGTTCTCTAACTATTTTTTTACTTGTTCTCTCCTTTTCCTCGTTTCTCTCTCTCTCTCTCTCTCTCTCTCTCTCTCTCTCTCTCTCTCTCTCTCTCTCTCTCTCTCTCTCTCTCTCTCTCTCTCTCTATCGTGCTTCTCTCTCTCTTCTTATATTTCCTCTCCTCTTATTATAATCGCAATCATTATCATCCTTATCATTTATCATCGTTACTTAATAGTCTTAATAATATATATCATCTTTTTATCATCATCATTTATTACCACTATCAATATTACCATCATTATTCATATCTTTATTCACCTGTTTATTCTCTCTCTCTCCCTTCCATCTCCATCTCTTCAATCTCCCCGACCTCTCCATCTCTTCCTTTGGCTTTTTTTATCAATATTTTTTTTCTCCCTCTCTATTTTTCCTGCTCCTCCCCCTCCCCCTCCCCCTCAACCGCACCTCTGACCATCACCATGGCCAACATCTGATCATATTATTCTCCCTCTTCTTCTCCTTCTACATCATCTTCTATCTTCATTCCTCCTTCTTCCAATCTTCTTTTTCTTCTCTTTCTTCTTTTCTTCTGTTTTTCGCTCTTCTTCTCTCCATCTTCTTTTTCTTCTCTTTCTTCTTCTACTTCTTGCTAATCCTAATCTTTCTCCTTTTTCTTCTTTTAATTCTCACTCTTCTCTCTTTCTTCTAACTCTTACTCCTCTTCCTTCCTTTTTTTAATTATCCCTCCCTACTCTATGTCCTTCCTCCTTCCCAATCCCTTCTCCCTCTTACCCCCTCTTCTTCCTCTATTCCCTCCCTCCCCCTCTAACTCTCTCCACCCCTCCTTCCCGTCCCCCCTCTATTCTTTCCCTCCTTCCTTCCCTCCCTACCTCTCTTCTCCCCTCCCTCCCTGTTCCCCCTCTCATAGCCCCCTCCTCCCTCCCTCCCTTCCTACCTCACCCAACCTTCCTCTCCCTCCCTTTCCCCCCCCTTCCCCTTCCCACCTTCCTCTCCCTCCCTTTCCCCCTCTTCCCCTTCCCACCTTCCTCTCCCTCCCTTCCCCCCTCCCTCCCTCCCTCCCTACCTTTCTACCTAACCTAACCTTCCTCTCCCTCCCTTCCCCCCTCTTCCCCTTCCCACCTTCCTCTCCCTCCCTTTCCCCCCTTTCCTCTCTTCCCCTTCCCCCCCCCCCTTTCTGCTACCGACACTGTCCAACCCTACACCAAGCACTCGATCCTGGCAACTACAGCAAGAGTCCTTCTAGTGTGTTTACAGTGTGGGTGTGCACAATCTCCAAGTGATGTGGGGTTGTGGTGACACGTGGTGACGTTGTGGTGGTGGCGTGTGGTGAGAGGCGAGGAGAGAGGGTGTGGGCGGGAAGGGTGAGATGGAGCCACAAGGGAAGGATGAGGGGGGAGGGGAAGAGTGAGAGTGAGAGGGAAAGACTGGAAGAAGCGGAGAGGGAGAGCGGGGGAGAAAAGTGAGGGGCGGGGAGGGGATGGAAAAAGACTGAAGAGAGAGAGTGAGGAGAGAGGGGCGAGAGAGGATGAGGGAAAGGAGTAGGGAGTGAGAGGGAGCGATAGTTATATAGACCAGAGAGAGAGAGAGAGAGAGAGAGAGAGAGAGAGAGAGAGAGAGAGAGAGAGAGAGAGAGAGAGAGAGAGAGAGAGAGAGAGAGAGAGAGAGAGAGAGAGAGAAAGAGAAGAAGAAGAAGAGGAAGAAGAAGAAGAAGAAGAAGAAGAAGAAGAAGAAGAAGAAGAAGAAGAAGAAGAAGAAGAAGAAGAAGAAGAAGAAGAAGAAGAAGAAGAAGAAGAAGAAGAAGAAGAAGAAGAAGAAGAAGAAGAAGAAGAAGAAGAAGAAGAAGAAGAAGAAGAAGAAGAAGAAGAAGAAGAAGAAGAAGAAGAAGAAGAAGAAGAAGAAGAAGAAGAAGAAGAAGAAGAAGAAGAAGAAGAAGAAGAAGAAGAAGAAGAAGAAGAAGAAGAAGAAGAAGAAGAAGAAGAAGAAGAAGAAGAAGAAGAAGAAGAAGAAGAAGAAGAAGAAGAAGAAGAAGAAGAAGAAGAAGAAGAAGAAGAAGAAGAAGAAGAAGAAGAAGAAGAAGAAGAAGAAGAAGAAGAAGAGCGAAGCAGGGCCACAATCAAAGCTCGTCTCATCTCCCCCTCCCCCTCCCCTCACCAACACCCACTCCCACACCCTCACCCTCACCAACACCCACTCCCACACACTCCCCCTCACCAACACCCACTCCCACTTCCTAACACTCTCCCTCACCCTCACCAACACCCACTCCCACACTCTACCCCTCCCCTCCCCCTCTCTCTCTCTCTCTATCGTGCTTCTCTCTCTCTTCTCTCTCTCTCTCTTTTCTCTCTCTCTTTCTCTTCTCTCTCTCTCTCTATCGTGCTTCTCTCTCTCTTCTCTCTCTCTCTCTCTCTCTATCGTGCTTCTCTCTCTCTCTCTATCGTGCTTCTCTCTCTCTTCTCTCTCTCTCTCTCCCTACCAAAAGCTCTTCTCTCTTCTTAACAAATGTTGGTCTTTTCCGATTACTAATGGACTGTTTTAAATCTTTTTCCCATGTTAAAGCTCCTTCCAGCTCTCTCTCTCACTCTCTCTACCAAAAGTTCTCTCTTCTTCACAAACAAAGGTCTTCCAACAACCTATAGCATCCTTACCATTTCCCAAAAGCTCTCTCTGCTTTACAAGGCAACACAACACCCAACAGCTCTCTCTCTCCCCCCTTAAAAACTCCCAACCTAAGGACTCTCCCCCCCAATAAAAGCTCACCCTCCACTAAGCTCCCCCCAGCATCTCCCCCCAAACGTCGTGCAAGAAAACCGTAGTTTCGTTCCTTGAGATCTCGTGTCGTTTTCTCTTAGACGAAACAACGACTCGGTGGCGGTGGCGGTAGCGGCGGTGGCGGTGGCGGCGGCAGCGGTGGCGGTAGCGGCGGTGGCGGTGGCGGCGGTGGCGGCGTGTGGCATTGCTCGATATCGAATAAAAACTGGAAAACCTTGGAATACTCTCTAGACTGGGGCACGACACCCTCTCCCCCCTCCCTTCCCCCTCCCCTCCCCTCCTCCCCCCCTTTGTCCTATCTTACTACTCCCTCTTACCCCCCCCCCCTCCCATCTTTCCGCCTGATTCCCTCCTTCTTGTTCTCTAACTATTTTTTACTAGTTCTCTCATTTTCCTCGTTTCTCTCTCTCTCTCTCTCTCTCTCTCTCTCTCTCTCTCTCTCTCTCTCTCTCTCTCTCTCTCTCTCTCTCTCTCTCTCTCTCTCTATCGTGCTTCTCTCTCTCTTCTTATATTTCCTCCCCTCTTGTCATAATCGCAATCATTATCATCCTTATCATTTATCATCGTTACTTAATATTCTTAATAATATATATCATCTTTTTATCATCATCATTTATTACCACTATCAATATTACCATCATTATTCACATCATATCTTTATTCACCTGTTTATTCTATCTCTCTCCCTTCCATCTCCATCCCTTCAATCTCCCCGACCTCTCCATCTTTTCCGTTGGCTTTTTTTATCAATATTTTTTTCTCCCACTCTATTTTTCCTGCTCCTCCCCCTCCCCCTCCCCCTCAACCGCACCTCTGACCATCACCAGGGCCAACATCTGATCATATTATTCTCTCTCTTCTTCTTCATCATCATCATCATCTATCTTCATTCCTCCTTCTTCCAATCTTCTTTTTATTCTTTCCCTTCTTTTCTTCTGTTTTTTTCGCTCTTCCTCTCTCCATCTTCTTTTTCTTCTCTTTCTTCTTCTACTTCTCGCTAATCCTACTCTTTCTCCATTTTCTTTTTTTTTTACTCTCACTCTTCTCTCTTTCTTGTAACTCTTACTCCTCTTCCTTCCTTCTTTTTCCTTATCCATCCCTATCCCTCCCTTCTCTATGTCCTTTCTCCTTCCCAATCCCTTCTCCCTCTTACCCCCTCTTCTTTCTCTATTCCCTCCCTTCCTCCCCACCTCTCTCCTCTCTCCTTCCCGTTCCCCCTCTATTCTTTCCCTCCTTCCTTCCCTCCCTACCTCTCTTCTCCCCTCCTTCCTGTTCCCCCTCTCTTCTCCCCCTCCCTCCCTCCCTACCTTCCTACCTAACCTAACTTTCCTCTCCCTCCCTTCCCCCCTCTTTCCCTTCCCACCTTCCTCTCCCTCCCTTTCCCCCCCTTCCCCTTCCCACCTTCCCCCCCTCCCTTTTCCCCCCTCCCTCCCTCCCTCCCTCCCTCCCTCCCTCCCTCCCTACCTTCCTACCTAACCTAACCTTCCTCTCCCTCCCTTTCACTCTCTTCCCCTTCCCACCTTTCTCTCCCTCCCTTTCCCCCCTCTTCCTCTTCCCACCTTCCCCCCCCCCTTTCTGCTACCGACACCTGTCCAACCCTACACCAAGCACTCGATCCTGGCAACTACAGCAAGAGTCCTCGAGTGTGTTTACAGTGTGGGTGTGCACAACGCAAGTGATGTGGGGTGTGGTGACACGTGGTGACGTGTGGTGGCGTGTGGTGAGAGGCGAGGAGAGAGGGTGGGGCGGGGAAGGGTGAG
Organism: Penaeus japonicus; assembly: GCF_977035675.1. NCBI lineage: Eukaryota > Metazoa > Arthropoda > Malacostraca > Decapoda > Penaeidae > Penaeus > Penaeus japonicus. The sequence goes on from NW_028234434.1 coordinate 26,550,662, forward strand.
AGGTATAAGGGGGGAGGGGGGAGGAGTGATAGTGAGAGGGATTGGAAGCAGAGAGGGAGAGAGGGGAGAAAAGGAGGGGCGGGGATGGAAAAGAATGGATGGAGAGAAGGAGGGGAGCAGGGAGAGAGAGAGGGGAAAGGAGAGGGAGGAAGAGGGAGATAGATAGACAGAGAGAGAGAGAGAGAGAGAGAGAGAGAGAGAGAGAGAGAGAGAGAGAGAGAGAGAGAGAGAGAGAGAGAAGAAGAAGAAGAAGAAGAAGAAGAGCGAAGCAGGACCACAATCAAAGCTCGTCTCATCTCCCCCTCCCCTTCGCATCTACCCATGGGGGGGAAGGAGAAGGAGAAGGGGATGGGGATAGGGGGGGGGGTGAACCTCTCATCTCAAGTTGTCTGCGAAAATATTGCAGAGTGAGCCTCCATCGTTGCTTATTACCACGCACTCCCACTTATATTGGCGAAAAAGTAATTCGGAAAAAAAGGCACCCAGGCACCAGTCTCATGCTATAAGCAAGCAAGAAAGCAAAAAAAAAAAAAGAAGAAAAAAAAGGAGCTTACGGTATCATGCTGCTAAAAATAGAGCGACTGATTTTTTTTTTTCTTTTTTTTTCTTTACACGATGCCAAATAAATCGGGCCACGGCGGAACGACCCGCTTATTAACTAACTCTCCTTCCTTTATTTCATTCCTCCCTCTCCCTCTCTCTCAAACCCACTCCCACTCCCTCACCCATTCCCACTCCCTCTCCCTCACCCATTCCCACTCCCTCTCTCTCACCCATTCCCTCTCCCTCACCCTCAGCCACTCCCTCTCCTTCACCAACACCCACTCCCACGCCTTTACCCTCACCCTCATCCACTCCCATTTCCTAACACTCTCCCTCACCCTCACCCACTCCCTCCCCTTCATCCACTCCTACTTCCTATCTCTCTCCCTCACCCTCACCAACACCTACTCCCACACCCTCCCCCTCACCAACACGCACTCCCACACTCTACCCCTCCCCTCCCCTCTCCCTCACCAACACCCACTCCCACACCCTCCCCCTCACCAACACCCACTCCCACACTCTCCCCCTCCCCCCCTCCCCCTCACCAACACTCACTCCCACTCCTATACCCTCACCAACACCCACACCCTCCCCTCCCCCTCACCAATACCCACTCCCACACTCTCCCCCTCCCCCCCTCTCATCCTCACCAACACCCACTCCCACTTCGTAACACTCCCCCTCACCAACACCCACTCCCTCCCCCTCACCCACACCCTCTCCCCTACCCACACCCTCTCCCTCAGAGACTCCGGCGCTTCGTTCGAACGTCTTGAGAAACTTTCCGAGAATTAATTTCACATGTAAATTCCCTTGTTTCTTTGACCTCACTTTGGTCAACTGCTGCTCGGCTGCCGTGAACCCAACACCGCTTTTTTTGCTTTGTTACTTCAATCTTATTATTGTTATTACTATTATCATCATCATCATCATTATTATTATTATTATTATTATTATCATTATTATTATTATCATTATCATTATTACTATTGTTGGTATTATTGCTTGGGTTATTATTAGTGTTGTTGTTATGATTGTTATTAATAATGATTAATCGTTGTTATCAATATTGATATTACAACTGTTGTCATTGGTTTTATTATCATTATTATTATTTCTTTAGTTATCTTACTTATTGTTATTATTATGACTTTCATTATGATTACCAACTTCATTACCATTGTTCTTATTTTTTTCCTTTATCAACATCAACACCATTATATTGTTACTATGATTATCAATATTCTTATGTTTCTTTTTTCTTTTCTTTTTATTTCTCTTTCCTACCCTCATGATTTTCATATATTTTCATATTATCATAAGTTCCTTTCTCTCCTATATTTTCTCTTTTTCTTCACCGTGCTTCTAGTTTATCCTCTACACATCTAAGTTTCATCATCATTTGTTTCTTATTATCATTTCTTATTCTAGGTAAAACAAAAAAGTGCTTTGTATATTCAACAATCCTCTGATTACAAACTATATTAATGGTGGTGATGGTGATGATGAAATAATAAATATGACGTCAATAAAAATAACGTTAATGACAATAATGATAATAACATTAATAATAACAACAATAAAAATAATAACAACAATAACAATAATATATGTATTATTGTTGACACTTCACATTAACATAACAGAACACTTGCTCCTCTACGCAACACTAAAGTAACCTCAAGTTCAAGACAATTTTTTTTTAATTATTTTTTTTCTATCACTCTTTTTTTTCATAACTTGACTCTTTTATTTTCGGTTACGTCACTTTCATAAACTTTCATTATCTTCCTTTAATTTTCACTCTCCTTTCTTTATCTTCCTAAATTTCTATAATTTTTCAGATATCCTTAGAACATCTTCCTCATTCCCATTTTCCTTCTGCTTGCAACGTCATTTTCATCATCTCTGCACGACACGCAAAACGACACTGGTGATGATGCAACGTGATGCAACAGACAGCGCAGGTGACACGTAACGACGACGACGACGACACAGACCTTGCATCACACACACCAACACACAAACACACACACACACAAACACAAACACAAACACGCGCGTGATCACAATCGTATCGGTTCTCGGTTCTGCAATTGCCTCGCTCGCTGGCTCAGAGAGAGAGAGAATACCCGCGCAAATGCAAGTCCCGAGCCAAAATAACACATTTCCTGATTCCTCCGAGACTTGCATGGTCACAAGGTCCGCGCGGTTGCATGATCACAGCAGCATCTGCAACAATGCACGGTCCCCCCGGAATGCTGCCGCTGCCACAGCCGCCGCGTGGCTCCTCGTCTGCAACACCTGCAAGCCCTGCAAGCCCTGCAAGTCACCGATCGGTCCCAGAGTCCGTCATGGGCGCAGGTCGGGCGAACGAAGTCTCTCACTCCCTCGCTCCCTCGACGCCCAGCTCCCTCGCTCCCTCTTTCTTTCTTTCTCTCTCTCTCTCTCTCTCGGGCGCCTCTCGCAAAACACACGATCGCCTCGCCCTGCAAACCGTTCATGACCCCGAGCCTCATGGCAGCCGCCCAAGCACACACAGACACACACACACGCGGACACACGGGTAGGTTAGGGAGCACACGGTGGCGATGGCAGGCGGCGGCGGCAGGCGGCGGTAGCGGCAGGGGCAGCAGCGGCGGCGGCAGGGTGGTGAGATATGGGCCAGGCTAGCGAGGGACCTGGATTCCTACTGCAACCTTCGCTCCTTCTGGTGGCCCATCCTGTCACACACACACACATACACACAGTCACACACACAGTCACACACACACATACACAGTCACACACACGCAAGCATACATACACACGCACGCACATAGACACACTCAGCCAAACTTACTTACTTACTCTTATCCCTCTGTCCCTCTGTCCCTCTCTCCCACGTACACGCACACACATTCACACACACACACACACACACATGCACACGCACGCACACAGATCGGTAATGGCCAGGTGCTGCTCTCCTGACCTACCCGCAGGCCATCTCACTGCTGAAGGAATAATGCTGCAGCTGTGTGCTTGATTCAAAGCAATTCCGTCATTTTCCATAATTCTGCGCGTCAAGCAAAAGATCGGATTCTTGAAGGATGTTGCGTGTGTTTGTTTGTTTGTTTGTGGCTGTGTGTGTGTGTGTGTGTGTGTGTGTGTGTGTGTGTGTGTGTGTGTGTGTGTGTGTGTGTGTGTGTGTGTGTGTGTGCGCGTGCGTGTGTGTGTCTGTCGCGTTGCTTTGCCTTTTCGGTGGGTGGGAAATTATACATAAGTATCATTCATTATAATAAAAATGATACAAGCAATAAAATAATACTGTAAATACATAAAGTACTAAACTATTTTGTGCCCTTAGCTAAGATGCAAGAAAATACAAAATGCATTTACCTTACTAAATTACAAAAGAAGGCGGGAGGAGATAAAAATAACAGCAAATCAAAAAGCAAAAGTGCAAGAAAATATAATCTGCATTTTCCTCAT
>NW_028234434.1:26569272-26576772 GCF_977035675.1 Penaeus japonicus
TTACTGTATGGAAATACGCGTCAATGATTACAATCTAGCTGCCTTATCAACTTATCACCTATCAACACATCCAGTTATTTCGTTATTTCGTGAAAAGAATCGAAAGCCAGAGGGAAAAAAAGGGAAAAAAATGACATTGTACAAGAAAACACATAAAAAAAGAAAAGGAGACACGACTTCACAAACTCGAGATTTTGTTGTTTTTATGTAAATTCAAGTCATTGGCTGGATGGAGTCATGACATCGGGGGGAGGGAGGGAAAGAGGGGGAAAGGAGGGAGGGAATGGGTGGAGGAAGGGAGGAAGGGAGAGAGGGAGGGGGGGGAAGGAGGGAGGATGGGAATGGGTGGAGGGAGGAAGGGGATGGGTGGAGGGAAGGAGCGAGAAAAGGAGGGAAGGAGTGGATGGGTGGAGGGAGAGAGGGAGGGAATGGATGAAGGGAGAGAGGGAGGGAGGGAGGGAGGTGGAGGGGTGGAGTCTAATGTACAGTCGCTGAGGGTCGTCGAGATAATATATCCTTTTCCAGAGAGACATGGAAGAATATAGATAAAGGAGAGGGTTAGATGGAAGGGGGAGAATAAATGTGTGAAAGGGGGAGGATATAGATGGAAGGGGAGAATTGATGAATGGTGGGAGAGAGATGGGGAAGAAGAGTAAAGGAATGAGTGAGAGAGTGAGAGTGAGAGTAAGAGAAAGAGTGAATGAGAGAGAAAGAGTGAGTGAGAGAGAAAGAGTGAGTGAGAGAGAAAGAGTGAGTGAGAGAGAAAGAGTGAGTGAGAGAGAAAGAGTGAGTGAGAGAGAAAGAGTGAGTGAGAGATCAAGAGTGAGAGATAGAGAGAAAGAAAGAAAGAGGAAAAAAAAAAAAAGAAGAAAAAAGAGAAAAAAGAAAGAAGAAAGATTAAAGAGAAAAGAGGGAAGAAAAAAAGAAGAAAAAAAAAAAAGATTAAAAAAAAAAGAAAAAAAGAAAGAAAGAAGAAAAAGAACAAAGAAAAGAAAAAAAGAAAAAAGAGAAAAGAAAAAGAAAAAATAAAGAAAGAGAAGAAAAAAGAAAAAAAAAAAAAGATAAAAAATGAAAGAAAGAAAGAGAAAGAGAACATTTGATGGCTTGTTCACATAATACAAGATAACATCATACCTACACTCTTTTGACACAAATGGAAGAACACATGCGGTTGCTATGATAAAGAACAGTAAGAATACCTAAATAGAAGATAAATTAGAACAAAATATGATTAACAAGGAAGGTTAAGATCAAACAAGAAGAGTAAGAAGTACAAGAAATGGATGTCAGAAGAACAATAGGAAGAACAAAGAAAAGACATAAGAACAGCAGGAAGATTGAAAAGAAAATGAATTAGAAGAACAGGTGAAAGAACAAAAAGAATAGGACATAAGAACAGCAGGAAGAACAGGAGAAAGAATAAAAGAAACGTAATATAAGACGCAAGAACAATAAGAAGAATTAGATTAGACAGACGAACATTAAGAATATCAAAATATATGACAATAACATCGAAGAATAAGAAAGAACAGAAGAACAAGATAGTAAGAACAAGAATAAGATAAGACAACAGGGGGAAGCCAGGAAGAGAATGACAGACAAGGTTGTTAAGATAAAGAATGGGTTGTTACGAAAAGGTTGTGTTGTAAAGGAATAATTTGCATTTATCTTACCCTCGTCCAGTCTTAGGTTATGGATGTGGGACCTTTGTTTTCATTATGTATATATATATGTGTATATATATATATATATATATATATATATATATATATATATTTTTTTTTTTTTTTTTTTTTTTTTTTTTTTTTTTTTTTTTTTTTTTTTTTTTTTTTTGAGGGGGGGGGTCTGTTATATATGTGATGTATCATCGACGTTTACCTTTTTTTTTGCCTTCCTTTTCTCTTTCTTTATTATTGATATTGACATTATCTTCCTTTTCTGTTTCTTTCTTTCTTTCTTTCTTTTTCCTTTTGTTTTGATGACGAAGTTCTATTTTTCTGGTCAAAAGAGCTCTCTGCCGTTGCCTTTTGCCTTGGTGTGTGTTTTCATGAATGAGTAATGCTTCATCTAAAGCCGAAAGTCACACCATGACAAATTGCTTGAGTTTACCCTCGGAATAACCACAGGCTCTCTCTCGCCCTCTGGCACCCTGGTCGAGATATAAACTAATGGTGTCTGGATCACATATGCATACATAAGCGATATGCACATGGCGTGGTATACATAGACGTGTATATATTACGTACACACCCGCACATCTTTATACGCACGCAAGACCGGGCTTACATGTATATGTATTCATACACACGCACACGCACACACGCACGCATGCACGCACGCACACGGACGCACGCACGCACGCACGCACACATATACACACACACACACACACACAACCCCACGCCCACACATCCCCCCTACATCCCCCCCCTACACACCACACACACAACCCCGCGCCCACACATCCCATATACATCCCACACATCCCCCACCACACACGTACAGACGCACACACGCACACAGGGTGAATTTACATGAGAATGCGATGTCCCAAGTACACCATTTAGCGGCGGGAGATATGCTATCAGAGGGCGGACGAGGGACACAGGGGAGAGACCGAGAGAGATGACCTAGGGGCAGACAGACGAACGGGAGAGAGGGGGGGAGGGAAGGAGGGTGTAGATGGTGGGGGAGGGGGACCAAAGACAGGGGATAGGGAGAGGAACTAGGGGGGAAAGGAGGGGTATCGGAGGATTTTTTTCCCGCATCAGGAAGGCAGGGGGAGGAGGAGAGGGAAGAGAGGAGGGAGGGAAGGAGGAAGGGAGGGGTGGACAGGCAACCGAAGGGAAATGGGAGGGGGGGGGGAGATAGGAGGGACATGGAGGAAGGGAAAGAGGGGAATATTGGAGGATATTTTTCCCGCAATGTGGAGGGGGGGGGGGAGAAGGATGGGGAAGGGACTAAGGGACTATAGAATGGGGTGAGGAGAAACGGACACAGTGAGGGTAGGAGTAGAGAGGGAAGATAAGGGAAGGGAAGGAAAAGGAAAAAGAAAGGGGAAAGGACTGAAGGGGAAGGAAGGGAAGAGAAGAGGAGAAGAGAAGAGAAGAGAAGAGAAGAGAAGAGAAGAGAAGAGAAGAGAAGAGAAGAGAAGAGAAGAGAAGAGAAGAGAAGAGAAGAGAAGAGAAGAGAAGAGAAGAGAAGAGAAGAGAAGAGAAGAGAAGGGAAAGGATGGGAAGGAAGAGGAAACGAAGGGAAGGGAAGGGGGAAAGGCGACCTCGCCAGGGAACGTCGGTCGACAAATGAACTTTGAGATGAAGGGAAACGAGATTTTGGGGGGCGTGTTGGGGGGGGGGGGGGCGTTTGTGTGTTTTTAGGAGTCTGTCGTTGCGGTCGTTTCGGGAGGAGAAATGAGGGATGCGGATTTATGTTGGAAGGATTTTGTTTAATTCTTTTTTGAAGAGGGTCTATCTGTCTGTTTATCTGTGTGTGTGTGTGTGTGTGTGTGTGTGTGTGTGTGTGTGTGTGTGTGTGTGTGTGTGTGTGTGTGTGTGTGTGTGTGTGTGTGCGTGTCTGTTTGTATATATATATATATATATATATATATATATATAATATAAATATAAAAAAATATATAAAAAAATAAAAAAAACAAAAAAAAAAAATTGTCTACTCATTCAGTAACCCAAAATAATCATCATCAAGGTTAAAAAAAAAAAACACTCCTGATCTCTTTCTTTTATCTCAGTAACCCTCAACACTCACCATTTTCCTTATTCATATTCACATCACAATGCACTCCAGCTTCCTCAAACAACATCCTAGTATACATAGAATATTCACTGGGCACCCTCCCCCCCACACACACAGAAGACACACACACACACACACACACACACACACACACACACACACACACACACACACACACACACACACACACACACACACACACACACACACACACACAGAGAAGACACTAAGGTTAGCGTCTTAACCAAGGCTGCAATATTTGATTCGATATCTGGACATTGTCGCTCAAGGCTTGGCGATCTCGTAGCGCTGTGCTGAGATTGCAAGACCGCGGCGTGGCACTTGGGAAGCTAATTTCGGTCTTATGGCATCTTGGCGGAAGGTTGAGATTCGGGGGGGAGGCTGGAAATACGTGACACCGCAAGCCGGTTTCGTTCGGGCGATCGCTGAGCGCGGATTATTGATGTTGTCTTATCTGTTGTTGTTTTTTCTTTCTTTCCTTATGTTTTTTTTGTTTTTTTTTGTGTGTGTTTGTTTATCTTGTGTGTATGTGGATACGTCTGTGATTTTACGTTTTTTTTTTGTATGTTTGTTTCTGTTTTTTTCTTTCTTTTTTTTCCTTTTTTATTTATTTTTATTCTTTATCGGCATTCAAAGCGTAGCATATCGTAGCAGATCGTAGCGTTTGTGTTGCATTGCGATATTTGGCTACTTTATGCTGTATAATATTTATACAAATGCTTCTTCCTTGCTATATTGTAACTTCTTTCTGTCTACTTTAGTCGTGCAGTTACACAAAGAACAATCCCTGTTATATAACATATTACTCCTCTAGCAACGAGGACGAAAAATAACTACCCCCCACATTCCCTATAGTTATATAAGTTTCCTAAATATCAAAAACATTCTATACGAGAATTTTTAAAAGACAAAAACGATATTCAAACTTCTTATCAAGGAAATAATGATACTCCTCATGGCTTTACCATAAACATTCACTAACACACCAGAACGACAGTAACAAGCATCAGCATTTAGACGCGTGGATCTTTAGTAAAAACCAATTAACGAAAGCTGTCAGTAAAATGGGGCATTGGTAATTTATTCATGCGAGAGGCCCCTCCGTTTAGAGTTCCTCGGAGTTCTGTCTAGTCAAGTTAGGTCACAAGTCGAGTTGAGTATTAAACAGCAGATAGAAATCGGAAGGTGTCAAGCGCAAGCAAAAATATTAGCGTTGGTCCTGACCATTCGCAGAGAGATTAAAACTTCTTGGGGGTCGTTACTTGTCTCTTACGCTCACCCACACACGCGCCTCTTTGACTCCCCTCCCCTCTCTTCTCTTCATTCTTCTTCCTCCCTTTTCTTATTTTTTTTCGAGTCTTATTGTAGCTTCTATTTCATCTATATTTCCCTGCTTACTTCATTCTACGTTTCTCTCTGATAAATCTCTTTTTTTTCTTTTTTTATTCATTTATCTTTCTTCTTCCCTCCTTCTCCTTTTCTCCTTCCTCTTCCCTTCCCATACAACCTCCCTGTTCTCTCTCTCTCACTCTCTCTCTCTCTCTCTCTCTCTCTCTCTCTCTCTCTCTCTCTCTCTCTCTCTCTCTCTCTCTCTCTCTCTCTCTCTCTCTCTCTCACACACACACACTTACACACTTACACATACACATTCCTGCATCTCCTCCTTCCCCTTCCCCCTCTCCCTCCACCGCCCACCCTACTTCTCTCCCTTCCCCTCCCTCACCTACTTTGCAAGCATAGCTGTCGAAGTAATTTAAGGTCATGGTGTCAATAATGAGACCAAGAGAGACCTATTAGAAGACAATATAACTTCATTTATTTATTTTTAAACGGTTTTCTATCTTTAAAGTTTTTTTTTTCTAAATGTATGAATATTCAAAAACTCCACACTCGTTTTCCTACTCCCTCTCCCCTCCCCCCTCTCCCCCTCTCCCCTCTCCCCTCTCCCCTCTCCCCTCTCCCCTCTCCCCTCTCCCCTCTCCCCTCTCCCTCATTCCTCCCCTCCTTCCCTCCCTCCCTATCCTCACCTCGGAACTATTATTGGAAGAGAAGTTGATGAAGAAAAAGAAGAAGACGGAGATCGGAAAGAATAATTAAGAAAAGAGTACGAAGAAAGAGATTAAAGGCAAATTGGAGCAGAAGGTAGAGGAGAAGAGGAAGAAAAAAGATGGAGGAGAAGAGAAAGAGAAGAAGAAGAAATAGAAGAATAGGAAGAAGAAGAAATAGAAGAATAGGAAGAAGAAGAAGAAATAGAAGAATAGGAAGAAGAAGAAGAAATAGAAGAATAGGAAGAAGAAGAAATAGAAGAATAGGAAGAATAAGAAATAGAAGAATAGGAAGAAGAAGAAGAAATAGAAGAAAAGGAAGAAGAATTACCTCGAATCATACGAACATCGGATGCAGCGGACTCGTAAGCGGCCGCCCAATTAACTTGATTTTATGGACTGTAAATTTCCCGCGACACGAAAACCTCCCAGGCTGATAAAATGCAAGCGGGGACATCGCGACGCCACCGCCGCGCCGGGCCAAAGGGGCGGCGGGGATGCGCTTTTATTGGCGGTAGAAGGGGGAGAGGGGGAGGGAGGTTGAGAGGGGAGGGGGAAGAGGGGAGGGGGTATGGGTATAGGAGGAGGGAGGGGGAGGGAGAGAGGGTATGGGTAGGGGGAGGGGAGGAAGGGGGAGGTGGGGAGGGGAGGGTGAAGAGGGTATGGGGAGGGGAGGGGAGGGGAGGGGGTATACGGGATGGATAGGAGAGGGGGGAGGGGGTATACGGGATGGATAGGAGAGGGGGGAGAGGAGAATGTTGTAGTCAACATGTGGTGACTGATAGCAAAGACCGAGATAAAAAAAAAAAAATAGGGAGAAGAGAGGGGGATAGGGGAGGGAGGGGAGGAAGGGGAGCAATGACCCTGGAAAAAAAGAAAAAAAGATTGTGATGCGACGATTAAAGATAAGGAACGGCAGGGGAAGAGGAGGGGAAAGGGAGAGCAAATAGTGAGAGAAGTGAGATGAGGAAGAGCAAGTAAACGGCGAGAGAGGGTAGCCTGGGAGGGCAGTTGGCATACATGGAGATATGGGCATCGGGAGGGGGATGGGGAGGGGGGGACGGGGAGGGGAAGGGGGAGGGAGAGGGGGACGGGGAGGAGGAGGGGGGAGGGGGACGGGGAGGAGGAGGGGGAGGGGAAGGGTAGGGGGGACGGGGAGGAGGAGAGGGAGGGGAAAGGTAGGGGGAGGGGGAGGGAAGGGGGACGGAGACGGGGAGGGAGAGGGAGGGGAAGGGGGAAGGGGAGGGTGCTCGGGCGGCTTTCGAAAGGGACCAACGACATGCTAAGGAGCTTGTGATCGCGAGGGCGTGCGGGCGTGAGGGCGGGAGGGCGGCGGGCTGTCCGGTCCGTAATTGGCGGAAGAGCCTCCCTTCGGCCGTAAATCTCAGGCGGCCACGATCAGCGCCGCCATTTGCACCGCTGATGATGATTGGCCGCCGCCGGCGCGCAGGTAGGCAGGCAGGCAGGTCGCTCCTCGCCCTCTTCGCCTCCCCCTTCTTATTATTCTTCTTTTTCTCCACCTCCTACTCCTCCTTCTTCTTCACCTCCATCTCCTTCTTCTTTTTCTTCTCCTCCTCCTTCTTCTTCACCTCCATCTCCTTCTTCTTCACCTCCATCTCCTCCTTCTTCTTCTTTATCTCCATCTCCTTTTACTTCTTTTTCTTTTTCTCCATCTCCTTCT
>NW_028234434.1:26579272-26583101 GCF_977035675.1 Penaeus japonicus
GAATTCCCTTCTCTCTCTCCCCTCTCTCCCCTCTCCCCTCTCCCCCTTCATCTCTTCTCCTCTCTTTTCCCCTCCACTCCTCCCCCTTTTATCTCCTCTTTACATCCCCCATTTCTCCGCCCTTTCCATTCCCGCCCTACCCCCCCTCCCTTCTCATTCCTCTCTTCTAACTACACTTTCTTCCCTCACTCCCCTCCTCATCCTTCCCTTCCCTTTAGTCCTTTCCCTTTTCTCCTCCCCTTCCTCCTCTTCTTCCTTTCCCTTTTCCTTGCTACTGATTTTCCCTCCCTGCTTCTCCCTTTTCTTTCCCTATATTTCATTTCCTCCCTCCCTCCCTCCCTCTCTCCCTCCCTCTCTCCCCTTCTCTTCCCTTTTCTCCCTCCCTCCATCCATACATCTCTCCCCTTCCCCTTTCCCTTTTCTAACTAACATTCCCTCCCCCTCCCCCCCTTCTTATTCCCCTCCCATCCTTCCAGCGTGAAGGATGGACTCGCTCCCTCCCAATTCATGTTGCGAAGTATTGCCGACAGTCAACACGACCCGCGATGTGTCACTCCAGTCCATTGCTCTTTTCTCTCAGCCGCTACGTATATATTTATATTTATATTCGCTCTCTCTTTTTCTTTCACTTTCTTTCTTTTTTTATCTCTCTCTCTCCCTCCCTCCCTCACTCACTCACTCCCTCCCTCCCTTCCTTCCTCGTTCCCTCCCTCCCTCAGTCACTCTTTCTTAATTTCCTTAATTTTTGCTTCGTTTCTATTTTTATTCAGTAACCCTTACATATATATTTATATTATTTTTTTCTCCCTATTCATTATTGTTGTTCTCTACTCTGTTTATTTATTTTTTCTCAAGTTGACAATGTGTTGAAATTTTCTTTTGTTGACCTGGGAAAGATTTATTCACAGAGAGGTCACCGTGAATGTCCCTCTCTGTCTCCAAGAGATGTCGTATTAGCGGTCGTAACTTGTTGACAGATGGTGAGGTGTGTGCCAGCTGTTTAGAGGGCGGTCGTGTGTGTGTGTGTGAGACGAGACAACAGCTGCAGCTTGTAAAGAACACGTGCATTGTGTACACAGTAGTAGTATTCTTGCTTAAAAAGTTCTCGAGAAGAAAATAGCAGAAGGAGATTTGAGAAGTAGTCGTCGCAGTATACAGTTTGTATCGTATATTTCAAAGCTGAAACGATAATGTGACTTTTATATATAAACAGATAAACATATAATAAAATCCCGTGATCTCTTAATACATAAACTCCAATAATTTGTACTAAAAATGGATAAATAGAACAATAGACTCAGACACATTAGGAACACCAGCTGATTTACGATGCGCTAACACCACAGGACAGCGGTGACGTCATCAGTAAATATAGAGAGAGGAGAGGACGGTATTCATCTCCATCGGTGTGTTGTGAGGCGAAGGGGGGGTAGGGGGGAGGTAAGGGGGCATGGGGAGGGGGGGTGATGCGTCTCCATGAGGAGTGACAGCGACTCGCAGTGCGCGCTTCTGGACCCGCATGTCTTCTATTTTATGTTTCCCGGTATCGCTCACACCCTCACTTCCTCATTTGCGTGCATCCTGGGTTCTCTTCCTCCCCTATACACGCCCGCTCTTCCTATATTAGTGGGTATGTGTGTGATGGCTAGATCAGAGGATGCGTAGGGGGAGTTTGTTTGTTTGTTTCTTTTTTTCTTCTTTTTTTTTTCTTTCTGTCTCTCTTTCTCTCTCTCTTTTCCTATCTCTCTCTCTTTTCCTATCTCTCTCTTTCTATCTGTCTCTCTTTTTCTCTCTTTCTCTTTTTCTCTCTCTTTCTATCTCTCCCTCTCCCTCTCACTCTCACTCTCACTCTCTCTCTCTCTCTCTCTCTCTCTCTCTCTCTCTCTCTCTCTCTCTCTCTCTCTCTCTCTCTCTCTCTCTCTCTCTCTCTCTCTCTCTCTCTCTCTTTCTCTCTCTCTCTCTCTTTCTCTTTATCTGTATTTGTGTCTACGTACATGTGTCACGCGTATCAACATGTACACGTATGTATATTAACATACCCGCGTATACACATCTACCCGCATACATATACACAAACTTATATCAGCGTGCGTGCCAGTCTCAGTGCCAGGTCAGCATAGGGCACCGAACGCGATTTACCATAAAGCGCCCGTTGAGCCAGCCCGACGACCTCCGATATTAGCGTGGAAGTCCAGGGCGACCCAACACCGGGTGTCGTTGATGTCGTTGAACGAGGACCCGACGCGCTCTCGGGTCGGCGGAAAACCAGAAGTGAAGGAAAGTTGGAGTAAACGAGAGGGCGAAGTGAAAGGAAACGAGGTTTTTTACGATCGATGGAAGACAAAGACGAAGAAAAATGGAGGAATCGATGATTTTACGATTGATGGAAGACAAAGAGGAAGAAAAATGGAGAAAACGAGGAAACGATGATTTCACGATCGACGGAAGACAAAGAGGAAGAAAAATGGAGAAAACGATGATTTCACGAGCGACGGAAGAAAAGAGGGAGAAAACTGGAGAAAGCGAGGAAACGATGATTTTACGATCGACGGAAGAAAAGAGGAAGAAAAATGGAGGAAACGATGATTTCGCGATCGACGGAAGACAAATAGGAAGAAATAGGTGAAAGGACCTGACACTTTGAGGACGGATGGAAGACAAATGGAAGACAACTATATACATAACGAAAGGACGAAGTGAAAGGACCCGATGCTCTCACGGTCGACGAAGAAAAACGTACCAAGCGAGAGAAACAAGTGAGAAAACCTTTCTAATCGCCAGGGACATTACGGAAGAAAGGATTAAGATAGAACACAATAAACGAGACATCACGACGGAAAAAAAACAAAACAAAACAAAACAAAAAAGATACTCATAGGAAAATAAAGATAAAGAAAAAAGAAAAAAAAGAGAAAAAAACAAAAACAAAACAAAAAAAGACACTCACAGAAAAAGAAAGTTAAAGAAAAAAAGAGGGAAAAAAACAAAACAAAAACAAAAAAAGATACTCACAGAAAAAGAAAGATAAAGAAAATAGAAAAAAGAGGAAAAAAAAACTAAACAAAACAAAAAAAGACACTCACAGAAAACAAAAAAAGAAAAATGAGATACGATCAGCAAGCGTCAGCACAGGAAAGCGTCCGGGACAAAAGGCCAAGGAGTCGGCGTGGCAGAAGAAGGAAAGGAAAGCCTCGGCAGGAAGACGGCGCCCGCGGGAGGAGATCGCCTTATCTGCCCTCATATCCGCCGACTCTCCACCTTCCGAACTGGGCGGGGGGCGGGGGTGGGGGCGAGGGCGGAGAGCAGAGGAGGGGGAGGGGAAGGGGTAATAGAGAAAGGAAGGGGGAAGAGGAGGGGGAAGGAAGGGGGAAGAGGAGGGGGAAGGAAGGGGGAAGATGGGGGGCGAGGGCAGGGGGAAGAGGAGGGGGAGGGGGAGGGGAAGGGGTAATAGAGGAAGGAAGGGGGAGTGGAGGGGGCGAGGGCGGGGGGCAGACGAGGGGGCGAGGGGGAGGGGAAGGGGAAAGGGAGGGGTAATAGAGGGGATAGTAGAGGAAGGAAGGGGGAAGATGGGGGGGCGAGGGCGGGGGGGGGCAGAGGAGGGGGAGGGGGAGGGGGCGAGGGCGGGGGAGTGGAGGGGGTGGTAGAGGAAGGAATGGGGAAGAGGAGGGGGAAGGGGAGGGGGTAGTAGAGGAAGGAAGGGGGGAAGAGGAGGGGATGGAGGTAATGGGATGGGTGTTTTCTGTAGCAAGCGGGGGGGGGGGGGGGGGGGGGGGGGGGGGGGGTAGAGAAAAGGGAGGAGAGGGTCAGGGTTAGAGAAAGTAAGGAAGAA
>NW_028234434.1:26583201-26598201 GCF_977035675.1 Penaeus japonicus
CAGTGAACCCGTAAGTTATTTTAATCAGACTTAAGAATTTTCAAAAGTATACTGATGGTAATGTGAGAATAATGAAAGAAAAACAGTCGTCTGGATATATATTAATTTTGTTACAGTAGATTACTTGCTGTAACATTCACTGTCGTTAACGTTAATTACACGCACTAGAAGCATACAGTATGTAAACCATAGTTTATATTTGTGTGTATATGTATCTGAACATGTTTGTAAAGGTGTATACATATGTGTGTGTGTACATATATATGTATGTATATATATATATATATATATATATATATATATATATATATATATATATATATATATATATAAACACATACACACATGCGTGTGTGTGTGTGTGTGTGTGTGTGTGTGTGTGTGTGTGTGTGTGTGTGTGTGTGTGTGTGTGTGTGTGTGTGTGTGTGTGTGTGTGTGTGTGTGTGTGTGTGTGTGTGTGTGTGTGTGTGTGTTTATGTGTGTGTGGTTGTGTGTTTGTGTGTGTGTGTGTGTGTGTGTGTGTGTGCGTGCGTGCGTGCATGAGCGTATGTGTGTGCGTGCGCGCGAGCGTTATTTTGACAAAAAGGGGAGATGAAGAGAGATAAAAAGAGAGAGTGGAAAACAAAAGGGAG
This sequence comes from Penaeus japonicus, assembly GCF_977035675.1. Taxonomy (NCBI): domain Eukaryota; kingdom Metazoa; phylum Arthropoda; class Malacostraca; order Decapoda; family Penaeidae; genus Penaeus; species Penaeus japonicus. Next base: position 26,583,834 of record NW_028234434.1, read on the forward strand.
AGAGAGAGGAAAAGTAAAGACGACCGAAGGGAGAAAGACGAGAGAGGGGGTGGAGAAGAGAGGAAAGAAGAAGAAGAAGAGGAGGAGGAGGAAGAGGAGGAGGAAGAGGAAGGAAAGAAGAGGAGGAGGAGGAGGAGGAAGAGGAAGGAAAGAAGAAGAGGAGGAGGAGGAAGGAGGAAAGGGAGGAAGAGAAATGAAAGAAGAAGAGGAGGAGGAGGAGGAGAAGGAGGAGGAGGGGGAGGGGGGAAGGGGGGGGACACGATGGGGCTGACACACTAATTTGGCAACACTTCACTCCGGAAAGCTCGTTATTTGTCTCCGTCGCCTCAACAGCCCCTTCTTTAATTTTCTCTTCTTCTCTCTTTCTTTCTTTTCCAATTATCATCAAAATCCATTCACACTTTATACATTTACAATCATTATAAGGATAGTATGACACTTGGCAGTTAAATGTCGGAATAAAATGTACCGAGGAAATGCAAATATTGAAAAAAAAAAAAATACCTTTACAACTTTAACAAAATCATTCCACTCGCCACAAGACCAGAACGCAAGCACTTTACCGCAACGCAAAGCTATCTATTTGCAACAACCTTCAATGCTCATGATTCCACAAGTTGCAAAGCTATCAACAATAACACGCGCTGCTGATAATACCACAAAAAAAAACGAAAAAAAAAATAAAAGATCAACACGAAAAATGAACAAAAAAAAATATATGTATATTCGGTACGAGGCTTGATCATACACATGATGACGCCTCTAGCCCCCCGCCCCCCCGCTCCCCACCCCGCCCCCAGACTATTTGCATTTCAACATTTGCAAACAATTATCACTCTCCTGTTAATTGGCTCGTTAATCAGGGTTCCATTTTGATAATCATAGAATGGAAATGCTCATGTAAATAAAAATTCAAAATTGCAAAAAAAAAGGCATGCAATATTCCTGCAGTTACGCTAGAACCAGTAATTGGAAATATAATATTACTGCAACGAGTCCATTCTCCGTGACTCTTGTTAATGCATAAAAATCATCATTCACGCTGTAGAACCAAAAAAAAATATGTATATATGTGCTTTTGTCTTTGGGAGCATTTAAACTTGTGTATTAAGCAGTATCACTTATATATATATATATATATATATATATATATATATATATATATATATATATATATATATATATATAGATATATATGTATATATGTATATATGTATATATATAATATATATATATATATATATATATATATATATAGATAGATAGATAGATAGATAGATATGTCTGTGTGTGTGTGTGTGTGTGTGTGTGTGTGTGTGTGTGTGTGTGTGTGTGTGTGTGTGTGTGTGTGTGTGTGTGTGTGTGTATTCTATGTAATACCTCCTCCTTGGTCATAAATATGGGTAGGAGAAAGAGTAATATTTCAGCCGGCGCCTTTATAGTTGGTTGAACTTTGGGCGCTGGCGGAGGTTTGCGCTCTCTCGGTGCTTTTTAGCTAATCTACATCATATTCATATACCAATTATCAGTTTATGCTTACCTATTTAATCTACATAATCAATGGGGGGGTGGGGATGGGGTGTGCGCACATGTGTTTCCTTATATGTGTGTACTTAACTGTATGTGCGCGTGGATACATATATATGAAGGTATTTCCAGTATCGCCTGATACCTACATCTACCTATGCAAATCTACACCTATTTAGGCGTCTTTATGTAACTGAATCAGTCCTTCCCTGCATGTCTTTAACCATACTACGTAAACATCCCGAGCACGTGCGGCCACAGACTGAATGTAAATATAAAGATCATAACAAAGGCATTAAAAATAACGCGTGTTGAATGATGAAATGAAATAATCACAGCATCAAAGGGAAGAAGTAAACCGCTATTATTGTTATTACTACTACAGCTTCTGTTCTTATTATTCTTTTCCTTATTGTTGTTGTTATCATGTTGTCATTATCAGAACTTCTATTCTTATTCTTTTTACTTTTATTATCCTTGTAGTTATTATTTTCGGTATTACTACTACTGTTCCTATTCTTAATAAAGTTATTCTTATCATTTTTTCCATAAATAAAGCACACACACACACACACACACACACACACACACACACACACACACACACACACATTTACATCGCCTCGTTCACATCCCTCAAAAAGACCAATAAAAACAAAAATAACAAACACAAACAGAGACGCATCGGCAAGCGTCCGCGCCTCCAAGGACCGGTTTGCGCGCGCGAGACAGAGACACAGAGAGAGAGAGAGAGAGAACGAGAGAGAGCGAGAGAGCACATTGAGGAAACCATAACCATCCAAATAAAGAGGTAAGTACGATTCTCCCGACGACTTGAAGCGGCTCGAGAAAGGAGAGCTTTTTTCTTTTAAGATGCCGAACGCCTCGACAACAACAACCGGCGGCCATTCTCATTACGGAGATAACAAATGACGGTCGACGTGCGTTAAGACCGGCGCGCTGAGACCTCGATGAGAGACACTGCCTTGTGAGGACGGCGACGACGACTCGGCTTCAAGGTTTCCAAGGAAGACAGTTCGGAATCCTCTCGTCCTACCTTAATGGGGAGGAAAGGCAAATAGACAATTAGGAGGACAAACAGAGGAAAAAGACCGGGAGGGGAGGAAGGAGAGGGAAGGGGACGGAAGGGAAGGGGAGGAGAGGGGACGGAAGGGGAGGGGAGGGGAGGGGAGGGGAGGGAAAGGGCAAGCTCATCAACTCCTGTGCCTCCGTGCTGGTGGGATATTCCTACTAGATATTTGAATGTTTCTAAAGATATATATTCTGGGAGTCTGGGTTGTCTGGATGTATGTTTCTGTTCGCTCTCTCTCTCTCTCTCTCTCTCTCTCTCTCTCTCTCTCTCTCTCTCTCTCTCTCTCTCTCTCTCTCTCTCTCTCTGTCTCTCTCTCTTTCCCTTTACATCTCTTCTCTTCTCTCTCTCCTCTTCTTTAAGTCTATTCTTACCTCTCTTTATAAATATCCTTCTCTGTTGGACTTTTCCTTCCCTTTCTTTTATTTCTTACGCTTATTCTTCAACCCCAACCCCCTCTCCCTTCTTCTTCTTCTTCTTCACCTTTATGTAAATATATATCTCTTAATACCAACCACTCCAAGAGCGACTAAAGAAATAATGAAACTCATAAATGTAATCTTCCCATCATAATCTTTCGCGACACAAGAGCTTATGTCACCTAGAAAAACGTACGAAAATCTTTAAAATCTTTCCCCATGGAACAAAAAAAGGAAAAAAAAAAAACATAATAAAAAATAAAAGATAAATAAACAAATAAATCTAGATCGATAAACTAAAAGAATGAATAAATAAAATAAATGAAAAAGAAAAAGAAGGATCAAACAAAAAATCACATAGTAAACAGACGAAATAATTAGAATTAAAAAAAAATAATAATAATAATAAATAAACAAAACAAAGCAATAAGTAAGTTCATGAAAAGCTCTCGCAGCCCCCGACACCCTCATATTACGACCAGGACACACCGACCGACCACCCGACGAAGGAAAACCTCGTGTGGAGACGCCCCTTCTCTGCACAGGAGTCGGAGTGGAGTGCCAAGGGCTCGAGGCTGGTCCTATGCGCGCCCATACAATCTCCGCTTCACTCACCCTACATTATTTACACTGCTCGACGGCTTGGGGTGGGGTGGGGGGAGGTGAGGTGGGGTGGGAGGAGGTGGGGTGGGGTGAGGTGGGGGTAGGAGGGCAATAAGGAAGGGGAGTAGGTAGGGAGGGGACGGGGGAGTAAGTTGGTGGTAGGAGGGTGGGTAGGGGAGAGGAAGAAGGAGGATAGGGGGGGTTGGGGAGAGGGAGAGGAGAGGGGAGAGAGGGAAGGAGGGGCAAAGTACACTATTTGTTCTGCCTAAACTTAGCGAAATGTGATTTATGCTCCTCGTGCCTTACTTCCGAGAGAGGGAGGGAGGGAGAGACGGGGTGGGAAGGAGAGGGGAGAAGAGAGGGAGAGACGAGATGGGGAGGAGAGAGGAGAAGAGAGGGATGGACCAGGTGGGAAGGAGAGAGGAGAAAAGAGGGATGGACGAGGAGGGAAGGAGAGGGTAGGAGAGAGGGATGGACGAGGTGGGAAGGAGAGGGGAGAAGAGAGGGATGGACGAGATGGGGAGGAAAGGAGAGAGGAGAGGGAGAGACAAGATGAGGAGGAAAGGGGAGAGATGGGACGGAATGGGGAAAAGAGGGGAAGAAAAGAGGAGAGACTTGGAGTCTTAGAGAAGGAGAGGAGAGGGGAAGACCCCCCTCTTGGATATACGAAAGAGGGAAAGGAAAGAGGGAGAGGGAAAGAAAGATTCCACTACGGCAGGCAGGCAGAGAGGGGAAGAGAGGAAGAGGGGAGGGGGAGAGGGAGAAGGAAGGAGGTGTTGATGATTGAAGAGAAGAGGGTGGCGAGAGGGGAAAGGCAGAGTGTAAGAGGAATAAACATCGGCAGATTAATGTGGTGTGCGAAACAATTCCGGCACGGAAACCTTGAGGAAAAATTAGGAAGGCCGAGGTGCTGCCTCTGTGATGCTTCATTTTAACGTCACTTCCATTAGACGAGTGTGTGCGTGCGTGTGTGTGTGTGTGTGTGTGTGTGTGTGTGTGTGTGTGTGTGTGTGTGTGTGTGTGTGTGTGTGTGTGTGTGTGTGTGTGTGTGTGTGTGTGTGTGTGTGTGTGTGTGTGTGTGTGTGTGCGTGTGCGTGTGTGTGTAATATCACTAAGGATGAGTGAAGACGAGAAGGAAGAGAAGGAGAAAGAAAGTAAGGAAAAAACAAAGAGGTAAGTGGAGGAAAATCAGGGGTAAAAGGAAGAAAGGGAGATGGAAGAATAAGAAGAGAAAAAAGAGGGGAGGGAGACGGTAAGTAAGGAAGAGAGGAAAAGGAAGGAGGAGGAAGTGTAGAAAAATGATAACTAAAAAGGAATATGAGATGAAGAAGGGAGAGAAAGAAAAAGAAAAGGAAAAGACAGAAGAAAAGAGAAGGAAGAATGATTTAGCTTACAAGAATTAGGGGAGAGACAGACAGAGAGAGAGAGAGAAAGAGAAAGAGAAAGAGAGAGAGAGAGAGAGAGAGAGAGAGAGAGAGAGAGAGAGAGAGAGAGAGAGAGAGAACGCGCGCGAGACAGAGAGAAGAGTAGAGAGAGAGGAAAAGAAGACGAAAAAAAAGAAAAAAAAAAAATACCAGAAGCCCCCGGCTCAGGACAGGTCGCGATCCTAGCCTCCTAGCCTGCCAGTCTTCCGGCCTCAGGTAGTGCAGGCCGGTCGAAGGGGAGGGAGGAGGGGGGGAGGGGGAGTCCAGAGGCCTGCCTGCCTCACCGCCCGCAGAGACCAACTGGTTGCATCTCTCGCACGCCCGCAGATAGCGTCCTCGTGCCGCTTTTTCTGCAGAGTCTTGAGATTAGTGGATTTTTATAGCACTTAACGTTTACTATCGGGGCTGTGATAGTGACGACGCTCCCGGCGTTGGCTATGGTGAGATGGGGGGTGGGGGTGGGGGTGGGGAAGGGGACGGGGAGGGGATTGGAGGGATGGAGGGGGAGGGGATTGGAGGGATGGAGAGGGGTTGGGGAGGAGAGGGACGAGAAGGAGGAGGAGGAGGAGGAGGAGGAGGAGGAGGAGGAGGAGGAAGAGAAGGAATGAAAGAAAAAGGAGGAAATAGCAGAAGGAAGAAGAGAGGAGAGGGAAGAGAAGGATAAGAACGAAAAGAAAAAGGAGGAAGAGGGGGAAATGAGGAGAAAATAGAGAAGGAAGAGAGAAGAGAGAAAGGGGAGGGTGGGGGGAGGGGGGACCTCCGCCCTATCCAAGGGACGATGATGAAGGGTGAGGGACAGAGAGAGAGAGAGAGAGAGAGAGAGAGAAAAAAGAGAGAGAGAGAGAGAAAAGAGAGAGAGAGAGAGAGAGAGAGAGAGAGAGAGAGAGAGAGAGAGAGAGAGAGAGAGAGAGAGAGAGAGAGAGAGAGAGAGAGAGAGAAAGAGAGAGAGAAGAGAGAGAGAGAGAGAGAGAGAGAGAGAGAGAGAGAGAGAGAGAGAGAGAGAGAGAGAGAGAGAGAGAGAGAGAGAGAGAGAGAGAGAGAGACAGAGAGAGAAAGAGCACAAAGTTCGGACGCGCCGCAGACTGCATGTCAAACGTCACAGGTCCTGTTGCCATCAGCCGGTCTCGCCCTCGCTTCAATTTACCTTTTTTTTCTGATTTTTTTTTTCTTTTCTTTTTTGTATATACATCAGAGGTAACTAACTGTTCCTCGCAGGCTGCAGGCGACGGGAGAAAAGGATATTGACACAGGGCACAACAGAGGGATAGGGGGAAGGGAGGGGGAGGAGAGGAGAGGGGGTAAGAGGAGGTGCAGATGTTACGGGGTACGAGAGGGGAGGGGTGGGGGGATGGTGGGTGCACATAGGACACGATAGAGTCGGGGTGAGGTAAGGCATAGACAGGGCATGCAATGAAGAGGGGAAGGAGGAGAGAAGGAAAGAGGGAATAATCACACCAAAGAACGAGGGGATTAACACAAGGCACAAGAAATAAACAAAACACAGGACAGGATACGAGAGGGGAGTGGGGGAGTTATAAACAACCCCCCCTCTACCTCCCACTCCCCCTTCCCCTCCCCTTCCCACTCCCCCTCCCCCTCCCCCTCCACCTCCCCCTCCACCTCCACCTCCACCTCCCACTCCCACTCCCACTCCCACTCCCACTCCCACTCCCCCTCCCCCTCCACCTCCACCTCCCCCGCCTCCTCCCTATCCCCCTCCCCCTCCCCCTCCCCCTCCCCCTTCCCACTCCCCCTCCCCCTCCCACTCCCACTCCCCAATCCCTAAAATATGCGCTTTTAGGCTTCGTGGAGGTGATGACGCATGGAGTACCTCGAGAAGGCGAGAGATGAATTTATTTTCTGGCTCCCGCGCTTTTGTACTTTTTGGGTTTAAACTCATTTTGAGAAAATTTTCAGAAACTAGAGACTGAGTGAGCTCCGGTGGAAGACGAGAAAAGCCTTTATTGGAAGGAACTTTTATCGTAATCATTGGTAATGGTGGGCGCAGAATATTATGAGTATTTAAAATACATTATCATACATTTATGAATATTTAAAATAGATCATGATACATTAATATTAACTATACATTACAAATCCGAAAGTGTAGATAAAATGATGAGAATGTATATCTTTATTTACCTGTCTATATATATATATATATAATATATATATATATATATATATATATATATATTATATATATATATATGTATAATGTATATATATATATATATATATATATATATATATATATATAAATATATATATATATATATATGTATATGTATATATATGTATATGTATATATATATATATATAATATATATATATATATATATATATATATATATATATATATATATATGTATATATGTATATGTATATGTAAAATGTATATGTATATATATATATATATATATATATATATATATATATATATAAAATATATATATATATATATATATATACATACACTCCTGTTGGTATAGGAAGTCTTCCAAGCTCTCTCCCCTCTTTATACCTCCAACGCTCTCCTCTATTTCTGCCTGTTATCCCTTCCATCTTTTCTCTCTTTCCCCGTTTCTCTTTCCTCTCCCCTCTTTTCATAATTTCTTCTTTACTCTCTCCCTACCTCTCCCTGTCTCTCCCCTCTTCCCTACCTCCCCCGTCTCATCCCTTCATCCCCTCTATTCCGCCACCTCTCTCTTCCCTTCCTTCCCCTCTACCTCACCTGACTCCCCTCTCTATCTCCCCCCCTCCCCGTCTCATCCCTTCCTCCCCAATACTCCACTACCTTTCTCTTCCCCCTCTCCCCACTATCTTCCCTTCCTCCCCAACTGACTCCCCTCGTCCCCCTTTCCACCCCCTCACCCCCGTATCATCCCCTCCTCTTCCCCTTTGTCTCTCCCCACTTCCCTCCCTTCCTCCCCACCTGACTCCCCTCTCTATCTCTCCCCACTTCCCTCCCCTCCCTTCCTCCCCACCTGACTCCCCTCTCTATCTCCCCCCTCCCCGTCTCATCCCTTCCTCTTCCCCTCTGACTCTCCCCACTACCCTCCCTTCCCTTCCTCCCCACCTGACTCCCCTCTCTATCTCCCCCCACCCCCGTATTATCCCTTCATATTCCCCTCTGTCTCTCCCCACTTCCCTCCCTTCCACCCCACCTGACTGACTCCCCTCTCTATCTCCCCCCTCCCCGTCTCATCCCTTCCTCTTCCCCACCTGACTCCCCTCTCTATCTCCCCTCTTCCCGTCTCATCCCTTCCTCCCCAGCTGACTCCCCTTTCTATCTCCCCCCTCCCCGTCTCATCACTTCCTCTTCCCCACCTGACTCCCCTCTACCCTCCCTTCCTCCCCACCTGACTCCCCTCTCTATCTATCTCCCCCTCTCCCCCACCCCAATAGGTCATACCCTCGGTACAAGCGTCAGTAGCTTGGCCAAATCGCTCGGAAAATTGCTCCCCTCCGACATTATTTTGCTGTGATGGCGCCCACACAATTTCGCTCTCGTCTTCTCTCTCATCGCAATGGTCTGTACTTCTGTTTACTCTTCTGCCATCTAGTCAGGTTTGTTTTTTTATTATTTTTTTCTTTTTTTCGAGGTGGAATTGATCTCCTTTTAGCTTTATTATTATTATTATTATTGTTTTTTTTATGAATGGGCGTCTATGCATATATTAGATGTTGGCAATTTTAGTCTTCGGTTGGTCCCTCTCTTCGTTTTCTGAATGAATAACTTCCCTTCGATTATAAAATTCAATTCGCTCTCCCTTCTCTCTGTCTATCTGTTTGTCTGTCTCTTTTTTGTTCTACTCCTCTCCGTTTCTGTCTTTGGTCTGTCTTCTGCCTGTTGTGTTTTTCTTTCTCTCTTTTTTCCCTAGCTCTCTCTCTCTCTCTCTTCTCTCTTCTCTTCTCTTTCTCTCTTTCCCTCTCCCTCTCCTTCTCCCTCTCTCTCACTCCTTCCCTCCCTCCCTCCTTCCCACGCTCCCTCCCTTCCTCCCTCCCTCCATCTCCCTCAGACACACACACTCTCCCCCACTCTCCCCACCTCCCTCCCTCCCTCCCTCCCTCAGACACACACACATACACACACACACACACTCGCACGCAATCCATTCCACAGCCAATAATCGCCGGGATAGACACCCTCCGAGAACAGATAAAAAGGAGGGCGGCGTTGGAGACCACAGCCGTGCTAAACTTTGTTCTAAATTTGTTCTAAATCATATTTTCTTTTTCTCCTGACTCCCCAAAAATCTGTCTCTTTGTCTTTACCTCTGTCGCTCCCTGTCTATAGATGTGTGTCTCTTTTTTTCTAGCTTTTCCTAAAAAGCCCAAAACAGACAGCCACCTGAGGACATACAAACGGGTGTGAGTTTGAGATTTTCATAAGTCTTGGACTAATTGTTCTCTCTCTCTCTCTCTCTCTCTCTCTCTCTCTCTCTCTCTCTCTCTCTCTCTCTCTCTCTCTCTCTCTCTCTCTCTCTCTCTCTCTCTCTCTCTCTCTCTCTCTCTCTCTCTCTCTCTCTCCCTCTCTCTTTCTCTCCCTCTCTCTTTCTCTCCCTCTCTCTTTCTCTCCCTCTCTCTTTCTCTCTCTATCTATCTTGCTCGCCTTCACCCTCAATCTCCCTCCCATTTCCCCTCTCCCTCCTATTCCCCCTCTCTCTCTCTCCCTCCCCTTCCCCCTTTTCCTCCCTCCCCTTCCCCCTCTCTCTCCCTCTCTCCTTCTCTCCTTCCCCATCCCTCTCTCCCACTCCCTCTCCCTTTCCATCTCTTTCCCCCTCTCTCCCCCTCCCTCTCTCTCTACCTCCCCTCTCCCTTTCTCTCCCTCTCCCCCCTCTCCCTTTCTCCCCCTCCCCCTCCCTTCTTCCACTCTATTCCGAAGGGGAAAACACATCCATCCCCTGACCAGACAAGAAGACGCCATAGGAGCGCCTCGACCTCATCCCGCGCCCCTCATCCCGCGCCCCCAAACTCGTTCCGCCAGTCTCGGGGGCTCAGCTGGCCGCTGGTGACGCCGACAGCTTTACACATTACCTTGATCCGCGAACAACTGGTAAAAATGAAGATTTATTTGAAGGCCTGGGTCGGTTGGTCCCTCCCTCCCTCCCTTCCTCCCTTCCTTCCTCCCTCCCTCCCTCCCTTCCTTCCCTCGCGGGCGTTGAGGCCAAGGGGGAGTGAATGGTGAGGGGAGGGGAGGGGGAGGGGGAGGGGGATGTGAGGGGGATGGGGAGGGGGAGGGGGATGTGAGGGGTGAGGGGATGGGGATGGGGATGTGAGGGGTGAGGGAATGGGGATGTGTGGGGGTGAGGGGGTTAGGGGGAGGGGTCAGAGGGCTATGAGCCTCCTCCTCCTTCACTCCTCAAAGTTACGAGGGGAATGGGGATTATCTTCAACTCCTTCAATCCTATGTGATACTCCGTGCATGCGAGTCCTGTGCCTTGCGATGAAGAGTCTCCTCAACTTCCAAAAGTTCCGAGGGGAAATGGTGATTATTTTCTGCTCCTCTGCTCCCACTCCCTGTGGTACCCTGTGCAAGTGAGTCATATATATGCTTTATAATCTAATGTTAGAGTAGGGAGATGGGAATCCCCTGCTCCTTCTCAGCCTCCTCTTCCTCCTCCTCCTTCTTCTTCTTCATTATCATCCTCTCTTCTTTTTTCTGCTTCATCCTCTTCTTCTTCTTTTTCTCCTTTACTTCTTCTTCTTCGGCAATCATCCTCTACCTCCTTCTTCGTTTCTTCCTCATCGTCCTCTTCCTGCTATTCTTATAATTCTTTATCATCCCCCCTCCTCTTCTTTCTTCTCATCTCCCTCTTCATTCCGCCACCTCCTTCTCCTCCTATTCTTAATATTCTTCACCCCTTCTCCTTCTCCTTTCCCTTTCCTCCCCCTCTTTTCTTCTTTTTCTTTTTCTTTTTCTTTTTCTTTTTCTTCTTCTTCTTCTTCTTCTTCTTCTTCTTCTTCTTCTTCTTCTTCTTCCTCCCCTTCCTCTTCTTCCTCCCCTTCCTCTTCTTCCTCCCCTTCCTCTTCTTCCTCCCCTTCCTCTTCTCCCCCTCCTCCTTTTCTACATCTTTCCCTCTCCCCACTCGCGTATGGAGACGAGACGAGACGAGACGAGAGCTCCCCTCCCCCCTTCCCCCATTCCCTGTTATGATGCATTCAGCGCGAGGGAAGATCCCACCCCCCCCCTAACCCGAATGCATAATGAAGACTCAATCGCCCCCCTTGAATGTCATAGGCATAGCCATCGCCATACCTCTATCATGCCGATCTTTCGAGAAGAAAAAAGATCCTTACGGAGAAAAGATTACGAGAGAGAGAGAGAGAGTCAGAGAGAGAGGAAGGGAGGTGAGGGAGAGAGGGAGGGAGAGAGGGGGGTGAGGTGAGGGAGGAAGGGAGGGAGGTGTGGTGAGGGAGAGGGGGGGAGGGAGGAGGGTAGAGGGAGAGAGAGAGAGACCCATTCCTTGTTCTAAATCGTTTCTCTATGCTTGGCTATTTGTCTGACTGACTAATCGACTCACTCACTCTCACTCTGTCTGCCTCTCCATCTCTCCATCTCTATCTCTCTCTCTCTCTTTCTCTCTCTTTCTCTCTCTCTCTCTCTCTCTCTCTCTCTCTCTCTCTCTCTCTCTCTCTCCCTATCTTTCCCTCTCTCTCCCTCTCTCTCCCTCTCCCTCCCTCTCTCTCCCTTTCCCTCCCTCTCTCTCCTTCTCTCTCTCTCTCTCCTTCTCTCTCTTACTCCATCCCTTTCTTTTTTTCTCTCCCTCCCTCTCTGCCTCCCACCCTCCCTCCCTCCCTCAGTCCCTCCCTGCCACCCTCCCTCCCTCCCTCAGACTCCCTACGGGCTGCTTGCCGGATGGCTCTTCCTAACCCCTTTTTTATGGGTTCTTCAACAGACCAGGATCATGGGGGAGGAATAGAAAGAGGGGAAGGAGAGGGGGGGGGGAAGGAGAGGGGCCACAGATACGACCCATCCTCGACTCATCGACGACCCTCGGGGCACACTAAAGAAGGGAGGGAAGTGGGGAGATGTCCGGGGGTGGGGGTGGGGGTGGGGGTGAGGGTGGGGGAGGGGGAGAGGGAGGGGTTATAGGAGGAGGAACAACAAACAGGTGTTAAACGCAAAGGAAAAAAAGAAAAAAAAATGTTGAATCAGAAGAGCCTAATTTTTTTTCCTCGAAGGGGCGGACGGGAGGGGTGAGGGGGCGGGGAGGGGGGGGAGTGAGTTATTACATGATTAGCAACCTCCACTCTCGGGAGTTTAAAATATTCTGATGGATCCTCGCTGTCATTATCACCTCGGTCCCGCGCTAATACGTGATTATATGCTAATGAGATATTAATAAATACTGATTGTTTACGGCTCCGTGCCACAATGTAGTGTTGATGTTGATGGCTTGCGAACGGGTAGTAGGTGTTACAGTGTGTGTGTGTGTGTGTGTGTGTGTGTGTGTGTGTGTGTGTGTGTGTGTGTGTGTGTGTGTGTGTGTGTGTGTGTGTGTGTGTGTGCGTGTGTGTGTATCATCCTTGTAACATCCACACCAAAAATATCTTTCGAACATAAGAGCGAGAAAAGAAGATAAAAAAATCCCCTAACCCTTTACAAAAAATAAAAATAAATAATTAAAAAAGAAAAGAGTACAGGTTAACCTTTACATATACCCTTGAACCCTCAAGCCCGAAACACGCTGTAAAACTCGTTCGCAAACAACACCTCCCTGCATGTGTGTAGCTATCCGATAACACACCGTACAGCGAATCGAATCAATGCGTTTGTTTATTGAAATAAGAGAAGAAAAAAAAAACGAATATAATTGACGAGGCGATCCCCCCCATCCACCCACCCACCCCAACTCCTTTCTATCCCTATAAAAACACAAGTTCCTCCACAGGAAAATGCCTTCCTCTGGGTACCGTAAGCGGTGTAAAAGAAAGAAAGAAAGAAAGAAAAAAACGTTTTGACAGTAAACAACACAACTCAAAACGTTCGAAACGTTCATTTAAAGCTCGAAAAATAAATAAATAAATAAATAAATAATAAAAACGTTTTGACAGGAAACACAAAACTCAAACCGTTCGAAATCAATCATTTAAAGCTCGAAACGTTTCAGAAATGTCGAAACGTTTAAACGCCTTCTTCTTCCCTCTTCCTTTCTCTTCTCTCTCCTGTTCTTGACCCGAGGACAGAGAACCGACAAAGATTCGCTGTGTATCTCCCTCGCTTGAAGCTCTTCAAAGGAAAGTAAAAATACCCGCAGACGAGACGGCGGGGCGTGCGTGATGAAGACTTCATGACGCGACAACTTGACCTCGAAACTTGCCCGGACGAGACGCGGCTTTTTTTTTCCCCAGAAGTGTTTGTGATATTTTTTTTTCCTATTTCAAACGGTACTCTGATTTTTAAGAATAGGAAACATAAAGATAAGTAACTTCATATCCTTCATAATAATAAAATTACTAAATTCGTCGTGGAAAAAACTGTATTTTTTATTATTAATTATTTTCTTTCAGAACCGATTTTACTCGTTCTAATACAAACACACACGCGCCCACATTCACTACACATAAAGCTAAACAATATAAACAGAGACGATTTTCACAAACGGGACATAACAGGCAAAGAATAAAATAAAACCGGAAACAACCCAACGGCCCAACAACAAAAACAACAACAGCAGCAGCAGCGCCCTCGTCTTGTGGGACATCCTCTCGACACCGGACAGGAATGGCCGGCGAGGGACACATTCCTGCCTATTACCTTGTTCCCGCTCACCGCCACGATCATGACGGGAATTCTGGGAATGGCTGGAATGGCGGACAATTGGTCCATCTTCAAGACACCTCTGGCTGTTGTTTCCCGCTGTCTGTCTCTGGTCCTGGCGCCCTTTGAGAGTTCAGGTATGTCGGGTTTGGGGGCGTGCGTCAGGAGTATATTTGGAAAGTCTTCGTTTCCTCTGTTATATGTTTTTTTTTTTTTAATGGGTGTATTGGGAGGAATTCGCAAATATATTCGGATTAGTGAAATTTTCAAATCAAGGTTTTTGCACGAATGCAGTGTGTATCAATGTCCCATATATCCAAATAACTGAAAGAGGAATTTTAGAAAATTCTAAATTTGACTGCCTTGTCCCTATGCAAAAGAAACCCAGTTGATTTTCCTTTGAACGCATTGCTATCACAACCCCCAATCAAAAATAATTGCGCTTCCTAAATGAAAACATTCAGCGTTAACATCGAGAGATCAACCCCCACGTGGCGCCGTTAACCTCGAACTGCTTCGGGAATTAACGACAAGGTCC
>NW_028234434.1:26606897-26621897 GCF_977035675.1 Penaeus japonicus
CACACACACCCCAACCCCCACCTCCCCCCCCACAGACCCCCACCCTCCCACCCACTCACGCCCACTCACATCCCTGCCTCCACCACCCGCCACGCACGAAGGCGCTCTTCTTGAGTTTACTTTTTTGGGGGAAAAACATCGGAGGAAATTAGCCGACTTATCCGACCCCGACCCGACTTATCCGACCCGACCTGTCCCGACCCGACCAACTCGTGACAGAAGGGGAGGAAAGGGAAGGGAAGGGGAGGGGAGGGAGGTAGAAGGGGAGGAAAGGGAAGGGAAGGGGAGAGGGGGTAGGAGGGAAGGGAGGGGGGTAGGAAGGAAGGAGAGGGAAGAGGAGGGGAGGGGTAGGAGGGAAGGGGAAGTGAGGGGATGGGTAGGGTAAGAGACATGAGGGGCAAAGTAGCCAAGAATCACACCCTAGATGGTCCACCTAATAGATGAGAGATAGATAGATAGATCTGCTTGATCGTCTCGATATTCATCAGAATATCAATGTTATCATTTTCATTATTACTACTGCTATTGTTATTGTTATTATCATTATTGTTATTATCACTATCAATATAATTGTTATTATCATCAATATCATAATTGTTATTATTATCAATATTACCATTGACATTTATCATTACTATAATCAATATCATCATTATCACTATCAACATTATTCTAGCATCATCATCACAATCATGATCATCATCACAGTTGCTATTATAATCATCATTAATGTTGTTGTTTTTATTTTTTTTCTAAGCTTTATTTTTGTTCCACAATTATTCTCATTCTCGTGTCTTGACTTTTGCCATTCTTTCATTTTCTCTCCTTGTCCTTTCCTTTATTTTAGACTTCCATTCTAATCCAAACTTTTGATTCTCTTAGTATGACATAGACTCAGGTCAACGCGGGGGGTGGGGAGGGGGAGGGCACGATATCAACAAAGGAATTTAAGAATTTTGCTACGAGCTCAGCTTTCACCTTTACCCGCAACAGTGCCTTTTTTAACATGCTCAACTAAACTAAGAACAAATGTAAATGTCCTTGGCAGGGTGTAGTATGATCGTGACATCTCAATTTCAACTAGACTCGTAATGAACCCAAGAAAAAAAGAAAGAAAGAAAGAAAAAAAATAACGAAAATGTGAAGGGCAACTTAAAAAAAGGGGGAAAATATATTTATATATATTCATATCAATTTGAATACATTTATACATGCTTTAAAGATATATTCTTCAAACTATCTGCATCAAACATGTGTGTATGTATATATATACGTATATATATATAAATATATTATATATATATATATTATTTAAGATATATTTACAGTTATAAACATATACTATATATATACATATTATATTATACATATATATATATTATATTTTATATATATATATATATAATATTATATATATATGTATATATATAAACATAATTATACACACAAATACACACACACACACACATACGCACACACACACACACACACATATATATATATATATATATATATATATATATATATATATATATATATATATATATATAATACATATATGTAAAAATACATATTAATAAACAAATACATAAATTACTGTCATCCAACACTGTCCACTACTCAACAATCCCAAGAATAATTCACCCCACTAACCCCCCCCCCCCCTAACCCCATCACATCCCATCCCACCCCACCCCATCCCTGAATCTCTTTCACTCATGCGACCCTTCATCACCCTAACTTACCCCCCTCCTCCCGTCCTCCCCTCCTCCCCCCTCCCCCAAGATTCCTGTCTCCTAGAAGGACCAGATCCCCCTCCCCCTCCCTCCTCCCTCCTCCCCCCTCCCTCCCCCGCCCCGACTCATCCACATTTCATCCAAATGGTAATTGTTATACACGTGATTAACCTCCCCCCCCCTCTCCTTCTCCTACACCCCCCCCCCTCTCCCCGCCGCCATAATTCTGGATCAAATTTAATTAATCACATTTAGCAGATTTCCGACGTACGGATCTTGCTGTTAGGAAGGAATTATGATTAAGAAGTTAGTCTCTATAAATTCGAATTATCATTTATTCATCTTGAATGTTCATATCGATAACTCGGTCCAATTCATTCTTCAACGTGATAAATAATTTTTAGCTTCTACAATTTATTCATTTAACTTTTATTCTTCCTTTTATTCATTTATCTTTTATTCTTCCTTTTATTCATTTATTTTTTTATTCTTCCTTTTATTCTTTTATTTCATTTTTATTTTTATTTTCATTTTTTGTTTTGTTTCTATGCTACAGTTGATCACGTCACCTATCCCCTCCCCTTCCCCCTTCACCCCTCCCCCATTTTAATAACAAATCAACAAAATAAGATTTACATTACGAAGGAAAGAAAGACAGCGCCCATCTGTCTTTATTACAATTCCCGCTGAAAGATGCCATCAAACCCCTTCATTGGAGACAACTCTAGTTAGGGAAAACGACTCTTCCAAAAGTTATCCTTCCTCTCAAAAAAAAAAAAAAAAAAAAAAAAAGAAAATCTACCTTAAAAGGTCAAAAAAAGTAAAAAAAAAAAAAAAAAAGATAATCTATTATACCCCCCCTCCTCTACCCCTTCCCATTTTATCCCCCATCCAAAAAAAAAAGGAGAGAAAAAAAAGTCTCCCGAATTAGTTTCTTCAAGGACTCCCCCGAGCTAACCACCATTACAGCAGCGATGATAATGGCGTCAATACAGCGAAGTGAACCCTCTTCCCTATTGCTGTAACGCTGTAACCCTTCGCCCCTTCCTTAACAGCGAAATGAAGACCCCAACCCACGCCCCTCACTGCTGTAACGCTGTAACCCCATCATCACCTGAACAGCGAAATGAACCCCCCACCAACCCCCGCCCCCACTACCGTAACGCTGTAACCCCCACATCACCTGAACAGCGAAATGAACCCCCCATCCCCACCAACCCCCGCCCCCACTACCGTAACGCTGTAACCCCATCATCACCTGAACAGCGAAATGAACCCCCCATCCCCACCAACCCCCGCCCCCACTACCGTAACGCTATAACCCCACCATCACCTGAACAACGAAATGACCCCCCCCACCCCCGCCAACCCCCACCCCCACTACCGTAACGCTGTAACCCCATCACCTGAACAGCGAAATCTAAACCCCAATCCACGCCCCCCACTACCGTAACGCTGTAACCCCATCATCACCTGAACAACGAAATGAACCCCCCATCCCCACCAACCCCCGCCCCCACTACCGTAACGCTGTAACCCCCATCGTCCTTCCTCTACAACAGCAAGAGCTATATCAACGGCGATAGCGACGGCGACGGCGATAGCGACAGCGGCGACAACGGCAGCGGCGGCGGAGGAGGAAGAGGAAGAGGCATCCGCGGGCCCCGAAGATGCAATAAAGTGATCCCAAAATATCTTCATTGTGAGGAGAGGGAAGTACCTCTCGGTCTCGTTAGTTGACAACCGCGCCGTCAGATGGCACTAACGATGATGGCAGGAGGGGTGAGGGTGAGGGAAAGGAAGAGATGATGGGGAGGGAGAGGGGGGTGGAGTGGAGTGGAGTGGAGTAGTAGAGATGATGGGGGAGGGGGAAAGGAGGCTTCATGGCCGCCGCACAATTAAACGGCCCCATAATTTGACAGCCGGCGCAGAAGGGAACGATTAAAACTAATTAACTCGCTCTTACGAGGTCTTTATCGAGAGCGTTATGTCTTCCATCGTCCAGCAAGAATGAGCAGAGGAAGGGAGACATAGGAGGGATATGAGGGGAAGGGGAGTGATAGTTGGGAGGGGGTAGGGGGGAGGGGGAGGGAAGGGACGGGGGGGAGACGGGGAGCTGACGATCATAGTTCGACGTCGAGGTCGGAGTCTCTGCGTATTTCTGGATGATTCTTAATCTTCTAAAGTAATTACATGATCTACTTCCCTCGTGATTCTTTGATTCTTATTTCTCGAGTTTTCTTACTGAAATATCATCTACCTTTCTTGTCCTATCTACTTCTCAAATCTACCTACCGACTCATTATATACATTCCTCATACTACCTCCTTCCCCAACCTATCTACCTCTACATAATTTACCTCCCTCATACTCCATACATTCTTCAATCTATCTAAATACCCCCTCATACGTATCTACCTCCCTCATTCTCCAATCTATCCTCTATCTCCTTATATTTATCAATTTCCTCACACCCCCTATTTTCTCTATCTATCTACATCTCCTCATACTTATCTACCTCCCTCACACTCTCCAATCTATCTCTTGTCTCCTTCTATTTATCAATTTCCTCACATTCCCTACTTTCTCTATCTATCTACATACCTCCTCATATTCATCTACCTCCCTCACACTCTCCAATCTACCAACCTACCTACCTCTTCTCATTCATCAGCTTCCTCACCCTCCTCCCTACTTTCTCTAATCTCTCAACCTGCTTCCTCATACTCATCGACCTCTCTCTCTCTCACCCTTCCCTATCCTTCAAATTCCACCCCCACCCCCCCTCCACACACACACTACCTATACCTCCCCCCCTACCCCCACCCCCACCAAACCAAATATATATCTATTTCTAACACCCCCGACCTAACCTTACTCCCAGAACCTCACACCTCACTCACTCACTCACCAAAAAGCTACCAGTGCCGCTACGGGGGCGCGGGGGGAGGGGGGCGTGGTAGATAACATACCGCACTCACGAACAGTACATCAACGGTATCAAGAAGCTGGTATTAATTGGCTGACAGGTGTCAATCTCTCAGCCTTAATATGTGTCGCAGTCATGAGCTGTCGCCGTTAAAATTCCTCAAGTCGGGCTTAAAGATGAGTGAATAATTTATAGATGTAAAAGGAGAAGAGGCCTATATTTAAATGATGGTATTAATAATAGTCAATTGGAATGATAATAATAATGCTGATGATTAAGATAATAATACAAGAATAATAATCACGATACTGGTAACAATAATAATACTGATAATCATTATTATCATAATAATAACACTAACAATAATAACATACAAAGGTAGAATAAACACCAAGGAATAAACAAAAAAATAATTAATACAAAATAACAATAAAATGCGCCTGATGATGGTGATAATAACAATAATAATATTAATGATAATAATAATACCAAAGATAATGATAATGACACTGATAATAATGATAATAAAAAAAAATCACAACAAAGCAATAATGGCAATAACCACAACAATGATAACAACACCAATCAAAACCGCGCATAATAATACCACTTGTGGCTACCCCCCTCCCCTCCCTCCCCCTCCACGTCCCCGCCCTCTACCACACCTCCGTATTCACAACCAATCTTGACTGACGACCCTAACAATATTTATATAAAAGTGTGAAGAGAAAACCCACCCTTTCCCCCCAGCGGCTACACGATGCCCCTTCATTATCATATCCCCCTTTCCCCTCCCCTCCCACCCCCTTCCCCTCCCCTCCCTCCCAGTCCCTCCAGAGAACCAACCAACCAACCAAAACTCACCCTTAACACACCCTTCCCTAAGATCGAGAACCGCTTGCCTCTGTCCCTCCTTTAAGCGTTCTTAGCCGGACAGCGGGCAGGGTAAGAGGGGTAGGAGGAGGGGTAGGGGTGGGGGCAGGGTGAGACAGCATTAATGTAAAAAGGCACAATTAAGGGCGTCATCACCGATTTACATAGTGGCATCGGGGGCGTCGCAAGAAGGGAGGGGAGGAAAGGGCGCGAGTCTCTTCTCTTCTCTCTTTCTCTCACGCTTCTGACTGACGGCTCTTGTCACAACACTTATTCGCACTTACTTAGAGTGGAGGGTAAAAGCGTGCTGTGTTTCATCTTTTTTCGTTATTATTATTATTATTATATGGCATTTATTCACGAGTCTTACATCGTAAAGTGTGTTGTAGACTATCACCTATTATTTTAATCATAATTATTACTATTATTATCATTATTATCATGATAATTATTACGATCATTATCATTATTATCATGATAATTATTACTATTATCATTATTATCATGATTACTATCATTATCATTAAAACTATTATCATTATTGTTATTGTTGTTTGTAATCACAACACTTAATTCACGGATGGTGAAGTGGCGTGTTGGGATTATTTGTTATTAGTATTAGTAATCAAACACATATTCACACCTTTTAGATTGGGTGATTAAACGTGATTACAATTTTCCCTGCCTGTCCTGATCACACGGATTAAACTTTTTTTTTTTTTTTTTTTTTTAAGGCGACTACAAGGTAAATTCAAATGTCAAAAAGTCATAATAACAACCTATTGTATTCAACTATTCATCTGTTTATCTATCTTTACTATCTATTTTTCATTTCGTATCTTTTCGTATCTTTATCTTTTAACAGTATGTCCTCTGTATTTACTATTATTATCGTTATTACTATCATTACCATTATAACCATTATTGTTATTGTTGTTATCATTACTGTTATTGTTGTATTGTTATTGTTGTGTACGCATTATTCGAGACGCTTCTTCTGTTACAGTCAAAATCCCTGTTATTGATGTCTGTTGATTGAGTTTTGATATGGATTTGCATCGTTCGGTACCTTGTGCACAGTCGGTAATCCATGAAATTACATCTTAATTAAATCACGGTTCTAATCCAGTGCCGGAATTCGCAATATAAATTATAATTCGGATTTCCATGGAATCGACAGAGTGCGTTAAATTTTGTTACATTGTGTATAAACCATAACGTCATTCTATAAAAAAAAATAAATAAATAAATAAATAAAAAAAATGGATCGTGTTTTCTGTTTACTGTATTTCCAAGACCTTTCAATTCATTATATTATTAAAAATGTGTATCTTCTCTTTTTAATGTATAATATATATAAAACATGTATCTTTTATTTCTAAAATCAGAATTTTTAGTTTGTGAGCCCTGTATGTGCCTACCCCTTCCCCCCAAAAATAAAATACAATAATTAGAAAATAACCTTTTTGTATGTGATCATATATAATTACTAACTATTGAAGGACTTACATTTTACACAAACAAATATTTGCAACATGTGATACCCCTAAATAAAGTTATTCATGGTTATTATTAGCAATTATTTTGCCCTAATTTTTTAATGTATGTAATAATCCCTAACCGCTTGTCCACTGGAAGAGAATTTAATTATAATACAAAATTACGCGAAGCAACCCCACAAACAATCTTTTATGGTGTATTTTACCAAACAACAATTTGTCAACATCCAAACCCTAATTCAAACCACCTACAACTTATCAACAATGCAAGATCCTTGGATAACAATTGTTGCATGCAAATGCTCTCTCTCTCTCTCTCTCTCTCTCTCTCTCTCTCTCTCTCTCTCTCTCTCTCTCTCTCTCTCTCTCTCTCTCTCTCTCTCTCTCTGAGATTACCTGATTAGATCATTCCGTCCTCCACTTTCCTCTCTTCTTCTTCCTCTTCCTTCTCCCTATCCAACCCCTCCATCCTCCTACCTTCCACCTTACCCTCCCCCTTCTTTCCTCCCCTCCCCTCCCACCTTAATCACCCCTACCCCTCCCACTCCCGCCTTCCACCTAACCTTCCCCCTTCTTTCCTCCCCTCCCCTCCCACCTTAATCACCCCCTACCCCTCCCACCCCCCATCTTTCCTCCCCCTTCTTTCCTCCCCTCCCCTCTCACCTTAATCACCCCCTCCCACTCCCACCTAACCCTCCCCCCTCTTTCCTCCCCTCCCCTCCCCACCTTAATCACCCCCTACCCCTCCTACCCCCCATCTTTCCACCCCCTATTCCCCCCCTCCCCCATTACCAAAGTATTATTAGATCGCAGATACGAAACAACTACGTTACGGTATGTGTATGAAGACAGACCGACAGACAGTCAGCAAGGCGCTTGTCACCCCCCCTCCCCTCTCCCCTCCCCCCTCCCCAGCTCCCCACCTATCCGGCGCCTCCGACTCGTCTACGTGACAGTTGCGTTCATTATGGTTCGCTGGGGGGAGGGGGGGCGAAGGAGGGGGATGGGGGGGGTTAAGGGGTTTGATTGGAAGGTCTGGGTGAGGGGCGTGACGGAATGTGTATCTTGTATTGTATACAATGCTGGACTGAAAGAGAGAGATACAGAGAGAGGGTGAGAGGGAGTAAACAGAGGCTACGAGAGAGAATGAGAGAGAAAATAAAGAGATAGAAAGAGAGAGAAAGATAAAAGAAAGAGAGAGAGAGAGATAAAAGAGAGAGAGAGAAGAAGGAGATAGAAAGAGAGAGAGAGATAAAAGAAAGAAAGAAAAAAAGAGAGAGAGAGAGAGAGAGAGAGAGAAAGAGAGAAAGAAAGAAAGAAAGAAAGAGAGAGAACGAAAGAAAGAGAAAGAGAAAGAGAAAGAGAGAGAGAGAAAGTGAGAAAGAGAGCAAGAGAGAAAGAAAGAAATAGAGAGAGAGAGAAAGTGAGAAAGAGAGCAAGAGAGAAAGAAAGAAATAGAGAGAGAGAGAAAGTGAGAAAGAGAGCAAGAGAGAAAGAAAGAAATAGAGAGAGAGAGAGAGAGAGAGAGAACGACGACCCTCCTCTGTCACAACAATTTTCTTTACGGGACGCGCTTTAAGAGTGTATTTTTTCCTCCTCTCTCTCTCTCTCTCTCTCCCTCTACTTCTCTTACATTTTTATTTTATCTCTCTTATACTTTTAATTGACTTAAGCTGGAGCGAGTCCAACAAAGCCCACACTCCGTTGTCTCTCTAACAGACACTCGTATAACAAAGCTTTATGAAAACCACAGACGGATACAATTACCCTCACATTTTACTATGGTGTAATAAGGCCCAAACCATCAAATCCCATAGGCCTATACAAGGAAAGAAGCGCCTCATAATGGATCTTCTTAAGATGAAGTTCGTGAACTCTATAGATTCATCCGAAGTCGATCGGTTGTCTCCGTATCCGGACCGGCAAACGATCAAACGATCGAACTACCGAATAATCCAAGGCTAAAACTCGGTCGTTCAAAAAAAAAACTTTGAACAAACTATGAAGTCTTCTTCCTTAATTTTTTTTTTTTTTTTTTTTTTTTTTTGGAATGGGGGGAATTTTTTTTTTTTTTTTTTTTTTTTTTTTTTTTTTTTTTTTGAAGGTGGGGGGGGGCGGATTTGAAGTTCGTCTGAGAAAAAAATAGAAAGTGATGAGAGTGTAGAGAAAGGAGGAAGGAATAAAAGAGGAGAGACAAAGAGATAGGAAACATGGAAACATCAAGGAAACTGGATAAGAAAGGAGAGGAAATCTCAGTCAAAACAAAAGGGTCATTGGACAGAAGATGAGAATGAGGAAGGAGGAAAATAAAAGAGATAGAGAAGAAATAATGAGAAAAGTGTGACAAGAAAATAAAGTTGAATAAAAAAAATGCATAAAGAAAAGATATAGAAAAATAGAAGACAAAGAGAGAGAGACATAGAGAGGAGAGAGAGAGACAGAGGACGATAGAGACATAGAGAGAGAGAGAGATAGACAGAGGACGAGAAGCAGAGACATAGAGAGAGAGAGAACAAAATCCGGTTCACACCCTCGCTGCCACATGCACCCGGCCCTCAAGCCCGAAAGTCTTTCCATTACCGCGCGAAGTGCTCTGATTCCAGGCGAGGCGTCTCACCCTCTTAAAACCTTCCTGCCTTCCATGTACATGTCTTTCTCTCCTGCTTTCCATGTTCGTCTCTTTCTCTCCTTCCTACCATGAACAACAGTTTCTTCTGCCTACCATTTTCGTCTCTTTCTCTCCTTCCTACCATGAACAACAGTTTCTCCTACCTACCGTGTTCGTCTATTTCTCTTCTTATTTTCCCCTCTCTCTGTCTCAACCCTTTTCTTTCTCCCTTTCTCTGATCATGGTCTTGTCTTCTTCTTTTTCTTTCTTGATGCTTTGCTTATTTTTTTCCCCTTTCCCTCACATCTTTGGCTTATCGACCTTCTACTTCTTCCTCTCTTCTCCATTCTTCTCCCCCCTTTTCCTCTCTTCTCCCTTCGTCTCTCATACTCTCTTCACCTTACACCCCTTCCCTTTCTCCCCTTCCTCTCTTATCTCCCCCTTCATTTCCCCCTGTTTTCACTCTCCACCTAACAGTCCCTAGTTCGCTCCCTCGGTCCCTCCCCCTCCCCCTCCCTCTCCCCTCCCCTAGCCACGCTGATGGGAGTCATTTCAACAACTTTCCTCCGTGCTATTTTAGTCCCTTTTTTTTCTTCTTCTTTTTTGAGGGGGGGGGGGAGCTGATCTCATCCCTGATTATACAAATGGATGTACTGGCCCTTTCGCCTTCCGTTTGTTTGCGCCGTTGGGACTCTGCCTGGAAAGTTCTTACGGCATCATTATGTTCAAAAGAGGGAAATGAAAGTTAGGAAGTTATATAGAATTAAAGAGAGAATAATATCCAGAAGTTATATGGAATATAAAGAGGGCGTGCTGATTGTGTTAATGTATGTTAACAACCTTCTTTCTTTGTGTAATGTACATACCGAAAATATGATATTCCTTTTTCCATTTTATTTATCCATCTATACATATATCCATCTACTCATCCATCTATCTACACAAACAAGAATAAATCAAAACTTATTCAAGCATTCGACGATATACCAAAACACCACATTCGGTATATTTGGTATAATGACAGGTACATCATCCTAACATTTTGGCGTGTTGTACTCGTGTCGTCATCCATAAAATATGCTCAGACAGGTTCAAGCAAATCTTCCGATGTTTTCGAGGGAAGTAAAAGAAAAAAAAGCTTAACGTTGGCTTTTACCATGGACGAAGCACAATCGTAATGTACATATATGGTACATGCACGCCCAAGGTCGCCCGAAGATTTACCACAGCAGCTCGGGGGATAAGCAACTAACATGTAAAGAATACTGATAGAGGTAGAATGTGGGAAGGAGACAGATCGAGAATGAGAGGGAGAGAAAGAATTGGAGACAAAATCAGAGACGTCGGGGGAGAGAGAGAGAGAGAGAGAGAGAGAGAGAGAGAGAGAGAGAGAGAGAGAGAGAGAGAGAGAGAGAGAGAGAGAGAGAGAGAGAGAGAGAGAGACAGAAAGAGAGAGAGAGAGAGACAGAAAGAGAGAGAGAGAGAGACAACGAGAACGAGAGAGAGAGAGAGAGAGAGAGAGAGAGAGAGAGAGAGAGAGAGAACGAGAGCGAGAGAGAGATAACGAATACGAGAGGGACAATATCAACCTGGAATTCAGAGCGACTAACACTCACTCACTCACTCACTCACTCCTCACTTTGGGAAAATGTCTTGATTCTTGGCCGAGTTCCAGTATTGGGAAGGGACGGGACGGGAGGGGAGGGGGGGGGGAAAGAGGAAGGACCGGGAAGGGAGGGGGGGAAGAGGAAGAAGGGCCGGGAAGGGAGGGGAGGGGGGGGGAAGAAGGGCCGGGAAGGGAGGAAGGGGAGGGGGGAAAGAGGAAGAAGGGCCTAGGAAGGGAGGGGGACCAGGGAAAATGGAGGGGTTGGAGGGGGGAAGGTAGGGAGTGTGGAGGGGTGGGGGAGGGAGGGGGGAGGGGGATCTGCCACGGCTTCCTAGCGTCACGACACACAGATAAAAGACGACCCAGGGCTCCTGATCTCATTCCAAATAATCGGGTCGATAGAATGCTTCTATGGATCCCTATGTCCTCCGACCGCGGGCAGACGCCGAGATAGTCGATAGTTAGGCATTTCATGGTCGTCATAAAGGCCTTTCCGTTTAATCTTCTGTTCCTGTCTTTTGGTTTTCTTCTCTGGCATCTCTCGCGCTCTTTCTTTCTTTCTCTCTCTCGCTCTCGCTCTCTTGCTCTCTCCCTCCCTCCCTCCCTCTCTGTATCTATATCTATTTCTCTCACCTTAATTTCTCCCTCCCCCCTCTCTCTCTCTTTAATCCCTCCCTCCTTCACTCACCCCCTCACTCTCTTTAATCCCTCCCTCCCTCCTTCCCTCCCTCTCTCTATCTATCTCTATCCTCCCTCCCCCCTCTCTCTCTCTTTAATCCCTCCCTCCTTCACTCATTCCCTCCCTCCCTCCTTCCCTCCCTCCCTCTCTCTATCTATCTCTATCTCTCTCACTTTAATTCCTCCCTCCCCCCTCCCTCCCTCCCTCCCTCCCTCCTTCACTCATCCCCTTCCTCCTCCCTCCCTCTCTCCCTCCCCCCTCCTTCCCTCCCTCCCTCCCTCCTTTCCTCCTCCCTCCTTCCCTCCCTCCCTCCCTCCTCCTTCCCTCCCTCCTTCCCTCCCTCCTTCCTCCCCCCCTCCTTCCCTCCCTCCCTCCCTCCTTCCCTCCCTCCTTCCCTTCCTCCCTCCTTCCCTCCCTCCCTCCCTCCCTCCCTCCCTCCCTCCTTCCCTCCCTCTTATCTCTCAGGGTAAGAGCAATAACCGCGCGCCGTAACTTACCTGCCCCTATCTAGCCTTAGTGTTTTTGCCGTGTTAAATCTGTACTGCCACTAACTTGCCGGAATGTTTATCTGATGACGGAGAGCTCCCCCCTCCCTACCTCTCTCCCCTCTTCCCTCTTCCCTCTCCTCTCTCCCCTCTCCTCTCTCCTCCATTACTTTTGAGGCGCCCTTACTCGAGAGAAGAGGGAGGGGAAGAGGGGGGAGGGAGAGAGGGAGGGGGGAAGAAGAATCTGCTCTGTCTCTCATACCCTCCCCCTCCCCCCCCCAGACACCCTTTCTTCCCTTCTCCCCTCCCCTCTTCTTCCCTCCCCCCTTCCTTCCCTTTTTTTTCGTCCTCACACCTCTCTTCGACAGGGACTAAATGTCCAACTGTCTCCTCGCCTTGTATCTTTCTACAGTTAACACCCTATGTATAGATCTCTCTCCTCCTTTCCCTTTGTCTCCCTCTTCAGATCTCTCTATCTCTCTTTCTTTCCCCTCTATACCTAAAATCTCTTCACCATATCTCTCTCTTTCTCTTTCTCTTTCTCTTTCTCTTTCTCTTTCTCTTTCTCTTTCTCTTTCTCTTTCTCTTTCTCTTTCTCTTTCTCTTTCTCTTTCTCTTTCTCTTTCTTTCTCTCTCTCTCTCTCTCTCTCTCTCTCTGTCTCTGTCTCTGTCTCTCTGTCTCTCTCAGTCTCTGTCTCTGTTTCTCTGTCTCTCTCTCTGTTTCTCGGTCTCTCTCCCTCTCTCTCTCTCTGTTTCTCTGTCTCTCTCTCTGTCTTTGTCTTTGTCTTTCTCTCTCTCTCTCTCTCTCTCTCTCTCTCTCTCTCTCTCTCTCTCTCTCTCTCTCTCTCTCTCTCTCTCTCTCCCTCCTTCCCTCCCCTATCGCTTTTAATGTCTCCGCTCAAGTGCATCTTTATCTGACCTTTTTTTATTATTCTTCCTCTCCTCCTCTTCATCCTTTCTTAAGTCCCTCTGCATTCCCCTCACTTCCACACCTTCACTCTGCGAGGTGTCTTCCCCTCACTCGCCACCCACAGCCAATTCTGACAGTTGTCTGCTTTGGGTCGTCGTCGTCCCTCTATCTACACGCTGTTTAGCACATGGATCCTCTTCCTCTGTGTATATTTCGATCAATCCACCCCCTTCTCTATGTCTCTTTCTGTCTCTGTCTCCTCTCATCTCCCTCTCTCCGTTTTTCTTTCTCTTTTTCTTTATCTCTCTTTATATCTCTTTATCTCTCTTTCTCTCTCTCTCTCTCTCTCTCTCTCTCTCTCTCTCTCTCTCTCTCTCTTTCTCTTTCTCTCTTTCTCCGTTCCCCTATCATTTCTCCCTTTTCCTCCCCTTCCCCTCTTCTTTCTCCCTTTCCCCTCTTTCCTTTTCCCTTCCCCTCCTTCTCCCACATCTTCCCCCTTTTCTTCTCACCCCTCCCGACCCCTAACACCCACCCCCTTCTCCCTATCCCCCTCCTCCCCCCATCACGCATCCCCCATCTCCCACCAATTCCTCTATCTCTAATCCTTCCTTCTGTGAAATACATTTTAGATTTTCCCTTTCTCGCGTTCGCTCCACACCACCTGCTACATTTGTCTCTGTGTTCTCTCGCTCCTAAAGAACGTCTCTTGACTGCCTTGGTGACAATGGGCTGTCTCTGTGCTA
This sequence comes from Penaeus japonicus, assembly GCF_977035675.1. Classification (NCBI taxonomy): domain Eukaryota; kingdom Metazoa; phylum Arthropoda; class Malacostraca; order Decapoda; family Penaeidae; genus Penaeus; species Penaeus japonicus. Next base: position 26,620,966 of record NW_028234434.1, read on the forward strand.
CTAAAAAGAGAGAGAATATTAGCTTCTTCTTCTTCTCCTTTTTCCCGTTTTTTTTTTTTTTTTTTTTCTGTTAGTGTTAAAGTTATTATGATTATTCCCATTCTTCTTATCATTGTTGATGTTCTTTTTATGACCTATAACAGGTGATCGAAGGAAAATTAAAGATTGATATAGAACTTACTCCAATCTACCTTCATCTTTTTCGTCTTCTTTTCACTCGTAATATCGCTCGCCCTCCTATTCTCTCCTCCCCTCTTCTTCCTATCATTGTCTCTGTTTCTATGCCAATTAGCGGCAATTACCAGTACCGCTGAAACCCTTCCCTTTATCATTATTCTCTCTCAATCATACCAGTTTCTAAATTCTACAAGACCCTGCAACATTCCATCACAAACAATTCACTGTTCTACCTCAAATTAATATCCCTATTTGCTCATCACCAAATTACACAGTCTAAGTAACACGGTGCCAATTTTCGTACGTTACAAACTATATAGAATCTCTTACAATTATACCCGCGCGCGAATAAGCGCTGACGTATGATATGGCAAAAAAAAAAAAAAAAAAGTAACAGAAGAACACAGGTTTCTTAAGCGCCGCCTCTCGACTCTTCTGTTTACATGTCCTTCGTTCCCTATCTTCTAATAAAAAGAGGAAGAGAAGAAGATGGAGGAGATGGAGGGAGATGGGGATGGGGAAGAGGAGGAGTGGGAGGGGGAGGAGGAGGAGGAGGAGGAAGAGGTAGAGGAGGAGGGAGAGGTGGAGGAGAGGAGGGGGAGGAGGAGGAGGGAGAGGTGGAGGAGGAGGAGGAGGGAGAGGTGGAGGAGAGGAGGGGGAGGGGGAAGTGGAAGAGGAGGAGGAAAAGGAAGAGGAGGAGGAGGAGGAGGAGGAAGAAAAAGAAGACGGAAAGGAAATGAAAGAAGAAGAAGAAC
>NW_028234434.1:26626897-26634397 GCF_977035675.1 Penaeus japonicus
AAGGGAAAGGGAAAGGGAAAGGGAAAGGGAAAGGGAAAGGGAAAAGGATGGGGATGGGGGAAGGGGAGAGGAATGGGGATTAGGGTGGGAGAATGGGAAAGGGATGGGGAGGGGAGAGGGGTAAGGGAAGGGGATTGGGAGAAGGGAAAATGGGGATGCTGAGGGAGGAGGGGAAAGGGATGGGGATAAAGGTAATGGAGTGAGAGGGGGGAAAGATATTTGCATTTCTCTTCTTTGACTTTGAATGTGTATTAACATTCTCTAAAAGGATCTTGAATCGGATCCACGTACAGACTAAGTAGGATCCAAGTGCCAAACTTTAGATTTAGATATTTAGATGTTTTTGGATACAAGGATTTAGATACAGACACTAGATCGTAAAAAAAGAAAAAAAAACTTTCAATTTAGATTTAAAGGTGTTTTAGATGATAGGATCTAGATAAAACAAACGATCACTTTGGATTCAGAAGAGAATTTTAGATAGATGATTTTAAAATAAAATCGTTTAGAAATAGAAGAGCAGCATTTAGATGATACTAAATGAGAGGATTCTAATGAAAGGATTTTAGAAGGAAAATATATCTTAGATTGAAGGATACTGACGTGTCTTAGAAGGAAGAATTCAAATCCCAATTACTTTAGAAGGAGAATAAACAGCAGCATCAAAATGACAGAAATAGCTTTAACTGAGACAAATTTAGGTTAAGAAGCTATTTAAAGGGAGGAGACTCACAAGAACGTCTTAGTGAGGAGAAAGACGCCAGGACACCTTTCTGAGGAGCCCGGGGAGGAAGTGACGTCAGTAGTCTCGAGGGGTGATTGGAGGGGGGGGGAGGGGGGGGAGGGAGGGAGGGAGGGAGGGAGGGAGGGAGGGAGGGAGGGAGGAAGGGAGGGAGAAGAGGAGGAGAGAGAAGGGAGGGGGAGGGGGTTAAAGATGGGGAGAGGGAGAAGAAGGGGAGACGGAAGGGAAGGGAGAGATTAGGAAGGAGAGGAATAGGGGAAGGGAGATGAGGAGAGAGAGGATGAGAGGAAAGGGAGACGAAGAGGGAGGTGAGAAGGGAGGGTGAAGGAGAGAAGAGGATAGATGAAGAGGGAGAGGTGGGGGAGGGGGGAAGGTAAGAGAGATGAGGGGAGGGGAGTTCAGGTGAGGGGGGAGGGATGGTTGAGGAAGAGGGAGAAAATGATTTTTTTTTCTCACGTATTGTCTAAAACGTTTTGGAAAAGGTCGTATTTTTTCTGTCCGCCAGAGATTTATTTCTGGAGAGCAAGAATCATTTTCTTTTTTTCATTATTTATGGGCGCTCGGTACTCCCCTACAAGACATGTCCACACCAAAACAGGAACACAAATCCACATCACACCAGAAAAAACAACAGAAACACATACCCCACACCATACACACAAAAAACAAACAAACAAACACAAACACATACCCACACCAAAAACAAATACAAACACAAACAGACACCCACACGAAACAGAAACAAAAACACCCACCCACACCCTCCCCCTTCCCCATCCACACCCTACCACCTCGCCTAACCCCCCCCACCAAAAAAAAAAAAAAAAAAAAAAAAAAAAAAAAAAAAAAAAAAGACCTACGTAATTATCAACACTCCTTGTTCTCTCCACAAGACGCTATCTCAGTTCCGGGTTAAGGCAATTCCTTATCGCTGATGTACTGTGTGTTGAGGCTCATAATGCCACTCACTGTTGTTGAACTATTTTTGATGTTATGTTTTGCTGTTGTTGATGTTGCTGCTGCTTTCGTCTTTGCTTTTATGGTTTTGTGTGTGTGGTTTTGTTTTGTTTTGTTTTCTGGTTAGTGGGCTTAGTTAAATTTAAGGATGGTGGTGATGGTGATTGTGGTGATGATGGCGATGGTGGTGGTGATGATGATGATGATGGTGTTGGTAATGGTGATGGTAATGGGATGATGATAAAAGTAAAAATAACAGAAATCGTAATAACGGTCGTTGTTTTGTAGGAGTACAAACAGTAGACATAAAAACAATAATAACAGAGGAATAAATACTTAGCCAAAACTAATAAACTCTAAGGACCACCAACCCAGACTTCATGCTTCAGCTGGGTCGAACGCGATTCGGAGACCGACATTCCGAACCAATTACGGTTTTCGATTTGCTCTCCGATCGAGGCATCTATTTCAGCAAACCTTGTTCCGAGAGCCAAACCGAGGCAATAAATTAATTCCTAGGACTAAAGAACACTCGCCCTCCAGAGGACATCCAACACATCAAGCTTGAAAAGTCACAAATCTTGGTAGTAGAGGTTGCTCGCCAAAATGGGTCCTTTGTACTCACGGTCGTAAATGAAAATGGGAAAGATATGATGAGTCAAAAAAAAAGAAAAAAAAGAAAAAAAGGGGGGGAGAGGGGTTTAATTTATGGCCACTGGTGAGGGATATCAGTAATTCTTTTGATTTGAGGAGAATTAAGGGAATTCATTCTCTCTTTGTTTTCTCTCTCTCTCTCTCTCTCTCTCTCTCTCTCTCTCTCTCTCTCTCTCTCTCTCTTCTCTTTCTATGTATCTGTATCTGTCGGTTTGTTTATTTCTACGTCTGTCTGTCTGTCTCTCTCTCTCTCTCTCTCTCTCTCTCTCTCTCTCTCTCTCTCTCTCTCTCTCTCTCTCTCTCTCTCTCTCTCTCTCTCTCTTCTCTTTCTATGTATCTGTATCTGTCGGTTTGTTTATTTCTACGTCTGTCTGTCTGTCTCTTATTCTCTCTCTCTCCCTCTCTCTCTCTCTCTCTCTCTCTCTCTCTCTCTCTCTCTCTCTCTCTCTCTCTCTCTCTCTCTCTCTCTCTCTCTCTCTCTCTCTCTCTCTCTCTCTCTCTCTCTCTACTTGTTTCTTTTAAATGGCTTTCTCTATAGCCCTCCCCCCTCTCGTCTACCCCTTTTTTATCCCTCACTCCTCTCCTCTTTGTCACTTCCCCTCTTTCGCTCTCTCTCTCTCTTTCTATCCGACTATTTCACCCTTCCCTCTCTTTCCCAATCCCTCCTTCTCTCTCCCACTCCTTTATCCTTCTCTATTCCTACCCTCCTACTTTCTATCTGCCCCTCTCTTCCTCTCCCTCACTCCTTCACTTCTGCTTTCTCCCTCCGTTCCTTGCCACAGCTTCCTCCCTTCCATCCTAAGCCTACAGCATCCTACATCTTCATCTCGTCCGCTTCTTAATGTATCCACACAGCAGGCACTCCCTCCTCCTCCTCCCCTCCCCCCCCCACACGCCCCCTCCCTATCTTTATTATACATATCGTATGCTCACTGGCACTCTCTGGCACTCGCTGGCACCTCGTATCCTTTTCCTCCCTTTTCGTTCTGTTCCTTTTATCTTTCTCTGCCAGGAGAGAAAGAGACTCTCTGTACTTTTTGGCACTGTGAAAGAATACCGAAGTCTTGGGTATGGCACTCATGATTGGCACCATGACATTATATATATATATATATATATATATATATATATATATATATATATATATATATATATATATATATATATATATATATTTATATATATATATATATATATATATATATATAATATATATATATATATATATATATATTATATATATGCAGTATAATATATATATATATATATATATATAATTATATATATATATATATGTGTGTGTGTGTGTGTCTGTGTGTGTGTGTGTGTGTGTGTGTGTGTGTGTGTGTATGTGTGTGTGTGTGTGTGTATGTGTGTGTGTATGTGTGTGTGTGTGTACGTGTGTGTGTGCGCGTACATATTTTTCTTGTCATTTTCTTTCTTTCTTTTTTCCTCTTTTTACTCACCGAACTTGCTTGCTTGTTGCTTCGCTCTGTATGATTCATGACTCACCTGTGAAAGAAAAAACAAACAATATATAAGATTTAAAGAATGTATAACATTTCATAATATATTAATCCAGATGAAACAAATATAGAAGAAAAAAAATTAAGACATGTGCAATTAAATCACCAAAGACACCCACTTCATCATGCCAAAAGCTATAAAAAAAAAATTAAAAACTTAGGACATTACCAACAGATAAAACCAGCCACGAGATTTATTTCTTTTGAAAAAATCGTATCGGAAACTTCCTGCGATTAGGACAAACTAAACTAAAGTGGGATTTAACTTCCAAATCCATCGAGGATATAGCAGAAGTTGGGACCAGTTGGTGCTCGGGTTTTACTTTTATTTTTGTTAAGGATGTGTATTTCCTTGGGTTTTGTTTTCTTTATCTTTAACTCCTTCTCTCTCTTTTTCTTGCATTTGTTCTTCCGTCCTTGCTTTCCTTTTCTGTCTTTACACATCTGTCTTTATATTCATTCTCCCTCTCCCTCTCCCCCTCCCTCTCCCTCTCCCTCTCCCTCTCTCTCCGTCCTCCCTTAAGATCTCTCTCCCCCCCCCTCTCTCTCTTTCTTTCTCTCTCCCTGTCTCCCTCCCTACTCCCCTCTCCCTCCGTCCTCAATTCAGATCTCTCTCCCTATCCCTCTCATCCTCCCCCTCCCCCTCCCCCTCCCCTCACCCTCTCCCTCTCCCTATCCACCTCTCTCCCTCCCCTCACCCCCTCCCTCCACCTCCCCTCATCCCCCTCCACCTACCCCTCCTCTCCCCTCACCCCCACCCCCTCTCCCCTCCTTCAATCCCACCCTCCCCCTCCCACCCCCTCCCCTCCCTCCCCCTCCTTCAATCCCTCCATACCCCACCCCCTCACCCTCCACCTCCCTCCCCTCCATACCCCCTCACCCCCCCCTCCCTCCCTCCTTCAACCCCTCCCTCTCCCTCTCTTCCTCATCCACGACTCGCCTCCAGGGGTCTGCTTGCGGTTGCATTATAAAATTGATATCAAAGAGTCTCGTCGCGTCATCCCGGTCTGATCGCGCGTGAAATTCGCCCCAGTCGGCGCCAGACACGACCCATGGCGGGGCGACGTGTTATTCGGAGATAATGGGAGGTGAGAGAGAGGAAGAGGAAGAGGAGGTAAGGTGGTAAGGTGGTAAGGTGGTAAGGTAAGGTAGAGAGGGAGGAAGGATGATGGCGTGGAAAAAAGGGAGAGAAAAAGGGAGAGACATGGGGAAGGGAGAGGTAGAGAGAGATGAAGGAAGAAAGAGATACAGAGAGAGAGAGATAGGTCGATAGATAGATAGATAGATACAGAGAGAGAGAGGGGGGGAGAGAGGGAAAGGGAGAGGGAGAGGGAGAGGGAGAAGGAGAGGGAGAGGGAGAGGGAGAGGGAGAGGGAGAGGGAGAGGGAGAGAGAGAGAGAGAGAGAGAGAGAGAGAGAGAGAGAGAGAGAGAGAGAGAGAGAGAGAGAGAGAGAGAGAGAGAGAGAGAGAGAAAGAGAGAGACAGACAGACAGACAGACAGAGAGAGAGAGAGACATAGAGAGAGATAGGGAGAGAGAGAGAGAGAGAGTAAGTAGGAAAGACAGACAGTAAGAACGAATAAAGTAAGGCAGAGCAAAGAAGAGGAAGAAAGAGACATAATGTGGGAAAGACAATAAAGAAAGCCAGAAAGAGGGAAAAAAAGGTAGATAAAGAGAAAGACAATTAGAGAGAAAGAAATGAACACAAGACAGGTTGAAATCAAGAACAAAAGGATTTCTTCGCGAATTTCTTCCTCAGCAATAATAGAAAGAAAAAAAAAAGGAAAAACACGATTATCATCACAAGTAAACAGAGACAACAATCACACGAGGCATAGAAAAAACAAAAACAAAAGAAAATTGGGTGAGAGGAGAGAAAAGGAATCCCTTTTTCCGATAGGCCTTACAAAAAGGAGATAAGGAAAATCGGAGTGAGCCTAACGCCCTTCCCCCCTTCCCCCCTTCCCCCCTTCCCCCCCCCCTTTCCTTCCTTTGTAGCCCCCCACTCTCCCTCCTTCCCTTCCCTTCCCTTGCTCTCCCCTCTACCACGCCCCCTCCTCCTCCTTTCCTTCAACACCAACCCCGCCCTCCCTCCCCCTGCCCCTCCCCACCCTCTTCTTTCCCCTTACCTCCCCCCACCATCCCCCACCCCAGGGTCTCCGCACAACCACAGCTGACGAGTCGATATTGGGATCCGATTTTGATCAGAGTCACGTAGTATCTGTGTTATTTCTCTCTCTCTCTCTCGCTCTCTCGCTCTCGCTCTCTCTCTCTCTCTCTCTCTCTCTCTCTCTCTCTCTCTCTCTCTCTCTTGCTCTCTCTTTCTCTCATATCTATCTATCTATGTCTATATCTATCTATATATATATATATATATATATATATATAGATATATATATATATATAGATAGAGAGAGAGAGAGAGAGAGAGAGAGAGAGAGAGAGAGAGAGAGAGAGAGAGAGAGAGAGAGAGAGAGAGAGAGAGAGAGATTTTTTTCTTGGTTCCTTTATTTGTGGGTTAGAACCACAAAATGAAGGTAAAAGTATATATATATATATATATATATATATATATATATATATATATATATATATATATATATATATATATGAGAGAGAGAGAGAGAATAGAGAGAGAATAGAGAGAAAAGAGAGAGAAAAGAAAGAATAATGAAAGAATAAAGAAAGAATAAAGAAAGAAAAAAGAAAAAAGAGAAAGAGAGAAAGAAAGAAAAAAAAAGAGAGAGAACAAAAGACGGAACCGGGCGAGCCCAAGACAAACCCACCTACCACTATATCCAATTCAAACCATGAAGACACTACATCAACACCCCAACAGCTAGCTCTTCCTTACAGCTCTTACTGGGAGATCTTACTTCCCAACCCCCTTCACGGCTTCTAAATTAGATAAGAATAATCCCACCATTACTTGCATTGCAATCAACATACTTGTTTAATGACGCCCATTACAACAACGTAGAGGTAATCATTATCAAGTGGACATCTCAAACAAATTACAAAAGAGGTTGCGATGATTTTCATTCGTTAATTAAAGAGGCTTGCAGATATTTGCAACCACTATCATCGTTATCAAAATATCTCACTTCGTTAATATTTTTCGTACTTCCACACTCTGATGATTATATAACGAATTCACAACAGTAACTTCGGGATAATTGAACGGACATCACACAAACAACATATTTACATTTCTATTTAAAAACACAAAATGCAAAACGACCTCTACCTAAAATAGATTATATTTTCCGTCACTGTGCATCATACTGTGGTGGTGCGTTCAGGTAGGACACTGTATATCATTGTACGTATATTGCATATTTCTGTAGAAGCATAATACAAAGTATATATACATACCGTTGCACACACCATACATATTACCGTACAAGTACTTTCCGTTATGTTATTCATAATTGTAATCGATACGTCACTGTAATATCACTGTAAAATACATACAAACCTTGAACAAGTGGATCATAATACGCAATTGCCTATTACGATACAATGTACATATCACAATATCTTATTGTATATCGCTGTCCATATATTGCAGAACACTGAACTCCAACTACACAACATACATTAAAACATCATACAAAAATAC
>NW_028234434.1:26636897-26644397 GCF_977035675.1 Penaeus japonicus
GAGAAAGAGAATCAAAAGAGAGAAAGAGAGAGAGAAAGGGAAAGAAAGAGAAAGAGAAGAAAAACAGCAGAAAATAGACAAATTTCCGTCAGTCGTCACCTAGGAACGTCAACATCTCACTTTCCTTCCTCCGCATCCTCCTCCTGCTCTTCCTTTTCTCATAATCGTTTTTTTCCCTACTTATCCTTCTTCTTCATCTATTATATTTCTTCTTGTTTCTTTTCCTTCTTTCTTCTTTCTTCTTCTTCTTCTTCTTCTTCTTCTTCTTCTTCTTCTTCTTCTTCTTCTTCTTCTTCTTCTTCTTCTTCTTCTTCTTTCTCTTTCTTTTCTCTCTCTTTTTCTATTTCTCCTTCTCCTATCACTTTCCTCCTCCGCTCCATTCTCTTCTTCTTCTTCTTCTTCGTCTTCTTCTTTTTCTTCTTCTTCTTCCTCCCCTTTCTCTTTCTTTTCTCTTTCTTTTCTCTTCCCTTCTCCTTCTTCTCCTTCTCCTTCTCCATCTCCATCCCTACCTCACCCACTACCCCAATCCCCCACCTCCCCCCTTATCCCAATCCCCCACCTCCCCCCTCCCCCACCTCCCCCCCTTACTTCCCCTCCCTCCCCCAGCCCAAGCTTGCAATTGCAACCCAGAGAGCCTCTCGCTGGGCCTGGACGAGACTCCGTGCTCTCCATGCCAAAGGCTCTCTTCCCCGCGACCTCTAATGAACGAGAATCAACACAGGTTGCGATGACTCATATCCTCAACTCTTGGGTTGACTCGGGTTGAATTTGACTCACGGTGAGTTATGGTTGAGTCGGGTTTTATATCGGGTTGAATTTGACTCACGGTGAGTTATGGTTGAGTCGGGTTTTATATCGGGTTGAATTTGACTCACGGTGAGTTATGGTTGAGTCGGGTTTTATATCGGGTTGAATTTGACTCACGGTGAGTTATGGTTGAGTCGGGTTTTATATCGGGTTGAATTTGACTCACGCTGACTTACGGACGACTCGGGATAACTCGATATTTTGACTCACGCTGACTTACGGACGACTCGTGCTGACTCTAGATTCCACTCGAGGTTAATTCAGAACATACTTGATTCAAAACTGACTCAGAACTGACTTCGAAACATGACTTTAGCCAGCCGACTCAGCCCTTGACTCAAACGAATTACCTCACACCGACTCGTACACCGACTCAAAAAAAAATTACCTCAGGACACGATAACGACTCGCATCACCAAGACGGACTCAGGGACCCGTCACGTAGGACCTGTCTTTGTCGGGGGGAAATGGCGACGGTTCTTTGCGACGAAGTGACGGACGGAGAAAGAAGGACGTGTGAGAGAACGCGAGATTGAGTGATTTTTTCTTTTTCTTGATTTTTTATTCTATATTTTATTATATTCTTTCTTCATGATGTTTATGGTGTTCGAGAGAAGATGGAAGAAAGAAAGGAAGGTGAGAGGGGGAGGGAGAGAGGAGAGGGGGAGGGAGAGGAGAGAGAGAGAGGGAGGGAGGGAGGGAGGGGGCGAGAGAGAGAGAGAGAGAGAGAGAGAGAGAGAGAGAGAGAGAGAGAGAGAGAGAGAGAGAGAGAGAGAGAGAGAGAGAGAGAGAGAGAGAGAGTAAGTATGAGTGTGAATAAGAATGGAATATGACCGTACATGCATGCGTACTTGCGTACTAGTCTACCAATGCACATAAATCTACATGCGCGTCTATGCATGTGCATATGTATATCCAAACCAAACAAAGAAAAAAAAGGGAAAGAGAGAGAGAGAGAAAGAGAGAACACGGAAGGAAAAAGCCAAGAAAGGAAGAGAGAAAGATGAGCAAAACCTTATTATGTTTATTCTGTCGGATATTGGGTGGGGACAGAGTCAACATTTCCTTCGCAGGGCCTCTCGCGCCACCTTCCGAGGCTAAATTGAATTTATTTTTAACCAGAAAAGAGAGAAACAGACACAGCGAGTGCAAGAAAGGTTGGTTTTATATATATGTGTTTTTTTGGGGGGGTTCGTTTGTTTTTTGTTTGTGTTTGTTTGTGTGTCTGTTTGTTTGGTTGCGTGAGTGTTTGTGTGTGTGTTTGTGTGTTTATTTGTGTGTTTGTCTGTGTGTGTGTGTGTGTGTGTGCGTGTGTGTGTGCGTGTGCGTTTGCGTGTGCGTGTGTGTTTATTTCAATGTGCGTGTGCGTAAGCGTGTACGCGTGCGTGAGTGTACATATATAAGAAGACAGAAAGATAGAGATAGATAAAAGGCCAGATTAATAAAGAAAGAGATAAAGGAGGACACAAGAACTCATAAAAAGCCAGACAGACAGACAGATAGAGAAGAGAGAAGACTCAAACAGTTCCAATCCAATACCACACGAGGTAAAAATCCAAACTCTGGGTCATCTCATTAAAATCAAAACAAACATTCTAATAAAAACTACGTGTAAAAAAAAGGCATAGGATAATTAGATAATTCGCACCAATGTCAAAAAAAAAGAGAAAAAAAGTATAAACAAAGACAAAAAACAAAAAAAAAACTATACCCGAAAAGAATTAAGAAATAAACACCAAGACCAATAAACAAATACATAAACAAAGAAAAAAACAAGTAAACAAACAATAAACCCCCCATTTAAAGAGCAAATAAAACCCCAAACGAATGAAAATACAAACACCCAAACAAACAGACATACAAACACACAAACAAACAAACAAATAAATGACATTGTATCTTTGTACTCGCCTGTCGAGCACACTGCATTTGTGAACATAATAATAACATGTGACAACATATTTGCATGCGGTTCGAGTGCTTATAACGGCGGCGGCGCAACCTACATAACAATTGCAAGGACAATCCGAAAACAAAAGACGCTCGCTGGCTGTGTTTGTTTGTTGAAAATTATTGAAGGACTTTGTTTTCGCTTTGGCTGTCTGTCTTTTTCTGTTTGTTTTGCCTGTCTGTCTTAGTCTGTTTGTGTGTTTGTTTTGTCTGTATCTGTTTGTGTCTGTTTGTCTGTCTGTATGTCTGTTTGTTTTGTCTGTGTATGTCTGTTTGTTTGTCTGTTTGTCTGTCTGTCTGTTTTTGTTTGTCTGCTTGTGTGTCTGTCTGTCTTTGTCTGTTTGTCTGTTTATATGTCTGTCTGTCTGTTTGTTTGTCTGTATGTCTGTCTATGTCTGTTTTTTGTCTGTCTGTCTGTCTGTCTGTGTCTATTTGTTTTGTCTGTATGTCTGTCTGTCTGTGTCTATTTGTTTTGTCTGTATGTCTGTTTGTGTCTATTTGTTTTGTTTGTATGTCTGTCTGTGTCTTCCCCACCTTCTCCAGCACATCCCTCCTATCTCCTCCCCCTTACCCTACCCCCTCCATTCACCCCTCCCTTCTCCTCCCCCCACCCACCTCCACACCAACCGGATTGCCTACCATCACACACCATCAACAACCGACAAACGTTGCACGCCCTCAAACGCTGCACGCCCTCAAACGCTGCATAACCTCCCTCGCCACGGCACGATTGCGCTGCCGTAAGAACGCTGTCATAACGTAGCGTGACATGACGTGACGTGACGTGACATGACAGGACGGGGGCGGTGCAGGGCGACCTGACGGGGAAATTGGGCGACCCGACGGCGGAATTACAGGATACCCACAAAGGACTGCATCAAGGGTGAGGGATATCAAGGGTGAGGGAGCAAGGGTGAGGGAGGAGGATGATGCTTTGCCCTTTGCCGCGGAAGTGTGCTCGAGATTCTCTCTGTCTCTCTCTCGCTCTCTCGCTCTCTTGCTCTCTTGCTCTCTCGCGCTCTCGCTCTCGCTCTCTCTTTCTATTTCTCTGTTTTCTCTCTCTCACTCTCTCTCTCTCTCTCTCTCTCTCTCTCTCTCTCTCTCTCTCTCTCCCCCTCCTCCTCTCTCTCTCTCCTCCCCTCTTTCTCTCTCTCTCTCTCTCTCTCTCTCTCTCTCTCTCTCTCTCTCCCTCCCTCCCTCCCTCCCTCTCTCCCTCCCTCTCTCCCTCCCTCTCTCCCTCCCTCTCTCCCTCCCTCTCTCCCTCCCTCTCTCCCTCCCTCCCTCTCTCCCTCTCCCTCCCTCCCTCTTACCTCAATTTGTCTCCCCAATTCAAAAAGATAAAGATATTTCTACACTATTTTATCGGAATGTGACTTTTCTTCTACATATAAAACCTCTCTAACTACGTGAACAGTTTAACTTCATCAATTACATCTTTTACGCTCTGAGGTTATTTATTTCTATTCATACATTTTATTTTTTTTTATTTTTCTACGTACGAGTATAATGTAGCAATTAATGTCCTTCGTTCAGGTTTGTTCTTCTAATTTATTTCCTGGCTCCCAAGACATAAATATTGGATTCATTTTCTTATTTGAGTCACTTTTATACTTAATAATTGTTGGTTTTTGTTTTGTTTTGATTGGTAACCTTTACGTGCTGCTTTTGATATCAAACCTTAGAAAAAAAGATGGATTTATAAACGCATTTCAGCTCCTGATGAGATGATATCTTAATCTTTCATTATATTTCTTCTTTTCACTTATGATTTTTTTTTCTCTCTCTTTCTCTCTCTGTCTGTATGCCTGTGTCTCTCTCACTCTCACTCTCTCTTTATCTATCTATCGCTATCGACTTCTCTTCCACTTCCACTTCGACTTGCCTGTGCCTCTACCTTCCACCTCCTCCTCCTCCTCCTCCTACTCCAATTCCACCTCCCCCTCCTCCTCCTCCAGTTCCACCTAAACCTACACCCCCCCCTCCTCCTCCTCCTCCTCCTCCTCCAATTCCACCTCCCCCTCCTCCTCCTCCAATTCCACCTCCACCTCCACCTCCCCCTCCCCCTCCTCCTCCTCCTCCTCCTCCTCCTCCTCCTCCTCCTCCTCCTCCTCCTCCTCCTCCTCCTCCACCTCCTCCTCCTCCCCCCCTACCCCTCCCCCTCCCCTCCCCTCCCCCTCCCCCTCCCCCTCCTCCTCCTCTTCCTCCCCCTCCTCCTCCTCCTCCTCCCCCTCCTCCTCCTCCAATTCCACCTCCACCTCCACCTCCACCTCCCCCTCCTCCTCCTCCAATGCCACCTCCCCCTCCAACTCCACCTAAACCTACACCTCCTCCTCGAATACCCCTCGACCTCCCCCTCGACCTCCACTTCCACCTCCCCCTCGACCGCCAGTCACAGGCTATACGACCTACGCGCCGAGCCGAGATAGCCATCACTAGCGTCAACGCCTCAAGAAAATGGCGGATGGTCGTGTTTCTCTCTTTTTCTTTTTTTTTATCTCCGAGAATGCGAGCTTAATCACAGAATTAATAATGGGGATTGTAACCTTTACCAAAAAAAAAGAAAGAAAGAAAAAAATAGAGAACATAACCCCGATCATTCACTTGATGATATACCCTGGAGATAGATATATAAGGAGAGGGGAGAGGAGAAGGATGGGTGGGGGGGGAGATAATGAGTCTTGTACGGTGTTTCCATAAGGGTGTAAATTGGTTGGTATGCTCGTCTCTCGGCTATGCAACACTGTCTCGGTCACCCTATACCCTACCCCCTACCCCCTACCCCCTCCCCCTTAATACATCTACTATACCCCTAACTACCCATGGCTCTAAACCCTATTCATCTCACCCTAAGAGTAACCCCCCCCCCCCTCACAATCTTTTTACCTCAACCCTTATATTCACCATCCCCCTCCCCACGTCACCCCCTCCCCCCATCCACCTACCTCAACAGAAAATCTTCATTCTCTATTCCCTCTAAGTACCCCCCCCTCCCCCTTACCCCAGCCTCTCCATGCATCCCCAATCCCCCATCCCCATCCCCATCCCCTCCTCCTCCCCATCCCTCTCCTCCCCCTCCCCCCTTCCTCCTGCCAATCCCTCACCTCCCCCCTCCCCCTCCTCCTACCCATCCCCTCACCTCCCCCTACCCACCCCCCTAACCCATATCCTTACTCACCCCCCACCTTAACCCCTCCCCCCACCCCCTGCCCGTTAATCAGACCAAAACCACTTGTTCGGAAAAGAAGATGTTATCTCCCGCATTCGGACACGGCGCCCAGAATGTTCCGTAGAGGGATGTGCACTTACGGTGGACAACACAACATTCACAATCACAATGGATTATGGATGTAAAAAAAAACAATTAATATTACAATTTTTAGAATAATTATAGGTGTAAAGTAATTATAGGTGTAAAGAACGATCTAAATTACAGAAATATTTTGCGCGTTCTTCAAGACTTGCGCCTTGAACAGGTCTATTTTCACCGTGTTACTTATACTTTTCTTTAGCCTGTATCATTTTAGTTTGTGTGTGTGTGTGTGTGTGTGTGTTTGTATTTGTTTGTCTGTTTGTGTGTGTGTGTGTGTGTGTGTGTGTGTGTGTGTGTGTGTGTGTGTGTGTGTGTGTGTGTGTGTGTGTGTGTGTTTGTTGTTTGTGTGTGTGTGTGTGTGTGTGTGTGTGTGTGTGTGTGTGTGTGTGTGTGTGTGTGTGTGTGTGTGTGTGTGTGTGTGTGTGTGTGCGTGTGTGTGTGCGTGTGTATGTGTGTGCGCGCGCGCATCAGTAAAGTGTATTCACATGGAAATGTGTATCTGTATGTATATATGTATGTGTATAAATATGTGCACGTGTAGCTCAATATGTACATGCATATATTTGTGTGTATATATATATATGTGTGCGCGCGCGCGCATGAGTAAAACGTATTCACATGGAAATAATGTATCTGTATGTATATATGTATGTGTATAAATATGTGCACGTGTAGCTCAATATGTACATTCATATAGTTGTGTATATGTGTATGTGTGTGTACATAAACTGGTAACTGTGCATGTGCGTGTCCGTACACCAGCATTTACTAATTCCTCTTAACGAACCAACCGTAAAACGCTTCCTCTCCGTAAACTCAACGCATAGATTATCGCAAAGCCTCGCAATCAGCGACGGTGCAGACACCTCACTCGCTCAGACAAAGACCAACCACAAATATATAAATAACACGTTTTAAACAGCCGTAAATCGCGCCGGGCAACAGCTCAGGGCGCGCGGGGGGAGGGGGAGGGGGGGGTGTGGAACAGACCCGCCGCCGTCAGGCAAGGCACTGGCTGACGGGCTAGTTAGCGAGAGCAGCTAGCTAGTTCGTTCTAACCACCTAACCACGCATTCACGCTCTCTGGCTAACAAAGACACGAATAAGTCTTTCTAAGTAAGTCAGATCAAAGAAAGGTTACATAGACTGGGGACTTGTCTTTCTTTTTTATATTCTGAGGCACCGGAAGCAGGTCGCATAAGTTGCTAGCAATATATTTGCAACGACGTCAGTGATTATCTGTCTTCTTGTTACGCATGATAATGTGTTTTTGCATGACGACATCAGTGTAAGCAGCAAATATATTTATTTTGCACGATGAGTGATGTGGTGTGTGTGTTTTGTGTTTTAGTGTTGTTTGTTTGTTTGTTTGTGTGTGTGTTGTTTGTGTTTGAGTGTGTGTGTGTGTGTGTGTGTTGTGTGTTTTTGTGTGT
>NW_028234434.1:26649397-26659397 GCF_977035675.1 Penaeus japonicus
GATAAAACTTTTACCTCGGCGCCACGCGTGCCTGCACACACGTTTCGCCTGTCATTGAATCAACGGTTTCCCGGAAACGTCTTTTAAGTTCCTTTTTCTAACGTACATGTGTGTGTATACGTACATGTATTATTAATGCAGTCACGATGTATGTACGTAAATGTGAATGAATTTTTTTAAAAATGACCCGTGGAAAATAATGTACAAAAATATATATAATAGTTAATTCCTCAACAATCCCTTAATTCCTCTTATTTCACTCGCTGAAAAATACAATAAACAGGAAATAGACACAAAAAAGGTTCTTAACTCCCCCTCCTCCTCCTCCTCCTCCCCCCCTCTATAAACAAAAGTACATCAAGCCAAAAAAATCATCAAGGAAAATGAGACGAAAGAGAACCTCCACAGCTCTCTCTCTCTCTCTCTCTCTCTCTCTCTCTCTCTCTCTCTCTCTCTCTCTCTCTCTCTCTCTCTCTCTCTCTCTCTCTCTCTCTCTCTCTCTCTCTCTCTCTCTCTCCCTCCCTGCCACCCCTCTACCGAGACCTCCCCCTTGCCCTTCCCCCCTCTCCCACCCCTGCCACCCATCCCCTCAATCGTTTCCCCCTACCCCCTTACCCCTCTTCCACCTCTTCCTTCCTTGTCATTCTATCCCCCTACCTCCTCCCCCACCCCCAAACCCTTATCCCCATCCATCCCTCCTTTTCCCTTTCATCCTATCCCCCCACCCCACCCCTACCCCCACCCATCCCCAACTTCTCCCTCACCCTACCCCCTTCCTTCCCCCTCACCCTATCTCCCCAGCTCTCACCCCCCTCCAATCTGCACCCTCCTACCCCCATCCATCCTCTCATCCACCCTCACCCTCCTCCCTCTCCCTCATCCTCCCTTACCCCTCCCCTCCCCTCCCATTCCCAAGGAAAAGAGAATAATGTTAATTTCGGCGACACTGTCTCCCCTCTCTGTCTATAGCACATAAAAACACACTTCTCTCGCCTTTCGCAATCCACACATCATCAGGCAATGGGACTGAGAGAGAGAGAGAGAGAGAGAGAGAGAGAGAGAGAGAGAGAGAGAGAGAGAGAGAGAGAGAGAGAGAGAGAGAGAGAGAGAGAGAGAGAGAGAGAGAGAGAGAGAGAGAGAGAGAGAGAGAGAGGGGGAGAGGGGGAGAGAGAGAGAGAGAGGGGGGGGGAGAGAAAGAAAGAAAGAGAGAAATAGAGATAGAGAGAGAAAGAGAGAGAGGGAGGTGTGGGGGGGCAGATAAAAAGGAAGAGAGGAAGCGACATGGTTTTCCCCTTTTCCTTTCCCCTCAGTATGTATCAGTAACGCTTCCCCCTTTATTTCTCCCCTCCACTCGCCACATAAACACACTCACACTCGCACTCACACTCACTCACTCATTCACACACTCTATCTATCTCTCTGCTACTCACCACACCCGACACATACACACACACACTCAGAAATACACACACACACACACACACACACTCACACTCAGAAACACACACACACACACACACTCAATCGACTCACCACACAAAACAATTACACTCGTGCACTAAATTTACTCATTTATTCACCAACCGCACAAGTCACTAACCGTACACACACTGAAGTCACATATCCATACACTCACCACACTTAACACACTTCACATAACGCACTCACATTTATGTTCATATTCATATTCATACTCACATCCATCCTCACCCCCCACCCACAACCCATACTCATATTCATACTCCAATTCACACTCATACTCAAATACATACGCCAACCCATATCTATAGATACATACACGTTCATATTCGTACACGCCAACTCAACTCACTTAACTCACCCATTCACTCACACACATACATATACTTACATACATACATGCATACATGCATGCATGCATACATACATACATGCATACACACAAACACCCCCTCCCACATATGAACACCCCCCCCCCCCCACACACACACAGAGACACAGACAAACACACAAACACAAACACCCCCTCCCCACATACACTTAACTGGCTCATACTCACCTCTACCCCATACCCCTACGCCTGGCCATATTCACACTCAAATTCCCACTCAAACTCCCACTCAAACTCCCACTCAAACTCTCACTCAAACTCCCACTCAAATTCCCACTCAAACTCCCACTCAAACTCCCACTCAAACTCTCACTCAAACTCTCACTCGAACTCCCACTCGCAAACCCACTCCAACTCCCACTCGCCAAACCACTCCAACTCCCACTCGCCAACCTACTCAAACTCCCACTCGCCAACCCACTCAAACTCCCACTCACCAACCCACTCAAACTCACACTCGCCAAACCACTCAAACTCACACTCGCCAAACCACTCAAACTCACACTCGCCAACCCACTCAAACTCCCACTCGCCAACCCACTCAAACTCACACTCGCCAACCCACTCCAACTCCCACTCGCCAATTTCCACACATGAGCGAGAGCCACGCTGCCACCCTACCCTCTCGGCGCCGCAAAGCCCAAGGTATTAACTCTGAATTAACTTGCAATGAACGGGGATGGAGGAGAAGGGGAGGGGGGTGGAGGGGGATATAGGGGGGTGTGGAGGAGAAGGGGAGGGTGATGGAGGAGAAGGGGAGGGGTGTGTGGAGGAGAAGGTGAAGGGAGTGGAGGGGGATATAGGGGGAGGGGTGGAGGAGAAAGAGAGGGGGGGGGTGGAAGGGGTGGAGGAAAAGGGGAGGGGGGGGTGGAAGGGGTGGAGGAGAGACAAAGCCTCGCTGATGACATAATATTCACTTACTGACGGAGGGAAGGGAGGATAAATGATGGAAGGATTGAAGGATTGGAGGATTGAAAGGTTGAAGGATTGAAAGGTTGAAGGATTGGAGGATTGAAAGGTTGAAGGATTGGAGAATTGAAGGATTGGAGGATTGAAAGGTTGAAGGATTGGAGGATTGAAAGGTTGAAGGATTGAAAGGTTGAAGGATTGAAAGGTTGAAGGATTGGAGGATTGAAAGGTTGAAGGATTGAAAGGTTGAAGGATTGGAGGATTGAAAGGTTGAAGGATTGAAAGGTTGAAGGATTGGAGGATTGAAAGGTTGAAGGATTGAAAGGTTGAAGGATTGGAGGATTGGAGGATGGACAGTGGTGACATGGGAGAGGGATCGCGCACGCGTTAGGATAAGAGAGGGGGAGAAGGGAGAGGGGATAAGGGAGAGGGGGAGGGGAGAGAAGTAAGGGGTCAAAGGAGAGGGGTAAGAGAGGGAGGGTGAAGGAGAAAGGGAGCGGAAAGAAAGGAAGGCCAAGGAAGAAGGAGAAAAAGGAGGAGGAGAAAGGAAGAAGAGAGGGGAAAAAATGAAAAAAAAGAAAGGGAGAAAGAACAGATAAGAATAAGAATAGAAAAAAAAGACCCAAGAAAAGCGAAATGGAGAGAAAAAAAATAGAAAGAGAGAGAAGGAGAATAACCAGAAAAAATAAAGAAAAAAAGAGGACAAGAAAAGAGAAATGAAAACGAAAGAGAAGAAAGTGAGAAAAGAGAAAAAAAAAGTAAGTTGAGACGAAAGGAAGAACTAGAGAGATGGAGAAGAGGGGGTCCACATGTAAAACTCTTCCCGTTGTTGTTTGTCTGTGTGTTTCCTTTCCTACTTTCCGGCGTGTTATAATTTTCCTGGTATGGGATGAGGGAGACGTGTTTGTGGTCGTGGACAATGGGAATACAAATAGGGATAATGATAATAAGAGCAACAATGGCAGTAGTAAGAGTAAGAGTAATGGTAATCATTAAATAACTATGATAATTATAACAACAATTACAACAACGTCAGAAGTAGCAACAACGATCGTAACGACAATAACACTAATAATCATAATAATAATAACAACAACAATAAAAATAACAACAATAACAATAACAACAGAAACAAAAATAGTAATACCAATAAAAACAACACTGATAAAAATATAAACAATGAACAATAACAACACAACCAACAACAACAACAACAACAACAAAAAAGCTAAAAATCGTCCATACATCCATCAGACAGAGCCATCACGACCCACCATTCATCACCCAGCTATCATTCACCATCAGAAACATAACAGACCGAAATTACAGTCCTCTAAAACGATTAATCATCCTCCTTTTTTTTATCAAACTGGTAATATATATTCGATCGTCATATATCTGTCCATCTCTCGCTGTCTTTTCTGACAGGTCTTTTTTAAATGGGCGCGCTGGTGTGGCGTGTGGGCGGGCGTTTTATATGGCAGATCGTTATAGTGGTCAGAGGTATAGCGGGTCGCGCCCGTGGGTATGTTACGTAAGCAGGGCCAGGTCGGTGTTCTGTTACCTGTCTTTTTCACTTTTCCAGAACTGGCGGAGAGGGAGAGGGAGAGGAAGTGGGAGAGGGAGTGAGTGAAAGAGAGAGAGAGAGTGGGAGGGAGAGGGAAATGGAGAGGGTGAGGGTGAGGGTGAGGGAGAAAGAGAGGAAAGGGAAAGGGAAAGGTTAAGAGAGAGAGAGAGAGAGAGAGAGAGAGAGAGAGAGAGAGAGAGAGAGAGAGAGAGAGAGAGAGAGAGAGAGAGAGAGAGAGAGAGAGAGAGAGAGAGAGAGAGAGAGAGAGAGAGAGAGAGAGAGAGAGAGAGAGAGAGAGGGGGGGGGGGGGGGAGAGGGAGAGAGAGAGAGAGAGAGAGAGAGAGAGAGAGAGAGAGAGAGAGAGAGAGAGAGAGAGAGAGAGAGAGAGAGAGAGAGAGAGAGAAAGAGAGAGAGAGAGAAAGAGAGAGAGAAAGAGAGAAAAAAAGAAAGAAAGAGAAAGAAAGAAAGGAAGAGAGAGAGAAAAAGAGAAAGAAAGAAAGAAAGAGAAAGAAAGAAAGAAAGAAAGAGAAAAAAAAGACTGCTAAGACCCTAAACAAAACACAGCTTAGATAACAAAGAAAAGGAAAACTTAACCGTGAACACAGCGAGGCAGCAAAAAAACTCTCATCCAAATCGCACGATCTCTCTACAGGAAAAGATCTGTCGTGTTGGAACGAGAGGAAAAGGGCAGTGGGGGGGGGAGGGGGGTTGTGTCACTGTTAAGGTACCTGTTTTGTTACCTAACTCGAATTAGCAAATGTTGAGATAGCTAGAAAAGAGAGAGAGAGAGAGGGAGGGGAGAGAGGGAGAGAGAGAGAGAGAGGGAGGGGAGAGAGGGAGAGAGAGAGAGAGAGAGAGAGAGAGAGAGAGAGAGAGAGGGAGAGGGAGAGGGAGAGGGAGAGGGAGAGGGAGAGGGAGAGGGAGAGGAGAGGAGAGGGAGAGGAGAGGGGAGGAGGAGAGAGAGAGAGAGAGAGAGAGAGAGAGAGAGAGAGAGAGAGAGGAGAGAGAAGAGAGGGAGAGAGAGAGAGAGAGAGAGAGAGAGAGAGAGAGAGAGAGAGAGAGAGAGAGAGAGATAGAGAGAGAGAGATATGAAATAGAGAGAGAGAGAGAAAGAAAAAGAGAGAGACAAAGAAAGGAGAGAGAGAGAGAGAGAGAGAGAGAGAGAGAGAGAGAGAGAGAGAGAGAGAGAGAGAGAGAGAGAGAGAGAGAGAGAGAGAGAGAGAGAGAGAGAGAGAGAGAGAGAGAGAGAGAGAGAGAGAGAAATGAAATATATATAGAGAGACATGAAATAGAGAGAGAGAGAGAGAGAGAGAGAGAGAGAGAGAGAGAGAGAGAGAGAGAGAGAGAGAGAGAGAGAGAGAGAGAGAGAGAGAGAGAGAGAGAGAGAGAGAGAGAGAGAGAGAGAGAGAGAGAAAGAGAGAATGCCAAAGCCGTAAACAAAAAGACCCAGCTCAAAAGAATGAACACTTCTTTTTAAACACCCAGTGAAACAGTTTTAAAAAAAGTCCATCTGCATTCCCCTGTTTATTCACAGTAGAAAGTCTGTTGTTTTCAGACGAGAGAAGAGTGGGAGAGAGATGGAGTTAGTGTTATGTTACCTGCTTTGTTACTTTAACCAGAATTAAAGGTTATCTTTTGAGATTTAGAAGAAAAAAAATCAACATGGTCGTACAAAGATGAATATAAAGTTTATATAACAGAAGGACTATTTTTTCCCCGATCACTCTACAAGACCTAAAAAAATATGATTAATATTGTTAATATAGTTAATAAAAAATATGGTTAATAAAAGATATGGTTAAAAAAATATGGTTAATAAAAGATATGCCTAAAAAATACGGTTAACTCGTACACCCACAATATCTACTGTACACAGCAAAAGGTTCATGAAGTAAGGGCGAAAAGTGTGTTCCATAAGTGCGTTACCGCGCCCCTAACACCTCACTCTAGACGCATTACTGTCACAACCCGGCACTTCGCGGTGGTCCAATATCAACACCTTTAAAACTCCCCCCCAACCCCCCCACCCCCTCGCTCCTTCCCCTCTGAGGATTCGGTTACAGCAAGGGATGTGGTTAGACTAGAATACAGTAGGCATCTTGGATACAACTGGGGGGTATCTAGAAATTGAAGTGTAGGGGATTCTAGGATATATTTGGTCCATTTAGTAGAGGTTGTGAGTAGTGTTATCAATAGCATTTATCTTTAGGAAACTGCAGGATACACTAAAAGTGGGGATGAGAGGATATTGAAAAAACATGTATCTTTAGGACATTATTGAATACAATAAGACATCTAGAGGAGGAGAAACGAGAGAAAATGAGAAGAGAGGAGAGGAGAAAAGAGAGGGAAGATAAGAGGAGAGGAGGTGAGAGAATAAGAGCGAGCAGAGGGGGAAGAACAGGAGAAGAGAAAATAAGAGAGGAATGAACAGCGAAAGGAGAAGGGGGAAGGGGAGGAGAGAATAAGAGAAGAGACAAAAGAGGGAAGATAAGAGATAAGAAGAGAGAATATGAGAGGAGAGAGAAGGACGTAGAGAATAGGAGAAGAGAAAACAGGAGAGGAGAGAACAGCGGGAAGAGAAGGGGAAAGAGAGGAGAGAATGAAAGAGGAGAAAAAGGGAAGATAAAAAGATAGAATAAGAGAAAATAGGAGAGGAAAAAGAATAGGAGAGGATAGAATAGCGTCAAGAAGAGAGGAAAGGAGAAGAACGAAGACATAATAGGAGAGGACACGAGAGCTGAAAGAGGAGGACAATCACCACCAACAATCTGCATCTATATAGGACGTGTTCCTCTTCGTGCTCTCTCCCCGTCCCTTAAGTTCAGCCGGAAGATGTTTTACGACGGTTGTCCCCAGTAACTACGGCGACGCGGCGACGACGCTTAAAAACAACGGGCCCCATAAGTCAGGGGGAAGGGCAAGGCAAGGGAGGTAGGTACGCACGCACGCACGCACGCACGAACGCACGCAAACACGCGGGCGGGCGGGCGACCGGGCGGGCGGGCGGGGAGGGAGCCAAGAGATAGTGAATGAGTAAGTGCAGAGCCACATTCTCGTCGGTGGGTGTGGCAACCTGACTCATGGTGGGTACCTGACTCAGAGTGGCAGCTGCACTTATAAGTTCGAGTGTTTATTTCGGTGTCTCGGGGCCTCCGTGACTCGAACAAGGGCGGCGAGAGATGGAGGGCATTCCTAGTCATTTATTCATTTATTTATAGATAGATGCGCGTAGTGTTGCAGATTCATCACACGCATGCGGATTGCAATATCGCCATCAAATGACAGGACTCTGCAAAGCACGAGCGTTGACTCAAGCGCCTTGCATAACTAATCAACTACGGACGCGCGCGCACGCACCACCGACTCTGCCTTCGTACGGCGATACACGGCATCCGAGTCATGACACGCGCTCCCCATGCCATGGCACACCTCACCTGTCACCTCGAGGTCGTGTGTCACACAGCGAGCCCGCGCGTAATTGTTAGGACGCCTTGACAAATAGACACTCACACTCGCCCAATCTCTGCACAAACAACGGCCGATGAAGATACACAGCGGCCGGGAGGTGGTCCAACGCCAATGCAAATGCCAGTGTGTACAACGCGCTCGAGTAAATAAGGCACGGAGGGCGGCGTCACTTAGTAGCCTCGGTCATGAGCTGAGATGGCATGGCATGGCATGGCATGGCTCGGAGACGTTCCGACAGGAGGCGAGGAAAGGAGAACAAAAAAACAAAACAAAAAAAACATATGGAAGCTCCCTCTATTATCCTCAGAGATGCGATCGTGAGCAGGCGAGGTCAGGTGAAGGATCCTCTTGAGCAGATGGTCCGAGCCTCGAGCAGGAGACAAAGAAAAACAAACAAAGGACACACGAAGACATCCTATAATAATCCTAAAGAAAGAGTCATGAGGTGCAGCCTGGGACTCGAAGAAAACAAGAGGCGAAGAAAGAACAGAAAGAAAGAAAGAAAGGAAAAAAAATGCATACATTAAGACATCCTTTAGCATCCTTGAAGGAGCGGTCATGGGCAAACATCCTGAGGCCCTACGGCGGTGAGGCGGATCATGAACACTAATGACATGTAATTAGAGATGCCGATTCCCTCCCACCGCGATTCTCATTCCGGCGTATTGCATGCATATACTCGCTAACATACCTTCAAAAAAAAAAAAAAAAAAAAAAAAAAAAAAAAAAATCCCGAAATGATTTTGACTTTTATGAGTCATGTTTTCGAGAAGCCTTCTCCCCCCTTCCCCCCTCCCCCCCACACACCCCACCCCCTCACCCCGCCGCCAGAAGGCACGGATACACGGATACATTCTGCACTATCTCCCTTGATTAGTCGACACCACAACGACGCGCACCACTTCGGACGCCCACACTTGGGGTAGAACGTCAGCGCGAAGGTTTTTTTAAAGAACGGCGAGTTATTTTTAAATATAACGCGGAGGAATTTCGGCCATCGCAAGCATCGGGGCGCCGCCGCACCCAGCACCCACACCTGGGGGACACCTGGGGGACGCGTGGGTGGGAATGGGAACTGTGGAACGTGCACTCAAACACTTGTCCTAGTCTTTAAGAAATGGTGATAGCAACTCCCATATGTGTGTGTGTATGTGTGTATGTGTGTATGTGTGTATGTGTGTATGTGTGTATGTGTGTGTGTGTGTGTGTGTGTGTGTGTGTGTGTGTGTGTGTGTGTGTGTGTGGTGTGTGTGTGTGTGTGTGTGTGTGTGTGTGTGTGTGTGTGTGTGTGTGGTGTGTGTGTGTGTGTGTGTGTGGTGTGTGTGTGTGTGTGTGGTGTGTGTGTGTGTGTGTGTGTGTGTGTGTGTGTGTGTGTGTGTGTGTGTGTGTGTGTTGTGTGTGTGTGTGTGTGTGTGTGTGTGT
The DNA here is from genome assembly GCF_977035675.1 of Penaeus japonicus. Lineage (NCBI taxonomy): Eukaryota > Metazoa > Arthropoda > Malacostraca > Decapoda > Penaeidae > Penaeus > Penaeus japonicus. The sequence continues at coordinate 26,658,637 of NW_028234434.1, forward strand.
GTGTGTGTTGTGTGTGTGTGTGTGTGTGTGTGTGTGTGTGTGTGTGTGTGTGTGTGTGGTCGTGTGTGTTGTGTGTGAGAGTGAGTGAGTGTGTGTAGGTGAGGAGAGAGAGTGAGAGGAGTGAGAGAGAGAGAGAGAGAGGAGAGAGAGAGAGAGAGAGAGAGGAGAGAGAGAGAGGAGAGAGAGAGAAGAGGAGAGAGATGAGAGAGAGAGAGAGAGAAAGAGAGAGAGAGAGAGAGAGGAGATGGAGAGAGAGAGAGAGAAGGAGAGAGAGAAGAGAGAGGAGAGAGAGTGAGAGAGAGAGTGAGAGAGTGAGAGATAGATAGATGAGAGAGAGAGAAGAGAGAGAGTGAGAAGAGAGAGAGAGAGAGGAGATGAGAGAGAGAGAGATGAGCGAGAGTGCGAGAGAGAGAGAGAGAGAGAGTGAGAGAGAGAGAGAGAGTGAGAGTGAGAAGAGGGGGTTAGATAGATAGATAGATAGAGAGAGAGAGAGAGAAGAGAAGAGAGAGAGAAGGGAGAAGAGAATAAAGAAAATTGACAATAAGTACAACAAAAGAAAGAGACAAAAACGGAAGTAAATAAAAAAGAAAAAGAAAAGAAAAAGTAGATAGACACAAACACGTATCCAAACACCCACACACAAAAAAGAGAGAGAAAAAAAATAACACTTGCAACACCTAAGTCCCAACCAGCTAAAGAAAGAGCCCACGCAGCATCCCCGTACCGCATCCTCTTAGCCCCATCTCCTGCATCACATCCGC
>NW_028234434.1:26666897-26674397 GCF_977035675.1 Penaeus japonicus
AGGGAGGGAGAGACGGAGAGAGAGGGGGGAGGGAGGGGGCAGGTTGAAGGAGGGAAGAAGGGAAGGAGAGTGAGTGGGTGAGAGAGAGCGAAGGAAAGAAAGAGAGAAAGAAAGAGAAAGAGAGAGAAAGAGACATAGAGAGAGAGAAACAGACACAGAGAGAGAGAGAGAGATAAAGGAATCGAGAGAAAGAGAAAAAGAAAAATCAAAGAAAAAACAGAGGAAAAAAGAAAAGAAAATCGAGAGCGAGAGCGAAAGAAAAAGAGAAACCGAGAGACAGAAGTCGAGAGAGAGATAGAGAGAAAGAGAAACAACCAAACAAACAAACAACAAAAAGACAAAGAGGCAGAAACAACGTACATACATACAACGTACATACGTAGCAACATCGATATAATACCCGCACAATCGGGTAAGTACACCCCGTTGTTACCGGCCGTATCCGTTTTCGATAAAGAAAGCCTTTTCGTTCCGACGCGTAGCCGAGAGGAGCGAGGAGCGAGAAACGAGACACGGTGCGGGCGTGGGGGTGTCGCTAGTTTCGCGTCGCGGGCGGGTGGGTAGAAGGGGGTGGGTGGAGAGTGGGTGGAAGGTGGGTGGTTAGTGGGTAGGCTGGGTGGGTGGTTAGTGGGTAGATGGGATGGGTGGGTGGAAGGTGGGTGAGTGGGGTGGGCGGGGTGTGGGTAGATGGGGTGGGCGGAGGGTGGGTTAGATAGGGTGGGTGGCTGGTGTGGGCGGGGTGTGGATAGGCGGGGGTGGGCGGGGTGGGTGAAAGGTAGGTGGTGAGTGAGTACATGGGATGGGTTGGAGGTGGGTACTTAGGGTGGGCGGAGGGTGGGGTAGATGGGGTGGGTGGAAGGTGGGTGGCTGGTGTGGGCGGGGTGTGGATAGACGAGGTGGGTAGCTAAGGTAGGTAGGTGGAAGGTGGGTTAGCGGGGTGTGGATAGACGGGGTGGGCGGAGGGTGGGTAGCTGGGGCGGCCGGAGTGTGGATAGACGGGGTGGGCGGAGGGTGGGTAGATGGGGTGAGCGGGATGTGGATAGACGGGATGGGGTGTGTGGGAGCGAGGCGGTTTAGTGGTGTTTTGGGGTGGGCGGCCGAAGAAAGAGGAAGTGGGTGGAACGGAGTGTGGGAAAGGAGAGGGTAAGAAAAAGGGGTGAGGGAGGACAAAGGAGAGAGAGAGAGAGAGAGAGAGAGAGAGAGAGAGAGAGAGAGAGAGAGAGAGAGAGAGAGAGAGAGAGAGAGAGAGAGAGAGAGAGAGAGAGAGAGAGAAAGAGAGAGAAATAGAGAAATAACACAAAACAGACACAGGCGGATAACCCATAGACAAATTAAACAAAAAAAGCGATAGAGAGCGAACATACAAAAAACACAGAGATCTAAAAAAAACTCAAATATCAAATCAAAACAGAGGAAATGAGCTCCCGAGAGACCCCCCTCCTCCCACCTCCCACCCGCACCCCACTCTAAGGGCCGCCAAGAGGGCAGCACCAGTGGCAACAGCAACGCAAACAAATGAAGATCAAGAGGCGCATCGGACGGGGGGCGCGCTGGTGTCGACGCAAGGTGTCTTTAATAAAGAAAATCAAGTGACGGCCATAGATAGATAAACCCCGAAGGCGCCCTGTGTCAGTCAGTCGCTGTGCCGCCGCCTTCAGCCTTGCGAATATCTACTTCTCTCTTTCGCTCTTTCGCTCTTTCTCTCTTCTTGTTTTTCATCTTTATTTCGTTTCTTTCTTTTTATTTTTTTATTTTTTTTCTTGTTCTTGCTGTTTTTTTCTTTCGTTTCGTTCGGTGCACCGAAATTAATCGTTCTTTCTCTCTTTCTCTTTTGTTCGTCTCTATTTCAACTTTGTTTTTACTGTTGATGTTGTTGTCAACATTGTTTTCAGTGTCGTTAATATTCCTTTCATCACTGTTTTAGAGGTTTTTAATGTTTATACTTCTGTTTTTGGTGTCGCTAATGTTATTTTCATTACTATTTTTTGTTGTTAATGTTGTTCTTATTGCATTTTTTTATCGTGTTCTATGGGCAGGCGGTGAACCTAAAGAACCACTCGCTTCCACGTCGCCTTTAAACGCGGGTCGATGACACGTGCGCCAGACAAGAAAAGGGGGGAGGGGAGGGAAGGGAATGGAAAAGTAGGGAGAGTAGGGAGAAAAAGGGAAGGGGAAGGGGGAGGGAAGGGAAGGGAAAACTAGGGAGAGTAGGGAGAAAAAGGAGAGGGGAAGGGGGAGGGGAAGGGAAGGTGGAAAGGGAAGGGAATGGGGTAAGGGGTAAGGGGGAGGAGTAGGGGAAGAGGGAGGGGGTAAGGGAAAGGAGAAATGGAAAGAGAAGGGGGAAGGAATGGGGAGGAGTAAAAGAAAAGGGAGTAAGAAAAGAGGGTAGGGAAAGGGAGGGGAATGGTAAGAAGGAGAGGGAAAGGGAAAGGGAAAGAAGAAAAGAGAAAAGGAGAAGGAAAAAGCAGGGAGGAAAAATAAAGGGAAAAAATAGGAGAGAAATAAAAGAAAGGCATAATAAAAGAAGGATCCATAAGAAGAATAGAGAAAAAGAAAAAGACGAACAGAAATGGAAGGGGGGGGGAAGTGAGCAACAAACGGGATAACAGCATCAGACGGCGCATCACGGCCAGCGAAGACGACGAGAAGGAAAAAAAAAAGGAGAAGTGGAGACAACGCCCCCCCCCTTTTTACCCCCCCTTTTTACCCCCCCCTCCCTCCCCTCCTTCATTCCCGGAGCAGTTGGCACGGCGACTCGCCCTGGGGTAGGGGTACCGGGCAAGAAGGAGGGGTACCGGTAGAGGAGGAGGGGTACCAGGCAAAGAGGAGGGGTACCGGTAGAGGAGGGGTAGAGGGCGAGGAGGAGGGGTACCGGTAGAGGAGGAGGGGTAGAGGGCGAGGAGGAGGGGTACCGGTAGAGGAGGGGTACAGGGCGAGGAGGAGGGGTACCAGGCAAGGAGGAGGGGTAGAGGGCGAGGAGGAGGGGTACCGGGCAAGGAGGAGGAAGGGTACCGGTAGAGGAGGAGGGGTAGGGAGAGGGGAGTGGAGGGGGAGGGGGGTACCGCGGCAGACGGGCACCCCAGCCACGATCTCACGGAGGGCGCCGCGGCCCGTAATGAGCAGTGGAGAACGACGCCGGGTTCAGACGTCCGCCGGAAAATTGGCACTCATTAACGTCACGTGTGGACTTCATCGGCGAGACGAAGGAGGAGGTGGCGCGGTGAGGAGGGAGGGAGGGGAGGGGAGGGGAGGGGAGGGGTGAGGGAGGGAGGGAGGGAGAGGGGGGAGGGAGGGAGAGAGGGAGAGGGGGGAGGGAAAGGGATGAGAGGGGAGGGGAAGGGGGGAGGGGGGAGGGAAAGAGAGGGAGGGAAGGGGAAGGAAGGGGAGGGGAGAGGAGGGGAGGGGAGGGGAGGGGAGGGGAGGAGAGGAGAGGAGAGGGAAAGGGATGAGAGGGGAGGGGGAGGGGATAGGGGGAAGGGAAAGAGAGGAGAGGAGAGGGGAAAGGGAAGAGGGAGGGATGGAGAGGGGAGAGGAGGAGAAGGAAGGAAAGCATGGGATGGGAGTGGAGGGGAATCAAAGGGGAAGGGAGGGAACGAGAAGGAAAGAATGAGGAGGTAAAGGAAAGGAAGGAAAGGGAAAAGATGGATTTGAAGAGGCACTAAGAACAGAAAAGAAAGGAGAAGGAGGATGGGGGTGAAGGAAAGAAGCAAAGGCGAAAGGGAAAGTAAAGAGGAAAGTAAAAGAGAGAAAGGAAAGAGAAGAATGGAAAAGACAGAAACAACAAGACGAAAGAAAGAGAAGAGAGAAAAAAAAGAAAAAAGAGAAAGAGGAAAATAAAGAGAAAGGGAGACGAAAGGGAAGGAAAGGGATAGCAAAACAAGACGAATGCAGAAAGAAAAGAAAACGAACGAAACGAGAGAGAGAGAGGGGGAAGGAAAGAAGAAGAAGATCGAAAAGGAAGACCGAAACGGGACGAAACGAAACGGAGAAGGAATAGGGTAGTGCCAAAGAAAGAAAGAAAGGGGGAGAACTAGCGTAAGAGGACGAAATCAAGACGAAAGAGAGAAAGACAAAAGGAAAAGAAGACGATAAGGAGACAAGAAACATAAGAAAAGGACACAAAAGGAAAGCGAAAGAGAGAGAGAAAGACAAAAGGAAAAGAAGACGACATGGAGACAAGAAACATAAGAAAGGAATACGAAAGGAAAACGAAAGAGAATGAAAGGAGGGGTTGGGTAGAGGGCGGCAGTGCCCACGCGACGCCCATGCCTAAAGTGCGGAGTGTGTCGGTGCCTCCCGGCGGGGCTGACGCCGAGACCAACAAGACCTCCTGCTGGGGACTCATTATCTCCGTCTGGCTCGCTGTCTCCCTCGCTCATGTCTGTCTTTAACAAATGGATGTCTGTCTGTTTGCTTGTCTTTTCTAAATGGCTGTGTGGATGTCTGTCTGTCTGTCTGTTTGTCTGTCTGTCTGTCTGTCGTCTGCTTGTCTTTCCTAAATGGCTCTCTGTCTGTCTGTCTGTCTGTCGTCTGCTTGTCTTTTCTAAATGGCTGTTGGATGTCTGTTTGTCTGTCTGTCTGTCGTCTGCTTGTCTTTTCTAAATGGCTGTGTGGATGTCTGTTTGTTTCGACCTTCCTCGTCTGTCTGTCTGTCTGTCTGTCTGTATGTTTGTCTTTCCTAAATGGCTGTGTGGATGTCTGTTTGTCTGTCTGTCGTCTGCTTGTCTTTCCTAAATGGCTGTCTGTCTGTCTGTCTGTTTGTCTGTCTGTCTGTCTGTCGTCTGCTTGTCTTTCCTAAATGGCTGTGTGGATGTCTGTTTGTTTCGACCTTCCTCGTCAGTCAGTCAGTCAGTCATGTCTGTCTGTCTGTCTGCTTGTCTGTGTAGAGGATATGAACGTCTCTCTCCTTTCTCTTTACATATCTCAGTGACAAAAGGAAGATGCCAGAAAACTGACGGGTACACATTTCATTGTATTCATTGACATCTTTTGACCTTTCTTTATCCTTCATCCGCTCTCTCTCCCTCTCTCTCTCTCTCTCTCTCTCTCTCTCTCTCTCTCTCTCTCTCTCTCTCTCTCTCTCTCTCTCTCTCTCTCTCTCTCTCTCTCTCTCTCTCTCTCTCTCTGTAAAATACGCACACATACACACAGACATATACGCGTACGCACGCACACACACACACGCACGCACACACACACACACACACACACACACACACACACACACACACACACACACACACACACACACACACACACACACACACACACACACACACACACACGAAAAAAAAAATATATATATATATATGTATATATACGCATATATACACACACACATATATATATATATATGTATACATGTATATATATATATATATACATATATGCATATATACATATATACATGTATATATACATGTATACATGCATACATGCATACATGTATACATGTATACATATATATACATATCTCCCATATCTTGTATCCCTAAAAAAAAACGAAAAAAAACAAACAGGAAGACAATACAAAAAAAAACTAAACTAAACAGAAACAACACCACTAAAGGCCAGCCTCCTGCCCACCCCCCACCCCCACCCCACCCCTCGTTAGGCCGAGTCCCGAGCCCGGAAGACCCTGCAAAATACCTCCCCGCGTCATATATATAACTCCCCAGTCACTCCTGCGATCCCAACGGCGGGAGGGGGAGGAGGGAGGGGGAGGGGGGACGCAGCGCCCGGGACACCCCGAGTTTGGCCACTTTTCTACTCAATGGCGTCGGAATGGGGATCTTCTGGGGTCCTTCTGGGGTCCTTTGGCTCGGGGATGGGGGAAGGATGGGGATGGGGGGTGAAAGGGGGTGGGGGGGTGAAAGGGGTTCGGGGTGGGGAAGGTGAGGGAGGTTGGGTTGGGTGGATAGGAGGAGGGGATTAGGGGGAGGGGGAGGAGGAAAGGGAAGGGAAGAATGAGGAGGAGGAGGAGTAGGATGAGAAGGAGTAGGAGAAAGAGTAGTAGTAGTAGTAGGAGGAGGAGGAGGAGGAGGAGGACGGGTGCTTTTCGGACTACTAATTTGCATACGTTTCAGTCGATAGCATCAGATCCCCGGAAATTCTTTCGTTATTCGAAATGACAATCCCAACGACTCCAGCCACAGTGCCAAGCGAACGAACTCCACATACCTTCTCCACTTTCCACTCCACCCTAAAAAAAAACAAAAGATCACACCACCCATAACCCCATAACCAAAATAACCACACAACAAATACAACAACAAATAGAACAACAACAACAACAAATACAACAAACCCCATTCAGCGCCTCTATTCCGATAAATCAAAAAAAAAAAAAAAAAAAAAAAAAAAAAAGGGGGGGGGGTGCCAAGAGGCGACCGGGTCAAAATCAATCGTTCTTGTTTGTCTTTCGAGCTCACTGCTTGCGCTCCCGCTGGCGTTCGCGTTCGCTGCTGCTGCTGGTCCTGCTTCTGCTGGTCCTGTTCCGCCGCCGGACGGACAGACGGACTTTTAACCCTTTTTTTCCAACACTTTCATGGGCGCAGTTCGGGATGGATCGCTCTTTATCGGGATGGGAAATCACAGTTAGGTACGCTGGATTTTTGTCTTTTTCCTTTCTCTTTCTCTTCTCTCTCTCTTCTCTCTCTCTCTCCCCCCCCCCCCCTCTCTCTCTGTCTGTCTGTCTGTCTGTCTCTCTGTCTCTCTCTCTCTCTCTCTCTCTCTCTCTCTCTCTCTCTCTCTCTCTCTCTCTCTCTCTCTCTCTCTCTATCTATCTATCTATCTTTCCCTCTCCCTCTCCCTCTCCCTCTCCCTCTCCCTCACCCTCACCCTCACCCTCACCCTCACCCTCACCCTCTCCCTCTCCCTCTCCCTCTCCCTCTCCCTCTCCCTCTCCTTCTCCTTCTCCTTCTCCTTCTCCTTCACCCTTACCCTTACCCTTACCCTCACCCTCTCATCCTCTCCTTCTCTCCCTCAAACATTACACCTAACCGAAAACAAAAACACAAACAAATAAACAAATACGCAAATGTATGTAATCCGGCAATACCTCTTTTAATAAAGCAATAAGACCCACAATAACAAAGACTTTTGCCTCTTTTCCTCTTTCCTCTTTCCTCTTCCCGTCCCGATTAAGAGCTCTATGGTAGCGAGTTCGCGATGGCTTTTGGCTCCTGTCCATGCGAGTGTCATGCACTAATTCACTGTAGACGCTGCTGATGAAGACCTCATACTATTATGCGGTTGTAAATGTCATGTGCGCTACTGGTGGTCCGTTCATCATCACACTTGGGATTTAAGGGCGAAATGTTTCCTTCCTTTCCCCTATTCCTATCCTTCCCTCTTCCTATCCTTTCCTATTCCTATCCTTCCCCTTTTTTTCGCAAATCCTCTTCCGTACATTTAGTTTCTATCCTTCGTCTTCTCCTCCCCTTATTCTTCCCTAACGACTTATTTCTTACTTCTTCACTTTCCTTTCTAACTCCTTTT
>NW_028234434.1:26699397-26701897 GCF_977035675.1 Penaeus japonicus
GGAAGGGGAGAGGAAGAAAGGGGAGGGACGGGATGGGAAGGGGAGAGAAGGAGAGGGGAGGGAAGGGAAAAGAAAGGGAGGGGAGGGGAGGGTATAGTATGAAAGGGAAGGGAAGGGAAGGGAAGGGAAGGGAAGGGAAGGGAAGAGAAGGGGATGAGATGGTGAGGCGAGGGGAGGGGAGGGAAGGGGAGAGGAGAGGAGAGGAGAGGAGAGGAGAGAAGAGGAAAGGAGGGATTGAGAGGAGAGAAAAGAAGAAGAGAGAAGAGATAGGAGAAAGAGAGGAGGAGAGGAGTTCAGGAAGGGCGAAAGGGCGAGGAAGAGAGGGGAGGGGAGGGGAGGGGAGGGATACCCAGTGCAAGGTACTTTGGCACTGGTATGTTAATGTGCTTGGCTCAAGGTGGTTAGCTGATTGATGTGAGGCTCCTCCTAATGTTGTTTCTGAATCCGTGAAATTGTCTCGCTGCCTTCTCCTCCTCATCATCATCATTTTTCTCTTGCTCTTCCCTCTCGTTCGTTAATGTTGTAATCCTTTCTTGTTTTCTCTCTCTTTGCGGCCGATCTTCTCAGCTTAATTAATGTGTACCGTGCCAAGTTTGGATATATAAGTTATAAGAGGAAGGTGTACATGTACTAACGAAAATAAGCAACAAATACATTGTGCTGATATTCATTTTAGTATTTTCCTACCTCATACAGTCAGCCCAAAATACATCCCAAAATACATATTATACGGTCTCTTGGCCTTACATACTAATCTTTTATTTCAAACTCTCACTTGAAATTGTTATAAGGCCACCTCTGATAACTTAATCTTTTAAGATGCACGATAACCATGTGATATAATCTTTCCATGGTATGTTTCTTTTTCTTTCTTTTTTCTTTGTTTTATCATATCGGGAATGTCATCTACATTCTTGTCTTCAACTTTACAAAACGTCATCTTATTGAAGGAACGTAATGGCTCATATTTCACAGGCTATAACGTCCTTCAAGTGAATTATTCTTGTATTTTCCCAAACAATATGTAATGTCACTATTTCACCTTTCACGCTTTCCCTGCCTTTATATTTTTATTTTCTTACACTGCCAACTACCACTGCCAGTCATATCTCTGCACAAGCATCAATATTGATGTCTTATCTCGTTGCAAAGCCACATCTGTATATTTGACAATGCATATATTACCTGTATTGCTTACGCCGTATATGTGTATCTGCTAGACTTGCACATCAGATATAATCTTATAATGCACGCACATATGTATCTAAGCTAATAATTTTCATGAAATAAACTTCCAAACAGATATTTAAGTTCTTTGCACATGTCCCTCCACTCTCGAACTATCTTTTTCTTTCAATACTTCGACCAGTACCACAGTATCTTAAAATATTTCAATATCTCCACATCTTTTTTTTTTTTTTTCAATACTTCGACCAGCACCACAATATCTTAAAATATTTCAATATCTCCACATCTTTTTTTTTCAATACTTCGACCAGTACCACAGTATCTTAAAATATTGCAATATCTCCACAGGTATTCACAGTTGCACTTCACTGCATGTCCGGGAGCTTCTGGCGTTCTCGCTTTCACGGTGCTTCAACATTCCCATCATCGGCATGCAATACTAGCCTCCCTTCAGTCAGTCATCTGCGCATTTGCGAGACTACTTACCATCATTAAAAAAATGTACATCTCATCCCTTCATCTCCCTCCCTCTCTCTCTTCCTCCCTCCCTCCCTCCCTCCCTGCCGTTATAATGAACAACCTGCATCACTTTCATCACCGAGATATGCCTTCGTTTTCTATTTACGCTCCTCCTCCTTCTTTTTCTTTTTCTTTTTCTTTTTCTTTTTCTTCTCCTCCTCTTCCACCACCCCCACCTCTACCTCTACCTCCACCCCCACCCCTACCCCCACCACCTCCACCCCCACCCCCACCTCCACCCCTACCTCCACCCCCACCCTTACCTCCACCCCTACCCCCACCTCCACCTCGACTTCCACCTCCACTTCCACCCTTACCTCCACCTCCACCTCCACCCCCGCCCCCAACTCCACCTCCACTTCCACCTCCACCCCCACCCCTACCTCCAACCTCCAACCTCCACCTCCACCTCCACCTCCACCTCCACCCCCACCCCCACCTCCACCCCCATCTCCACCTCCACTCCCACCACCCTACCTCCACCCCTACCCCCACCCCTACCTCCACCCCCACCCCCGCCCCTACCTCTACCCCCACCCCCACCTCCACACTCCCACCACCTCCACCTCCACACACCCACCACCCCTACCCCCACCTCCACCCCCACCACTTCCCCCTCCACCTCCACTTCCACCCCTGCCTCCACCTCCACCCCCACCCCCCCCTCCACCTCCACCACCACCCCCACATCCACCACCACCCTTACCTCCACCTCCACCCCCCACCCCCACCCTTACCTCCACCTCCACCCCCCACCACCCTCACCCCCACCTCCACCCCCACCTCCACCTCC
>NW_028234434.1:26709397-26714397 GCF_977035675.1 Penaeus japonicus
AAAAAAGTATATGGAGAGATGGCGGGAGAAGCCAGCCTGGCCGAGGGACTTTTTGTTTTTTGTTTTTGTTTTTGTCGTTCACGTCGTGTCGTTTTCGTCGTGGTGGCGATGGTGGTGCTCGGGATATGTCGATCTGTCTGTCTGTCTGTCTTCCTCCATGTTCGGCTGTCTTTCCCCTCCTCTTTCTTTCTCTCTCTCTCTCTCTCTCTCTCTCTCTCTCTCTCTCTCTCTCTCTCTCTCTCCCTCTATCTATCTCTCTCTCTCTCTCTCTCTCCCTCTATCTATCTCTCTCTTTCCCTCCCTCCCACCCACCCTCCCTCCCTCTCACCCTCCCTCCCTCCCTCCCTTCCACCCTTCCTCCCTCCCTTCCACCCTCCCTCCCTCCTTCCACCCTCCCTCCCTCCCTCTTTCCACCCTCCCTCCCTCCCTTCCACCCTCCCTCCCTCCCTCCCTCCCACCCTCCCACCCTTCCACCCTCCCTCCCTCCCTTCCACCCTCCCTCCCTCCTTCCACCCTCCCTCCCTCCCTCCCTCCCTCCCTCCCTCCCACCCTCCCACCCTTCCACCCTCCTTCCCACCCTCCCTCCCTCCCTTCCACCCTCCTTCCCTCCCTCCCATCCTCCCTCCCTCTCTCCATTCCCGCGTAATTTGCAGGTTTCGGAAATCGCAAATCGTTTACTTCGCTCTCTGCCAGCCATTTTTCTTCCCGATTGACAGTAAACTTCTTTAGTTGCACACATCTAAAGAAAAACTACAAATTGAAATCTGAATAATTTGGTCTCGTCCCTTAATGATTTGAGTCGGGTTGATGAATAGCCGACAGACGAACGGGAGATAAATCAAATACCTTTTTTTTTTCTCTCTCTCTCTTTTTTTTAATGCACCCCGCCTGATGTATTCCAAATTGTTCGCCGTGATTATGATATTTCATTTAGGAACATGTTTTTAAACATTTTAACGTCCTAATGGGAGATGCCTTCTTTCTGCCCTTCGAGAAAAAAAAAATTCTGCTTAAACATCGTGTCTATTTCCATATTTCTACTTCAAGCCAAGACTGCACTTTCACTCCTATTGTTTTCGAGTTTTGTTTTTTTTTTCTTTTTTTATTGAACTGAAGCGTCTTCGTGTTTAAGATTCTTTTTTTTTTTTCTTCGTCTTTTTCCTCTTCTTTTTGTATTCTTGTAAAACGTCAGCATCGAGTCGAGAAACGTTTTGTGGTAATTACTCCTAAACTTAGGAAGCTCTTACGCTTGAAAAAAAAAAAAAAAAAAAAAAAATCTTTCGAGTGAGGGGGGGGTTTAAGGGGGGGTAAGGAGAGGAAGAGAGTCAGACAGAAGAGAGGATAATGATGATGATGATGATAATAACAACAAAAAAAGACACACAAAAGAAAAAAAACACATACGAAGAACTAAAAAAAAAAGAAAGAAAAGAACAAGGAAGCTATTTCCCTCCTCCATTATTTTATCACAAAGGCCGTTTTCAAAGACTGCCATAAAAGGAGTTGTAGGACAGGCGTTCACCAGACGCTCCAAGAGATGTTAGGCTCGGTAAAGTAGTGGTGCTCAGAGCCTCTCCAACTACCCCTTCCCCACCCCAACCCTTCCCGACCCCTTCCGGACCTCCTTCCCCACCCCATCCCGTTCCTCCCCTCCGTTCCCCACCCCTTCCGAAACCCCTTCCCCACCCCACCCCATTCCTCCCCTCCGCTCCCCACCCCTTCCGAAACCCCTTCCCCACCCCCTTCCCCATCCCTTCCCCACCCCAACCCCTTCCCGACCCCAACCCTTTCCCACCCCTTCCCCACCCCAACCCTTCCCGTTCCTCCCCACCCCTTCCCCACCCCACCCCGTTCCTCCACCTCCGCTTCTATTTCTTCTCATCTACACCCTACTCGTACCCCCATCTCCTCCCACCACCCCCTTCCCTCCTTTCCGTTTCCCTTTCTTCTTACTCATTTCTCCATTTCGTCTTCTCGTTCCCTCATTCCACGTCAGTCTTTTCTTTCTAGCTCTCTCATCTCCACCTATAGCTCATGCTTCCACTTCCCATCTTTATCTCCACTTCCTTTTTCTACCTCCAAAATCCTCCATTACCTCTATCTCCTCCTCCTCTTTCTACTTCTCCTACTCCTCTACCTCCACCTCTACCTCCCCCTCCACCTCTACTTCCTCCTCCATCTCCACCTCTACATCTACCTACACTTCTGCCTCTACCTCCACCTCCACCTCTACCTCTACCTCCACCTCTACCTCCAGATCCACCTCCTCCACCTCCCCCACCACCATCTCCACCCCCTCCACCTCCACCTCCTCTTCCTCCCCCACCACCTCTACTTCCTCCTCCATCTCCACCTCTACATCTACCTACACTTCTGCCTCTACCTCCACCTCCACCTCCTCTTCCTCCTCCTCCCCCACCTCCATCTCCACCCCTTCCACCTCCACCTCCTCTTCCTCCCCCACCACCACCACCACCTCCACCTCCTCCTCTTCCTCCCCCACCACCACCACCACCTCCACCTCCTCCTCTTCCTCCCCCACCACCACCACCACCTCCACCTCCTCCTCTTCCTCCCCCACCACCACCTCCATTCTCTCCATTATCATCGTCCCTTAAAATCCATACAAACACTCAAAAACCCACATCTTAACGCCTCCTTTTTCCTTACGATTAAGACCTCCCTCATCTCCCCCCCCCCCTCGCCCCCACCCGGACCACCAGCACCCCTATCCCCTCACTCCTCACCCCTCACTCACAGATCGGCTCTAAACGCTCTAAAGCTCTATAGCTGAGGCTCGTTTAGATCCACACAACGGTAGGGAGGTGGGAGGGAAGGAGGTGGGAGGAATGGGATGAAGGAGAGGAAGGGGGAGGGAGGAGATAGGAGAGGGAGGGAGAAGGAGGGAGGGGGAGAAAGGGAGGAGGAGGGAGGAAGGGGGAAGGGAAAACAAAGTAGATAGAGACAGAGAGGGGGGGGGAAAGAGAGGAAAGAGGAAGGAGGGATAAAGAAGGAAGAGTAAGAAAAGGAGAAAGAGGTGGAAAGAAATAATGAATAAGGGAAGGAAGGGAAGAAGAAGAAAAGAAGAAGTAACAATGGAGAATAGGGAGATGGGAGGCAGGCAGAGGGAGAGGGGGAAGGGGGAGAGGGAGAGGGAGACGGAGACGGAGAGGGAGATGGGAGGCAGGGAGAGGGAGAGGGAGAGGGAGCGGGGGAGGGGGAGGGGTTGCACACGCGTCGCCCGGATAACAGCGTTTGTCTTCATTCGTTTCCTCGCTCTAACACGGCCGCCCTTGTCTCGTTTTGCATTGCACTTCTATCGTGTCCCCCCCTCCCCTGTCTATGTCTATGTTTTTTGTTTTTTGTCGTTCTTTCTCTCTCTTTCCTCTCTCTGTCTTTGTGTTTGAGTTTGCCTCTGTATCTGTATCTCTGTTTCGATCTCTGTATCTTTGTATCTCTCTCTCTCTCTCTCTCTCTCTCTCTCTCTCTCTCTCTCTCTCTCTCTCTCTCTCTCTCTCTCTCTCTCTCTCTCTCTCTCTCTCTCTCTCTCTCTCTCTCTCTCTCTCTCTCTCTTTCTCTCTCTCTCTCTTTCTGTTTCCCTTCCCCACTCCTTATCCTTCAAACCTCTTTTCTCTCTGTCTTTCTCTCACTCTCATTTTTTCTCTTTCTCCCTTTTCCTCTCATTTTCCCACTCCCTCTTCCTTTCCCTTTCCCACTTCCTCTCCCTCTCCCTCCCTTTCTCCCTTTCCCACTCCCCCCCTCTCTCTCTTTCCCACTTGCTCTCCCTCCCTTTCTCCCTTTCCCACTCCCCCCTCTCTCCCTTTCCCACTTCCTCTCCATCTCCCCCCTCTCTCCCTTTCACACTCCCTCTTCCTCCCTCTCCCCCTCTCCCTCCCTTCCCCCCTTCACACTTCCTCTCCCTCTCTCCCCTTTCTCACTCCCCCTCTCTCCCCCTCACCCCCCTCTCCCCCCTCCCCCCTCCACATCCCTCCTCTCCCTCTCCCCCCCACACACACAATCCTTCCCACCCATACCGCCCGCCTTCCCGTCCCAACACCGCGTACTTTAAAACACCACACAAATAAAACCCCACTTGGAACCACATGTCCCTGTCCCTCCACATGAAGAAGAAGGAGCGAGTGGATCGTCTCGTCTCTTAGAGAAGACATACAACGGCTTGAGATGATGAAGGGAGAGGAGACGTCGTTCGTACGGTGACGCTGTGGCATCTTAATAAGCCTGGGAAGATAATAACTTTGTCTGTAGATTGTCTGTCTTCTGGTGTGTTATTAGAAAGATTAGAATGGATCTAGGAATCGTATTTCCTTGTCTATTTCTAATATTATAGTATTATAATATTTCTAATATTCTAATTTCTAATATTTCTAATATTCTAATTCTTAATAGTTATAATTTCTAATGTTTCTAATATTCTAATTTCTAATGTTTCTAATATTCTAATTTCTAATATTTCTAATATTCTAATTTCTAATATTTCTAATATTCTAATATTTCTAATATTCTAATTTCTAATGTTTCTAATATTCTAATGTTTCTAATATTCTAATTTCTAATGTTTCTAATATTCTAATTTCTAATATTTCTAATATTCTAATTTCTAATGTTTCTAATATTCTAATTTCTAATGTTTCTAATATTCTAGTTTCTAATAGTTCTAATATAGATCTAATATTCTTGTTTCCTGACCTATTTCTTAACTGTAATCGTTTTGATATATCTTCGTATCTACTTGTATACATCAAATTATTTCGTATAAGGGATCATTACGTCATGATGACACGTAATCTTAGCAATATCACTAAGAGGGAACATCTGTCACTCACGATGGAATTAATGTATAATTAGACTACATGGAAAATACGTTCTGTTCAATTATAGAAGCACTTTCGTCTTTTCAATACCAATGTCATAATCGGTTTGGGTAATCGAAAGAAAGAAAGAAAAAAAATACACACAAGACGATAGAATAAACGAGGAAA
>NW_028234434.1:26719397-26729397 GCF_977035675.1 Penaeus japonicus
CACACACACACACACACACACACACACACACACACACACACACACACACACACACACACACACACACACACACACACACCCGTACACACACACAAACATAAATACACACACAGACACAGACACGTTCATTCAACACGTAACCTTTTACATGTATTTATTTTTTTTAACATTTAGGTCATAAATCTAACATCTATTACTTGTGCCGGTAAATTAAAATATATGTTAGATCGGCCTTTCATCCTATCCGTGCAAAACTCATCTCTTCTATGAATAATTACTCCCAAGTGGCACGAAGAGGGTTCGGGGCGTTTACATCACAGAGATGTCACGGTTTTCTGAATCCGTTTTAGACTTATATCTGACGCTGGCTGTTTTGTTGTGTAGTTGTGCTTTATTTATCTTTGTTATGATCTTGATTATTATGATTGATGGTGGTACTTGTAGCAAAGGTATTATTATTGTTATTATTATCACTATTATCATCATTACTATTGTTACTTTTTTTAACTGGCTGTATTTTATAATCAATACAATCGCCTATTAACCTGAAAAATGGAATGAAACTTCATTTCTCTAACTTTTCTTTGACACACACGTACACAATTCCATACTCAAGTACACTATTATTATTAACATTATTAAAATCATAATCATTATCATCATAATAATAATAGTTATCATTATCATTACTATCATTTTTATAATCTTTATTATTATTATCGTTGTTACTATCGTTTATCATCATCACCATTATCTTTATTATCATTATTTTTGCTATTATTATCATAATGGTCATTATCATCATTATCATTAATATTATTGTCAACATTAAGTAGGAAAGTAGGAAAGTAAAGCTTTTGCAAAAACTTCAATAAACATAAACCCAGGGCCAGAACCAACGAATCCAGACATGTTGTTTCGGGATTCATTGCTTCAGAACCACCGAGAGTGATTCAGTGATACAAAATCCCTTCAAAAATATTTCGAATATTCTCCCTAAGAACCATATACCGAATCTCACACTAAGATGTTTCGAAGCTTCAATAACGCGAATGAACTTTGAACGTTGACTATACATAAACACGACGAAACCGCTAATGGTCCTTAGATGCTGACGCGGCACCTAATCTTCAATGATTTATCTTAAAACGATGGGTATAGTGAGTTAGCCCTTTCTTCCCTCTAGTCACTACAGGTATAGTGACACTCTGATCCGGCACTACCGGTGGTGGGTCGACACTCAAGCTGGGGAGTAAGGGGGACCTTGCCATTTGATACCGGACACCCACACCAGGTTGGGCTACACCTTACGCAACCAATGCGTGACGTCTTCGCTCTTTCTCCCTTTCTCTCTTCCAAGCTCTTTCTCCCTTTCTCTCTGCCGAACGCTCTCTCTCTCTTTTCTCCCTTTCTCTCTCTCTTTCTCTTTCTCTCTCTCTCTCTGTCTCTCTCTTTCTTTCCAGTTGCGTGACGTCCTCTTTCTCTTTCTATTTCTCTCTCTCTCTGTCTCTCTCTTTCTTTCCAGTTGCGTGACGTACTCTGTCTCTCTTTCTCTCTCTCTCTCTCTCTCTCTCTCTCTCTCTCCTCCTCTTCTCTCTTCCCTCTCCTCTCTCCTTTTCTCTCTCTCTTCTCTCTCTCTCTTCTCTCTCTCTCTCTCTCTCTCTCTCTCTCTCTCCCTCTCTCTCTCTCCTCCTCTCTCTCCTCTCTCTCTCTCTCTCCTCTCTCTCTCTCTCTCTCTCTCCTCTCTCTCCTCCTCTCTCTCTCTCTCCCTCTCCTCTCTCCCTCCCTCCCTCTCCTCTCCCTCTCTCTCTCTCCCTCTCTCTCTCTCTCTCTCTCTCTCTCTCTCTCTCTCTCTCTCTCTCTCTCCCTCCCTCTCTCTCTCTCTCCCTCCCTCTCTCTCTCTCTCTCTCTCTCCCTCCCTCCCTCCCTCCCTCTTTCTCTCTCCTTTTCTTTCTCTTTCTTCCCCCCCCCGCCCCCTCTCTCTCAGCCACGCATGCAATCAAGAAAACAGGTTCCCAAACCCTTAGTTTCTGTGCAACACAGTGTACATTGACATTATCATGCGAGGTGTCATGGGGACTGCATGACAGGTAGTAACTAAAGGGAGTTCGAATCATAGGGTATAATTTAGTATGGCATATCCTTCGGTATAACATTGTGTTGACCCTACCCTCTCGGACTCATATTTCACGAGGATATAGAGAAGTAAGGATGGTTTCGCGGGGGGGGGGGGGGGGGGGGCAGAGTGGGATGAGGTGGGTTGGGATGGGGGGGAGGGGTGGGTAAGGATGGGGGGATGAGGTGGATTAGGATGGGGGGAGGGGGTGTAGGGGGGAAAGGTGGAAGGAGGAAAGACTGTTGCCGATTTCAATCTATTTTTGTGTTTTTTTTATCGCTCTGTCTACCAAATGATAATAACAATAACAATAATAATAATATAAATACACAAGGAAAGACTAAAAACGTCGAGCCATCTATAAATAGCATTCGAGATGGAAATTCCCCCGTCAGTTTTCGGGCGGGAGTTGTGAAACTTTATCTCGGAGCAGATCTTGCACGCGAGCGAATGGTCGTGTTGCACTCGTGTTGAAAACCGGAGCTCGAAAAAGGGAACTTAACATTGCATTGCAGGAACTGAAGAGAGGGTCCCGTTTGGCTTTTACGATGCAGGGAGATTCTAAAAGTGTTGCAGAGAAAGAGTGTTTGGGAGCGAGCGAAGATGTGGGTGAGGCGAGAAGAGAAGAGAAAGGTGCCCAGTCGACCATGTCCCCCTCTACCCCCTTTCACCTTCCTCTTCTTCTTCTTCTTCTTCTCTTTCCGAAGCTCTTCTGTTTTTTTTCTCTCATTTCTAATTTCTTTCTTTTTTTCTCTTTCTTCATTCTTCGTTTTCTTTTTTCTTTTTCTTCTTTTTTTTTCCTTCTATCCTTTTCTGTTTTTTCTTTCTTTCTTGCTATTTATTTTCCTTCTTCTTTAGGTCTTGCTTCTCGCACTTCTCTCTCCCTCCTCTTCTTCATATCTCCCTATTCCCACTCCCCTTCTTCGCCCCATCCCCCTTCTCTCCTTCCTCCCCTCTTTACCTCTTTCTTCAACTCCCTATTTCTTCTTTTCCTTCTTCTCTTCCTAATTCCCTTTTTCTTCCTTCTTATATTCCCCATTTCCTCCGTTCTAACTTCTCCCTTTTCCTCCCTCCCCTTTTCTCTTCCTCTCGCCCCGCCCCTTCCCTCCTCCCTTCCCACTTTGCTCCTCTGTGCGTTGCGGGTTGGCGTGCAATGCAACAGTGTCAGAAAAAAACACTTTGCATTATTGTCTAAACACACGTCGCCTTACTAGAAATGTGCATAGGAATTACGTCTGCGAGAAAGAAGAAAAGTTAGCAGAAGTTCACAGAGCTACAGATACTTAATAACAGCTATTATAATTCCACCCACTTCGCATAAAGGTAAATAAAAAAAGCTTGACAATAGATTGATTTTTATTCTGAAAAGTTTATTCGAGAAAAATCTTTCACCCACACTCTTCTACAAAAAAAGGGAAAAAAAAAGAAAAAGAAAAAAAAAGAAAAAAAAATATATATATCAATATATATATATATACATATATATATATATCTATACATACATATATATATAATATATATATATATATATATATATTCATATACATATATATACATATATATAATACACCCAATACCAACATATCCCAAGTCAAATTCCATTACATCCTTGCCCCTCCCCCCCCCAAAAAAAAAAGAAAAAAATACACACATCTTTCACTTCTACTCTTCCATATAAAAAGAAAGAAAAAAACTTCCCACTTCATATTTACCATCTGCACACAAAGTTCCCACGAAGTTAGCGTCGACATCGGTGTAGCAGTTAACAGCAGGAATGAGAGGAACAGGTACAGCTCACGGTGTCCTCTCCCACAGCTCACGGTGTCCTATCCCACAGCTCACAGTGTCCTATCCCACAGCTCACGGTGTCCTCTCCCACAGCTCACGGTGTCCTATCCCACAGCTCACAGTGTCCTATCCCACAGCTCACAGTGTCCTATCCCACAGCTCAAAGTGTCCTATCCCACAGCTCACAGTGTCCTATCCCACAGCTCACAGTGTCCTCTCCCACAGCTCACAGTGTCCTATCCCACAGCTCACAGTGTCCTATCCCACAGCTCAAAGTGTCCTATCCCACAGCTCACAGTGTCCCAACCCACAGCTCAAAGTGTCCTATCCCACAGCTCACAGTGTTCTATCCCACAGCTCACAGTGTCCTCTCCCACAGCTCACAGTGTTCTATCCCACAGCTCACAGTGTCCTATCCCACAGCTCACGGTGTCCTATCCCACAGCTCACAGTGTCCTATCCCACAGCTCACGGTGTCCTATCCCACAGCTCACGGTGTCCTATCCCACAGCTCACGGTGTCCTATCCCACAGCTCACGGTGTCCTATCCCACAGCTCACAGTGTCCTATCCCACAGCTCACGGTGTCCTATCCCACAGCTCACGGTGTCCTATCCCACAGCTCACAGTGTCCTATCCCACAGCTCACAGTGTCCTATCCCACAGCTCACAGTGTCCTATCCCACAGCTCAAAGTGTCCTATCCCACAGCTCACAGTGTCCCATCCCACAGCTCAAAGTGTCCTATCCCACAGCTCACAGTGTCCTATCCCACAGCTCACGGTGTCCTATCCCACAGCTCACGGTGTCCTATCCCACAGCTCACAGTGTCCTCTCCCACAGCTCACAGTGTTCTATCCCACAGCTCACAGTGTCCTCTCCCACAGCTCAAAGTGTCCTATCCCACAGCTCACGGTGTCCTATCCCACAGCTCAAAGTGTCCTATCCCACAGCTCAAGGTGTCCTATCCCACAGCTCACGGTGTCCTATCCCACAGCTCACAGTGTCCTATCCCACAGCTCAAGGTGTCCTATCCCACAGCTCACGGTGTCCTATCCCACAGCTCACAGTGTCCTATCCCACAGCTCAAGGTGTCCTATCCCACAGCTCAAAGTGTCCTATCCCACAGCTCACAGTGTCCTATCCCACAGCTCAAGGTGTCCTATCCCACAGCTCAAGGTGTCCTATCCCACAGCTCAAAGTGTCCTATCCCAAAGCTCACGGTGTCCTATCCCACAGCTCACGGTGTCCTATCCCACAGCTCACAGTGTCCTATCCCAAAGCTCACGGTGTCCTATCCCATTACGAAGACGTAAATCCTTTTACATACTGTGTGTGTCTTATCGACTCTCGGGTTTTATATCTATCTGATTTTTATCACGAAATATCGGGTTAATTAATATTATTTCCATGAGTTTCGTTCGGTTATTCAAAAAGGGTATTTTGAAATTATTCATTTTTTTCACTAATGGTGTTAATAGCTTTTGCTGGCATGGAGCTCGACAACATATAAATCGTGACTGTAAATTCTGCCCCCTGCTTAGAGAGAGAAAACAAGTCTTTTAAGACATCGTATGCTTTGGTAAAATTACTTTGGTGAAGTTATTATGGATAGAATTAAAATTTTGCTTTATCTTATTTGTCTTCGACACGACAAACTTTGATAACTGTTCTTAGCTACATACGATTAGAATTTATTTCTTTTTAGATCGAACAAGCAATATAATCGTGTATAATCCGAGAGAGAGAGAGAGAGAGGGAGAGAGAGAGAAAGAGAGAGAGAGGGAGAGAAAGAGAGAGAGAGAGAGGGGGAGAGAGATGGCGATGGGCAAGTAAAGAGAGAAATAGAGAGAGAGAAGATAGATAGATAGATAGAGAGAGAGAGAAATAGAGAAAAAGACAGACAGACAGAGAGAAAAAGAAAGAGAGAGAAATAGAGAAAGAGACAGACAGACAGAGAAAGAGAGAGAAGATAGATAGATAGAGAGAGAGAGAGAGAGATGGAGAAAGGCAAGTAGAACCGAAGGAGAGGTTCAAAGTTCGTTGTAGGTGGAAGGTTCAGTGAACAGAAAAGTCGATAGCGATCGTATAAGATAACATAACATAAACGAAATATATGTTGACAATTATAACAATGGTTCATAGTGAAACAGACAATAACAACAACATAAAACAACGCGACTACAAACGAACACAAAACCAATTCTAAGGACAAGAACAAACCAAACAACAAAAATGGCTTTCAAAACAACAAAATCAACAAATAAACAACAACAAAAACAACAACCATAGGCATCTGACACCAGCACAGGTGACTGCCGCTGACCTACAACAGGTAATGGGGGTCGAGTGAGCGTCTGTATCTCTCGACCCATCTTGTAACTGAGAAAATACAAACGCTATATTTTATTTTATTTTGTGAGTGAACGATTTTTTTTTTTGGGGGGGCGGGGGGTTAGTAGTTCTTTACCTGTGTGATACAAATGTTATTTGTTTGATTTGTCTGTCTATTTTGAGAATGCCATTTGAGAGATATTAGTAAATTTATCTTTTCTGATTATCCAAACAACAATGTTATTTTAGGTACTTTTTAATTCTTATTATATATATCTCCCTTTTCTCTCCCTTTCCTACTCTCCCTTTTTCCCTCCATATTTCTCCCTCACCACCTCTCTTCATCACTTATCTCCTTTCCTTCTTCATCACCCTTTATCCCTCTCTCAACTCTCTTTCATTCCCTTACTTTTCCTGCCCTCCATCCCATCCCTCCCTCCCTCTCCCTCTCTTCTTCCCTCCCATCCTTTTCTCTTTCCACTTATCCCTCCGTCCTTCGGTCCCTTCCTTCCTTCCTTCCTCTCTCTCTCTCTCTCTCTCTCTCTCTCTCTCTCTCTCTCTCTCTCTCTCTCTCTCTCTCTCTCTCTCTCTCTCTCTCTCTTTCTTTTATTCCCTACCCCTTCCCTCCCTCCCTTCCTTCTTTCCTCCCTCCCTCTATGTCTCTCTCTCGTCCTTCTTCCCTCCTTCACTCTCCTCGCTCGCTCCCTTCCTGCCTTTTTCCCCCCTTCCTTCCTCTATCTCTTCCTCCCTCCTTTCCTTTCTCTCTTCCTCTCTCCCTCCCTTCCTCTCTCCCATTCTCCCTCCTTTCCTCTCTTCCTCTCTCCTTCCTTTCCCCTCTTCCTCCTTTCCTCTCTTCCTCTCTCCCTCCCTCCCTCCTTTCCTCTCTTCCTCCCTTCCTCTCTCCCTCCTTTCCTCCTCCTCCTTCTTCTCTCTCTCACTCGCCAAAAGTCCCGGATGACGAGAGCAACCCCGACCTCACATTCAAAAGGCCATTCATGCTGAGTGATGTTGAGACAGGTCATGCAGAGGTAAAACTCGCTCTGCAAAATACACCCGCCTTGTGTTGCACGTTTGGGTTATGCATGGAGAGGACTTAGCTTAAAAAAAACAATTATGATAATAAGAGCAAATGTAAATAGTTGTTCGGCTCGTTCCTTGTCTATATCGTCTGTTACTACTTGTCTGTCTGTCTGTCATTATTTATTATTGTCTGTATGTTTGTCCTGTTCTCTTTTTCTACCTGTATGTCTGGCTATCTTTTTTCTATCTGCCTATATGTCTGTTCTCGCACTCACTCACTCATTCACTCACTCACTCACTCACTCACTCTCTCTCTTGCTTCATTCGTTCAACTTGAAAAAATGTACATAGAGATTTAGATACGTATATAAATGCTATATGCATATATTCATATGTATATATATATATATATATATATATATATATATATATATATATATATATATATATATACACACACACACACACACACACACACACACACACACACACACACACACACACACACACACACACACACACACACACACACACACACACACACACACACACACACACACACACACACACATACACACACACACACACACAAAATATATATGTACGTGTGTATGATAGAAAAAAATAGTTCTTTGTTCTACATCTTGCATGGTGCGTCTTTCTCTCATTCTTTATCTCCCTTCCTCATCGAATTATGCATACAAAAAGGTCAGCTTAAAAAAACAACAATGATAATGAAAAATATAGCTGTTCGTACCACATCTTGCATGCTGCCCCCCCCCCCCTCTCTCTCTCTCTCTCTCTCTCTCTCTCTCTCTCTCTTCTCTCTCTCCTCTCTCTCCTTCTCTCTCTCTCTCTCTCTCTCTCTCTCCCTTCCTCTCTATCTCCCTTCCTCTCTTCTTCTCTATCTCTCTATCTCTCTCTACTCTCTCCTCTCTCTCTCCATCTCCCCCTCTCTCCCTCTCCTCCTCTCTCCCTTTCTCTCTCTCTCTCCCTATCCCTCTCTCTCTCCCTATCCCTCACCCTCTCCCTATCCCTCACCCTCTCCCTATCCCTCACCCTCTCCCTATCCCTCACCCTCTCCCTATCCCTCACCCACTCCCACTCCATCTCCCTATCCTTCTCCCCCTCCTCCTCCCACCCCCTCCCACTCTCCCTCCCCATCCCTCTCCCTCTCTCTGATCTTATATATGAAAAGAGATCAACATAAAAAAAATCAACAACGATAAACACAGGCTCTACACAGTCGCTCCTCCCACACCTCACATATAAAATCTCTCAGTACACAGTCCTTACGTAAGACGGGAGCGGGCCTCTTACTTGACCTTCAAGTGCTTGTACAGGATATTCCTAGATTCTTTTTTTTTTATATCAGGTACGTCGTGAAGGATATTAATAGTTTATCAAAAGGATTTTTTTTTTGTCTCTATTGAAATATATATATATAAATATATATATATATATTATATATATATATTATTATATATATTATATAATATATATATATATAATTTTTTTTTTTTTTTGTTAACATAAGGGTTCTAATAGTTTATCAAAAGCACTTTTTTTTGTCTCTATTGGATATATATATTTATTTTTGTAATTTTGAAATAGATAATTGAAAACTAGAGGAATGATCGGAAGTTTTTATATACATTTAGTTGTATAGATCACCGTCCATAGGTTGTTCGTGGTCGTGGAGGTAAAGCAACGGGGTTTACGCCTTTGTGGTGGTCGTACAGGTGGAAGATCCTACCTCCCAGTCCCCCTTAATCCTCCCCTCCATCCTCCTTCCTTCCTCCTTAACCCCCCACCAGGTGGAGGAGGAGGAGGAGGAGGAGGAGTAAGAGGAGGAGGAGGAGAGGTCGTTGTTTGAGTAAGGATGGAGGGGTGAAGGAGAAAGAGAAGGAGAAGAAAGGTGAAGAGGTTGATGAAGAAAAGAAGGAGGGAAAGAAAGATGGAGAGGGAAGAAAGGGGCAAAGAAGAGAGAAAGAGAAAGGTAACAAAGATGATGAGATGGATAATGAAAAGAAGGAAGAAAGAAAAAAAGAAGAGTAGACGCACAAGGAAAAAGTAAAGAGACAGAAGAAGCAAGAGAAGAAAGAGAGAGAGAGAGAGAGAGAGAGAGAGAGAGAGAGAGAGAGAGAGAGAGAGAGAGAGAGAGAAAAAGAGAAGGAAGGTGAGAAAGAAATGGGAAATAAGATACAAAACAGAGAAGTAATAAAAAAAATGAATAGAAGGAGACGAGAGGAGCACCAAACAGCGAAAAAAAGAAAAAAAAAAAAAGTTAGAAGAAGAAAAGAGAAAACCAGAGAAAACAAGATAAAAAAGAAAGTAAGAGAGAAGAAAGAGTCATAAAACAAGAGAAAAAAAAGAGAAAAAGAGAACGAAAAAGAAGGAGAAGAGAGGGAAGGGTGGAGCTCGCGTGGGTGAAGGTCTGGCTGGCTGCATTAGGGAGAGTCTCAGTCAGGTGTCAGAATATGGTCATGGGGTGGAGCCTCCTATTGCCCTCGCCTCACTCTCACTCCTGGACTCTGCAATTGCACGGGGACGTCGGCGGCTCAACACCAGTGCAATATATATATATATCAGCTGATAGAAATGTAATGATTAGGGGGTATCATTTTTTGTTTTATCGATGACGGAGATGACGGAGGGTGAAAGTTCGTCAGGTTTGGTTTGGTGGTTTGTTTGTTTGTTGTGTTCGTGTTATGGAGAGGGAGAAAGATTTGAAAAAAAGAAAA